>NW_006408750.1:1834208-1897613 GCF_000296735.1 Chrysochloris asiatica
CAACATATCAAGAAAATGATAATCCAAGAAGAACACGGAAACATTAAAACTATGAAGAAACTGACAAGGAAGAATGCAAAAAACATGAACTAAGCTCAGGAAAGCATGCAGAATAAAAAAAAAAACCCAGCAGCACCACACACAAAAAAACCCCACAAAAACATAATGTTGTTGTTAAGTGCCATCGAGTGGGTTCTGACTCTATATTGGTTTCCGAGGAGCAGCTGGTGAGCTTGAACCACCAACCTTGCAGTTCAAATGGCTTTGCAGTCTGGCGTATTAACCCACAGCACCACAGAAACATAGTGGCAGCAATTAATTCATGCTCTGGTAGCGTAGTGGCTTTGAATCAGGCTGCTAATCTTACAGTCAGCAGTTCGAAACTACTAGATGTTCTGCGGGAGAAAAATGAGGTTTCCTGCTCCCATAAAGATTTACAGCCTCGGAAATCCTATACAGGGTCACTATGAATCGAAACAAAGTCCATGGCATATAACAACAACAACATCAATAAGTACTCTAAATGTCAACAGATTAAATGCACCAGTCAAGAGGTCGAGCATGGCACAATGGATAAGAAAACAAGATCCTTCAATATGCTGTCTGCAAGAGACAACTTACACACAAAGACAAAACAGACTAAAAATTAAGGAATGGAAAAAAATATACCAAGCTAATTGCAATAAAAAATGAACAGGAGTGGCAGTACTACTCTCTGATAAAATAAACTTTAAGGCAAAAACCAGCATAAGTGATAAAGGACATTATTTCATAATTAAAGGGTCAATTGAACAAGATGACGTAACCATAATAAATATCTAACGCGCCCAGTGAAAGATCCCCCAAATATATAAAGCAAACCCTAATAGAATTGAAAAGAGAAATAGACAAATCTACAATAATAGTGGGAGATTTTAATACACCACTTTCGAAAAAGGAGAGAACAATCAGAAAGAAACTCTACAAAGACACAGATGCACTAAACAACACAATCAACTGGACTTCATAGATGTGTACAGAGCATTCAACCCAACAACAGCACAATAACATTCTTTTCCAGTACACATGGAACTTTCTCCAGAACAGACCATGTGTTAGGCTACAAAACAAGCCAAATTTACAAACATCAAAATGCTACAAAGCATCTTCTTACATCACCATGCTATAAATTTAAAAATCAACAATAGGAAGACCAAGGAAATAAAGTCACCTACATGGAAACTGACTAACACCCTGCTTAAAAGCTACTGTGCAGTAGAACAAATAAAAGGTGAATTTACAAAATTCCTAGAAAAAAATGAGAATGAAAATTCAACATACCAAAATCTTTGGGATACGTAAAAGCAGTGATGAGAGGCCAATATATTGCAATACATGCACACATCCTAAAAAAAGAAACAAAATCAACACATTAACACAACACCTCCAACAATTAATTAGAAACAGACCAGTAAACAAACCTGCAGTCACCAGAAGAAAAGAAATAATAAAGATTAGAGCAAAAATAAATGAGATAGAAAACAGAAAAAACTATAGAAAGAATAAATAGGAAAAGAAGCTGGTTCTTCAAAAGGATTAATAAAATTGGCAAACCTAACAAAAGAACGAGGGAGAAGACACAAACAACATGCATAAGAAACCACACAGGTGATGTCACAACACAACCAATGGAAATAAAAAGGACGATAACAGAATATTTTGAAGAGTTGTACTACAACAAATTTGAATATCTAGAGGACATGGATACATTTTTAGAAAAACATGACCTACCTAAACTTACACAGAGTGAAGTAGAAAACTTGAATAAACCTATAACAAAAGAAGAAATTGATCAGGTCATCAAAGAAATCCCAAACAAAAAAAAGTCCAGGTCCATATTCCTTCACGGGTGAGATTTACCAAACATTTAGGGAAGAAGTGTCACCAGTTCTACTCAAATTATTCCAGAATATAGAAGAGGATGCAAAACTTCGTAATACAGTCTATGAAGCAAGCATAACCCTTTTCCTAAAACCAGGGAAGGACATCACTAAGAAAGAAAATTAAGACCAATGTCCCTCATAAACATAGATGCAAAAATTCTCAACAAAATCTTAGGCAACAGAGTTCAGCAACACACTAAAAAAAAAATAACAATACTACATCATGACCAAGTGGGATTCATATCAGGGTTGCACAGATGCTTCAATATTAGAAAAACAATTATTACAATCCACCATATAAATTCTTTAAAAAGGAAAGGAACCACATGATCATGTCGGTTGATGCAGAAAAGGCATTTGACAAAATCTGGAAGCCAAGATGACCAAACTTTGTCTCTCATACTTTGAATTTAAAATCAGGAGTGACCAGTCCCTGGATAAGGACAGCATGCTTGGTAAAGTGAAGGGTCAGCATAAAAGGAGATCCCCCAATAAGATGGTTTTCACATCAGCAGCATTACTGACTTAACGGACTCTAGCAAAGCAGCAATGTAGACGATGGTACAGGACGAGGCGGTGTTTTGTTCTGTTGTATGTGGGATCACTATGGGTTGGAACTGACTTGATGGCACCTAACAACAACAATCCAATACTAGGGGACTTATTAAATAAATGATGGTTGATTCATGCTGCAGAATACTTGCAGATATAAGTATAGTGGACAACATATAATAGATGGCTTTGTAAAAGTTTACAATAAATCACATAATTCACAATAAAACATTAAAAAAAAAGTTTAGAGTAAAGCAGTAGAAAGCAGGTGGTTATAAGGTTAGGTATGATTCCATTTTCTTTGAAAATATATGTGTGTTTGTATGTGCTTATGCACATGTGGAAATCAAGAGACTCCTGGTGTGGCACTCCAGTATCAGCACTGAACTGCAACCCTCCAAGGTCAACAGTTCAAACCCACCAGTAGCTCCTTAGAAACCCTTTACACAGGGTTATTATGAGTTGGAACTGATTCAACAGTATTTAACAGAAACAACAGCATACATACCTTTTGGATAAAATTATACATATACATTGGATAAAATTAAGTTATTTCAGAGTGGTGGAAGTATGGGTGATTATTTTATTCATGCTTTCCTGTATTTTTCAACTTTTCCTTTATACTATGAAAAAATTAAAAGGGAAATTTATATTTTAGTGCATTTTTCCCCCTAACAAAACAAAAATATAACGACAGCACCAAAAGAATGAAGTGTAAGCTATTTTAGACTGACCCATACTCTAACCAAGTTGACATCTAATGACCTTAAACTGATCTGTTCTAAGGAGATGTTGTAGTTTTTAGGTCAGTTATGATCCATAACTACTCCATACACAAAAGAACAAAACACTGCCTGGTCCTTACTAACCTCCCAATTGTTGTTATGTTTGAGCCCATTGTTGTTGCCATGGTGACAGGCCATCCCATTGGTGGTGTCCCTCTTTTTTGCTGACCCTCCACTTTACCAAGGAAATTGTCCTTCTCCAGGGACTGCTTCCTCTTAACAACATGCCCAAAGTGCAAGAGACAAAGTCTTTCCATTCATCGCTTCTAAGGAGTATTCTGGCTGTACAACAGATTTGTTGGTTCTTCTGGTAGTCCATGATACTTTCAGTATTCTTTGCTGATATCATAATCCAAATGTATCAACTCTTCTAATGTCTTCCTTTCACATGCACATAAGATGGTTGAAAACACCATGGCTTGGGTCAGGTGCAACTTCAACCTCAAACTGATAATATTGCTCTTTAACATGTTAATGAGGTCTTTAGCTACAGATTTCCCCAATGCAGTACTTTTTTTTGACTGCTACTTCCATGAGCATTGATGACGGATTCAAGCAAAATGAAGTCTTTGACCACCTCGAGCTTTTCTCCATTTATCATGATATATTGGTCCCGTTGTGAGGACTTTTGTTTTCTTTACATTGAAGTCGGAGAAATTTCATTTCTAAGTAAGATGGAAGCATTTTATTTCACAAGTTTACATTTGTGTGTGTGTGCAGGGGTAGGAGCATAATATGTGGGTGAGTAGCAGTGAACCACAAGGTCAGCAGTTCGAAACTACCAGCCGTTCCGCGGGAGAAAGATGAGGCTTTCTGCTCCCGTAAAGATTTACAGCCTCGGAAACCCTGTACAGGGTCGCTATGGGTCAGAACTGACTTGACAGCACTTAACAACAACAAGCTGCTCCTTGGAAATCCAATACAGGGTCACTATGGGTCAGACGGAGCCCACTCGATGGAACTTAACAGCAACAATGACCCAACCCTGGTGGCACAGTGATGAAGTGGTTGGCTGCTGATCAAGGGCCAGTGGTTCTAACGCAGCAGCTGTGTTGGGAGAACTATGTGATAGTAGTCTGCTTCCTTGAAGATCGTAAGCTTGGAAACACTGTGGATACAGTTCTACTCTGTTCTATAAGCTTGCTATGAGTAGAATTTAACTTGAATGCAAGAGGTTTGCTTTGGTTAGCTGTTTATGAGGGATATGTCCCCAGGTGGCTGTTTTTGTGTGTATGCATGCATGCATAGTCAGGGCTATGCGGTACGTGGTGGGAGTCGTGTAGCTCTGTCTCACAATGCTGCCCTCTGTGTTCTACTGACTGGTGTGGACCCATACCCCTTCTTATTTCCCTCAAGCTTTCTCATCTGAAGCTGATATACAAGCTCTTCAGGCATCCTTTTGTTAGTGGGTCATAAGACTGAAGAGTTTCTGGCTGCACTGTGATTTTATGGGAAACTAAAAAATTGGAATCATAGTGTGGCACTGTGGGTTAATGTACCAAACTGTAAAGCCATTTGAACTGCAAGGTTGGTGGTTCAAGCTCACCATCTGCTTCTCGGAAACCCTATACAGGGTTGCTATGGGTCAGAACTGACTCGACGGTACTTAACAACAAAGCACAGAATTGTACTCGTTAGTTCTTAAAGTCAATTGCTATTTTTTGAGAAAGTATCAATTTTTATCTTTCAGTACTAATTCAGGGAGTAGACTCTTAGGATGAGTACATGTCTGAGTGGTTTTCTGACATTGTTACAGGAAATGTCTATATCCCGACTGCCCTAGAACCTGGTGCCTTGTTCTCGACCCTCAAGTTCTTCAAATGCAAGGAATCTTTCCAACGGGTGACGTTTTTTTACCCCCTCTACCCTTGGTTGGAGTCCTGGTGTGGCGCTGTGGGCTAATGCATCAGACTGCAAAGTTGTTTGAACTACGAGATCAGTGGTTCGAGCTCACCAGCTGCTCCTTGGAAACCCTATACAGGGTTGCTATGGGTCAGAATCAAGTTGATGGCACTTCACAACAACAGAAATCCTTGGTTAATGGTTACTTAACTTTTTATATAATCTAACCAAATGCTGGTATATATTTGGTTGTGCTGGTACACACTCAACAAGATCCTGATGTAAGTTACATATTCTATGTAAGTTTCTAGAAGGTGGCCTCTGTTTACAAGGCAGCAGTGGGATCGATTAGTAACATGTTTTGGGAGGAGTCATTTCCTAAAGGACTTCAGACCACAGAGATGGGCCGGGTTGGTGGATGAGGGAACAGGGGGCAGCCAGAAGCCACGGGGTGTACTCATCATTGTGTGGAAAACCACAGGAGTGGCAAGGATTCCAATTGCTCCCAATTGTACTGAACAGTTGTTGTCGCATTCTTCAGAATTCATGTGGAAAAGGAAGGGAACTCCTCTGGAGTATAATTCATGAGGTTTCATTTTTAAAAGGTCCCAGACAAAGTGTGCAAAGGCTAAAGAGGACAGAGGTAAATAGTGATACATACACAACTCTGGAACAACAGGTGTTCTCCAGTTAGATACATAGACAAGATATACAGGCTGAACTGGTATATAAGGGTTTGAAAGAGGATGTTTGTACATGGGTATTTACCTTGGCAAGCATACCTATGAATGTGGTGGAACAGATGGGACAAAATAATGAAAATGACTTAGATATCATCAAACATTTTAAGGCAGTGAGTTGCTAGGCCTGTTCAGTTGGCATAACGTAGTTCATAAAGACAATGTTCTACATCCTACTTGGGTGAGTAGCATCTGGGATCTTAAAAGTTCATGAGCGGTCATCAAAGTACAACTACTGGTCTCTTTATGTGCAGAAGAAAGAAGAGTGATGAAAATTGAAGATGTTTGGAATCAATGAGTCCATTGGACTAATGGGAACAAGTGTACAGCTGTCTCCACAACTCTAAGACCAGAAGAACTAGATGGTGCCCAGCTGCAATTACCAAATGTTCTGAAAGGGAGCACATTAGAAGATCCCAGACAAAGTTGGGATCTAAAAAACTAAAAAAAAAAAAAAAAAAAGTTTACTATTCACAAAGAGACTGGAGGACCCTGAGACTATGGGCCTTCACCCCCCTTCAGGTCTGGAAAGGAACTCACCCCCCTCACTGCCCAGTTTTCAGCCTAGCAGTAGATAGGTATATAGGGGAGACAGCAGCACTGTTAAGGTATGCTCATCATGGACTGGTAAATCATTCAAAATCATTTACTTAAAGACAAAGTTGAGAAGGGATGGAAAGCTGGGAAGAATGGAAATAGGAAGCACAGGGAGGAAGCGGAATAACTTTTGTTGCATGGAGGGGATTGCAATCATTGAAATGAAACCAAATGTATGATTTATTGAATGTAAAACCTGTTGATTTTGCCTGTAAACCCTCACTCAATTCACAATAAGAAGTTAAACAGTTTCAGGCAAGCATCAATTTGCAGCTGAGGAAAGTAACTTGTTTATTGCCTAAGTGTTGGAGTGTGGTTTTTGGTCTCCTCCTATGCTGTGGACTTCTAGGTCTGTATCTTTTCATAAATGACCCAGCTCACATGCCTCCTCCTTCCAGAGGCCTGGAGGCTGTTATGTACTCAAGTTTACTTAAGTTGGCCCCCCACACCAGTTTACTGCCCCACACTTCTGTTTTACTTCTTCATGCAGCTTTCCCAGTCAAACATTGCACTGATTTATTTGTTTAGTATCTGCCTCCATGGTAGGAATGTAATGCCTTTGGGTGTGGTTTCCTGTTGCATCCCCGTGTGTGGAAGGGTGCATGGCATCTAGCAGGTTGGTATTGGGTGAAGTCCCTTAGGCAGGAACATACTTGGTATGTTTACAAACAGACAGGAGGCTGAGACCAGGGCAGCTGGAGCACTACGAGTCCAGGAGAGTGGCATGGCCTGAGCTTGAAGAAGTAGGCAGGGGTCAGGTCATACATGCCATGTAGAAGAGTCGGGATTACATGCTAGTGTAATTGCTTTAGGATCTTGTGTTCTTTATGTTGTTTCATCTCTGCAGGTTTATACACTGTCAGATGGATCTTGTAAAATCAGGAATTGATGGCTTTTTGACCAGGAATTATGCATCACGATGTCCTTAAAGTGCTTCTTCAGTCTCCACTGTGTTCCTCTTCCCCATCTCTAGGATAATCAGATTGGTGTTCCTCACCCTCTTTGCCTGATGAGCCCAGCAAAGCAGGATGACAGCAGCTAAGGTGTTGGGCTTTGATGCCAGTGCTGTTGAAAGCACCTTAGAACATTGTCATTTAAACACATTGATTTCTCCCTTTGAAAAGGATGGGATTTTGGCTTTGCTAGGGGCACTTCCTGAGAGCCTGAATGTTAGGTAAATCAAGGACTCAGATCTCTGTCTTTCTTTTTGAATCATTTGCTGTCTCTGTTACCAAACAATATCTGTTATCTTTCTGGTGATGTACTGGATCTTTGTTCCTATTTGTTGATGATACACTTTGCTTTATAATTTACTTCCAAGGTAGCAGAGTTTAATGCAATTTTGGTTTTGTGTTACCTGAGAAGAGATTAAACCAGGTTTTGCCTTGCATGGGTGGATGTAAGAGCTTTAGTGGTATAATTCTCTGACAATTCTATTCTTGTGATTAAGGCAATAAATATAACAGAAGGGCTTGTGTGTTCACTGTTATTCCAACATGTACCACTATATAGCAGCACAGTTATAAATAACTAAGTTGAGTTGCTGTTTCACTTAAACTCGAACACACATTGAAATTTTAGCTGGTACCAATTTAGTGCACTAAGAAGCTAGGTTGACACAGATCTTCGGGAGTAATGGGAAGTTTTAAGGTAAAATTCACTCAATTTTTTTTTCTAACTTTTATGTACTCGGTGAAGATTGTAATGTCTTTTTTAATAAATTCAGCTTACTAATATCAGATATTCATGAAGAGCTCATATATACATACAGAGTGTTGATGTAGCACTGAAATAGTGCTTTGTGGATGTTAAAGATTTGGAGATATTTTTAATCTTTCATTGTCAGTACTAACTGACATCAAACGTGTCCATGGGGTCTCAGGTCTTGTACTTGAAGAGCCAAGAATTTTTCAGGACACCTAGAAATAATTGGTTTTTGTTTTTTTTCTTATCAATTGAATATCCACATGTAGTTCAGAAATAATGTGGTTTCAATCATTTTGTTAAATTGGTCCTGGAACTAAAACCAGCTTTCAACTTCAACCCCTCAGATTATTTCAGACTCATGACTAGGAATGTGATTTTCTGTCTATTTCCTTTTTGGGGTGAAAGTATACTTTTTTTTCAAAGTTATGCCAGTCAGATGGGTTACTTCCCTCATTTGGGGGAAAAAAAAAAAAAAAAAATCTCCATGAAAGGAAATTCTACCTGGGTGGAATCTTGATTCTCACTCCAGAAGGTATTACAGTCATTTCCATAGAAGCAAAACATGAGGTTTGCATTTAATAGGAAGTGAGGAGGTTGAATTGTTTAGACCCAGAACAATTCTTCTTCTCTTTGGAGCTAAGCCACAGGCCAAGGGCCAATCCCTTAACTTTTGATAAAGCCTTTTTACCCCTGTTCTTTCATCTGTAAAATGGGACTAATAATATTGACTTAGTTCCAAAGACTCCTATTCATTTTAACTCAAGATTGCTCAGATGCTTCAGTGAGCTTTGTAAATGTTTACTAACAGTGCTGTCCATGGATATCCAGTGCCTGACCCAAGGTCTCCAGTTCAAGTTTGGTTAAGGTCTGTTCTGATTCTGATTTTTCCAGAGCAGGTCTCCAGCACAATGACTCAGGGGTAAACATGGAACAACTTCCGAGACCTACCATGTTAATACAGACAAAGGTACAATGGTACAGCACCCTGACACATTTTAGTTACTCAAATAACTAAAAACTCTGCTGTATTCTTATTTTTCTGTGTCTTAAATTTTTTCAGCCAGGTCTCAATGCTAGTTTGTGATGTTCTTATATCTCTCTTTGAAAGTTAAGAGACCCATTTACCTAGTTGAGAGTTTACTGAGTTTACAGGGAGTGGTGACTAATATTATGTTACTCCCCTGATCAAAATCTTCTAATTGCTTTTCATCTCACTCAGGGAAAACAAAGCCCTTACAGTGGCCTGCAAAGTCCTGCAGGATTTGTGCTGCCCCCAACTCCATTACATCTCTGCCTTCTCCTAATACTCTCCCCTTGCTCACTCTGCTCCAGGTACACTGGCTTAACTTTGGTGTTGCCAACGTGTCAGTCATGTTCCTACCTTGAGGCGTTTGCACCTGTTGTTTCCTCTGCCTGTACCTCTCTTCCCCACATGGCTGACTTCCTTACCTTCTTCAGGTTGTCAATAAATAAGCTCTTGTCTGTGAGACCTTCCCTGACCACCCCATTTCCCAACACTTCCTATTCCATTCCCCTACTTTATTGTTCACTGTAACATTATGCACTTTATTTGCTTATTGTTTTGTCCCACCCCCAAAGAATGTAAGCTTCTCTAAGACACAGAATTTAGGGGGGGGGGGAGTTGTCAGTTTGTTATATTCATCTTTGTATTCCCAGCACTTACAGCAGTTCTTGGCACCTGATACGGATTCGGAAATACTTGTTGATTTAAGACTAGGTGATGTGCTGTTTGCCTCTGTGTGGTTCACCTTGCCCTCCTTCCTTGGGTATAAAGTCCTAAGGCAATGTTTCCATGACCTGCCTATTTTGGACAATGTTAGTTTAGAGAGGAGCAGTTGGTGGCATCAGTACATATAGAAATTTTGTTATACTTCCTCTACCCTCTGCCATCTCTGTCTAGATTTGCGTACATAAGCTCTGAAATCAATGATAATGAACATTAAAGTATTTTATAAATTGTAGGATGCTCAGCAGATGTTAATTACATTGGACTTTAGAAATAATTATATAATTTAGAGTAGTTAAGTAATTTTCCAGGAAGCCGGGCTCCCTTGGCCAGCTTTTCTGAGGTCTTTTTGTATGTGAGTACCACTCTTCTCCATCTCGGACCTAAGGGCTACAATCTGGAGCCTAAAAAATTCCAGGACTAGAGAGGTAAAACTCAATTAAGTCACCCTTGAGTGCTTGGGAATCCTGGTGTGGCTCTGGAGGATAAGCACTGGGTTCAAACCCACCAGGGTTACTGTAAGTCAGAACTGACTTGAGGACACCTAACAACAAGAACATTTAAAGAGTACAATGGCTCTGTAGGATAAGCACTGGACTCTGAACCATAAGATCAGTGGTTTGAGCCCACCGACTGCTCTACAGAAGGAAGATGAGGCATTCTGTTCCCCCAGAGTTATACGGCCTCGAAAACCCTGTACAGGGTCACTGTAAGTCGGAGCCAACTCAACAGCACTTAACAACAACAGAGTACTTAGACAACCGACGGTAGCACTGGTGTATAAACATTGGACTGCTATCCGGAGGGTCAGTGGTTCAAACCACTCCTCAGAGAACAATGAGGCTTTCTGACTCAGTGGCATGTAACAGTAAGGACAAGTGGTGATTGAAATTTACCAACCGCTCCTCAGAAACCCTGTAGGGTTGCTATGAAGTCAGAACCAACTCGAAGGCACTTAACAACAACAACAAAGTGGAGATAGAGTTGGTACAATTTTAGAACAATCTCTGTATTAGACTTGAAACTACATGCAAAGAGGTTCCTTTTTCTGCATTCCCCCAAATCTCTTTTCTCTGCATCATTTCCATCAGTAAGTCAGCCTCTGTACATGGGATGGGGGTTATAATTGATGCATGTAATATTTGAGCAGTAGTTGGCTTCTCCAGTGATGTGTACCCATCTGAAATATACTTGATGTAGTTCACCAGAGGCAAAGAAGACATTGCTAGTTACTCGCTGGTCTTTGTAGTGATTATACAAAAGCAGTGTAGCAAGGATAGGGCCATGGAGGCATAGTTTTCTCATTTTGAAGAAAAGGAAACCATTTTGGCATTCCCCCGCCTTCTGTTGTTGTTGTTCCTTTGCATTCACTTTTTTCTCTTACTCCGATAATGTTCAATATTTCATTATGAGGAAGCAGTTCTCTTACAGTGCCAGCCATCTATAAATGGAATGCTGTTATATCTGAGGGGGTTTCATCATTTTCATAATTTTGTCAAGCGTGGCAGCCATTTTTTTCACTGCAAGAATGAAGAAATGGTGTCTAGTCTAGTGTTGATCTCATAGACCTAACTGCTTTGTGTATGTGTGTGTGTGTAACATTCCTTTCTTTCCCTATTTTATCTATTTAGTTATCTATGTGGTATTGAGGGAGCAGCATCATTTTATTTTACTTTTTAATTATAATGACTACTTTTTCTTCTACAATTTCAAGCATGCAAACACTCCATCTGTGCCTTTCTGGTTGGGTTTTCTGAGGAAAAAGAATGCCGCTTAGCCGTGTTGAGTCTGGGATGGGCAGTCAGACTTGGCTCCTCTCCTGGCTCTGCCCTTCAGTAGCTGGTGACCTCAGGCACATGACTTTACTTCTCAGTGCTTCAGTTTCCTCGTCTGTAGGATGGTGAGACTGATGTGTCTCAAAGAGCGTACATGAAGATGAAGAGACAATTGTGTAAAAATGTCAGTCATACACACTCAGTTATTCAAAGCTTTAGGTCTGGGCTTCTCACTAGATAACCATTTCCAGAAAAGTGTTACATTTGGTTGGTGTGTGTGACCCCAGTCAGTTATCACAGATCAGTTTATTTTACACTTGTGCTGATGCCAGCCAGTGGGGGGCAGTTCAGCAAAGTGGTATTTATGGCTCTGCTGTGTTTCCTCTACAGAGGCTTCCACAGCACCACCCACACTGGTCCTGCCTCCCCAAGTCCAGGTAGTATCAAGGTACCACACACACAGTCGGGTTTAGTAGAAACAACCCCACCACCAACACCGCCCCCCCCCCCCAGACACTAAACTTATCTGGTTAACTTCACGAAAATGTAGAGTTCACCAGCGAATCGTGCTCAGTCAGAGAGCTCGGCACCTCCCTGCCCATGAGGAGGTAGTGCAGAGAAGGGTGAGGTTGACGGAAGCTGAGATGCCCACCCACTCAACTACTCTCAGCTTTGGTAACATCAGACCTAGCAACAGTCAGAGGAATGTGTGAACACAGGAACAATTGTGTAGATGTGGCCTTGGGACTGACTGTACACATAGTCATAACAGCAGACAGCTCTGTGTGACCTCCAATGGTCAGAGCAGTGCCCCAGGTTGGTTAGAAGAGGCCCTGCATGAGGAAGTTGGCATCCTGAGGCAGAATGAGTTCATTAGCTGTGCTATAGCTGTGAGGCTTCCAGACTGTTTACCACAGATGCTGATAGCGAAGTGATGGAAATAACTAATATTATTTTTTTTTAATTGTAGTTTGAACTATTTCATAATTTAAAAAAGAGTAGTAGAAGAAGAATTAAAAGACATGCAGTTAGGTTTTGTTCTTGTTAAGTGCCATTGAGTTGGTTCCGACGCATAGCAACCCTGTATAAAGTTTCCAAGGAGCAACTGGTGACTGACTTTGAATCGCTGATCTTGGGATTCAAATGACTTTGCAGTCCAGCACATTAACCCACAGTGCCACTCCAGGACTCATAGTTAGGATAATGGAAATCCTTTAAGTATGTTGGAGGAGGTAGGGCTCCTTACCCCAGGCAGAAGCAGACCACTGTAGATTCCAGAATAGAGGATACCAGGTGAACCACTCATGAGCAGTGTGACTTTAAACTGGCATTTGCTGCTAATACTACCAGTATCCCTTCTTTTGTTGTTCCTGTTGTGTTAGGTGCCATAGAATTGGTACCAACTCATAGCAACCTTATGCACAGCAGAACGAAACACTGCCGGATTCTGAGCCAACCTCACTATTATTGTCACGCTTGAGCCCATTGATGCTGCCACTGTACCAGTCCATCTCGTTGGGAGGGTCTTCCTCTTTTTCTCTGACCCTCCACCTTACCAAACATGATATCCTTCTCCAGTGACTGATCCCTCCTGGAAATATGTCTGAAGTATGAGGGACAAAGTTTGGCCATCCTGGCCTCCAAGGAGCACTCTGGCTATACTTCTTCCAACACAGATCTATTGGTTCTTTTGGCAGCCCATGGCACTTTCAATATCCTCCTCCAACACCATAACTCAAAAGCATCAATTCTTCTATGGTCTTCCTTATTCACTGTCCAGCTTTCGCATGCATATGACATTATTGAAAATACCATGGCTTGGGTCAGGCACACGGTCTTCAAGCTGACATCTTTGCTCTTCAACCCTTTAAAAAGGTCTTGTGCAGCAGATTTGCCTAATGCAATACGTCTTTTGATTTCTTGACTGCTGCTTCATGAGTGTTGATAGTTGATCCAAGAAGAATGAAGTCCTTGACGACTTCAGTCCCTCCTTTTACTTCCTTTTACCACCACAAATATAACTGTTGTTAGGTATGGCTGAATATATTCAGACTCATGGTGACCCATGAGTAGAACTGCCACATAGGGTTTCCTGGGTCTTTGGGTGGCACTGTAGGATAAACACTGAACTGCTAACCACAAAGTTGCTGTTCAAACCCATCAGCTGCTCCTTGGGAAACCTGTACAGGGTTGCTATAAGTCAGAACTGACTCAGTGGCATTTAACAACATCATCAACAACAACAGTCTTTACAGAAGTAGATTGCTAACCTTCTCCCGTGGAACTGCTGAGTGGGTTTGGGCTACCAACCTTTCATTTTGTAGCTAAACACCACCCTGGCTCCTTACAGCATTTACAGCTGTTATTTATGAAGGCATTATTTTATACCAAGAAATTTCCTTTTATGGGTTTGTTCAGATTTTCTACTTCAGTCTGAGTAAGTTTAGGTAGGTCGTGTTTTTCTAGAAATGTATCCATCTGATACAAATTTTCAAATTTGTTGGAGTACAGCTCTTTGTAGTATTCTGTTATTATCTTTTTGATTTCGTTTGGTTCTGTTGTGACTTCACCTATGTGGTTTCTAATACTATTTATTTGCTTCCTCTCCCTCTTTTCTTTAGTTAGTTTTGCCAATGGTTTGTCAATTTTATTAATCCTTTCAAAGAACCGGCTTCTTGTCCTGTTGATTCTTTCTATAGTTTTTCAGTTTTCCATCTCATTTATTTCTGCTCTGATCTTTTTGCCTTCTTTTGGTGACTGTAGGTTCCCTCTGCTGGTCTGCTACTATTTGTTGAAGGTGCTGTGTTAACGTGTTGATTTTATCTCTTTCCTCTTTTTGAATGTGTGCATTTATCGCAATAAATTGACCTCTCAGGACTGCTTTCTCTGTGTCCCAAAGATTTTGGTATGTTGTGTTTTCATTTTTGTTTGTTTCTAGGAACTTCGTGAGTTCATGTTTAATTTCTTCTTTTACCCAGTCACTTTTTAGCAGGGTGTTGTTCAGTTTCCATGTATTCGACTTCATTGCTTTGGCCTTCTTGTTGTTGATTTCTAGTTTTATAGCGTTGTTGTGGTCTGAGAAGATGCTCTGTACTATTTTGATGCTTGTGAATTTATGGAGGCTTGCTTTGTGGCCTAACACATGGTCAATTCTGGAAAATGTTCTATGCGCACTGGAGAAGAATGTGTATTGTGCCGTTGTTGGATAAAATACTCTGTATATGTCTATGAGATCAAGCTGGTTGATTGTGTTGTTAAGTTCCTCTATGGCATTGTCAAGTTTCTTTCTGGTTGTTCTATCCCTTTTTGAGAGTGGTGTGTTGAAATCTCCTACTATAATTGTGGATTTATCTATTTCTTCAATTCCATTAAGGTTTGCTTCATGTATCTTGGTGCTCTTTCGTTGAGAGCGTATATATTTAGTATGGTTATGTCATCTTGCTCAATTGTCCCTTTGATCATGAGATAGTATCCTTCTTTGTCTCTTATGCTGGTTTTTACCTTAAAGTCTGCTTTGTCGGAGATTAGTATAGCCACTCATGCTTGTTTATTGCTGGAGTTGGCTTGGTAAATTTTTTTCCATCCTTTGACTCTCAGTCTATTTTTGTACTTGTGTGTAAGATGTGTCTCTTGCAAGCAGCATATTGATGGATCTTGTTTTTTTATCCATTCTGCCACTCTTTGTCTCTTCACTGGTGCATTCAATCCATTGATGTTCAATGTAATTACCGATAAGTATGTGTTGATTGCTGTCATGTTACTTTTTTGGTGTTGTTGTTTGTTCTTTGGTTCTGCTTTCCTTCTTGTATTGGGTTTGTGTTTTCAGAGTTGATTCTGGTCGGTTTCTTCCTAGTTTCTTTGTTCATTTGTTCTGTTTGGGAATTCGTTTTCATGATATGTTGTGGGGTGTTAACTTTCTCTGGGGTTACCTTGTAGTCTACTAGCTTTTCTCTGCATTTAGGATACTCCATTGAAAGCTGTGAGTTACCTGGTATCTCTACTACCTGGGTTTCTGTTGTTGCGTTTGTCCCTTCCTTGACATTGATATGTTTATGTCCTTCAGTTGATTTCTGGGCTCTCTTGAGTTTGTTGTTGTAGTCTCGTTCCGTTCTGGTCTCTGTTTTCTGTTGGCTGTGTTCCAGGTGGGGTTGCCATACTTGTCAATCTCTATTTGTCGTCTGTTCTTGTTGGTTCTCTGTCCACAGAGCTCCCTTTAGGATGTTTTGAAGTGCTTGGTTGGTTTTGATAAATTCCCTCAGATTCTGTTTACCCTGGAATGTTTTGATCGCACCATCGTATTTGATTGATAGTTTTGCTGGATAGACGATTCTTGGTTGACAGTTTTTTTCTTGCAGGATTTTGTATATGTCTCCCCATTGCCTTCTTGCCTGCATTGTTTATTCTGAATAGTCAGCACTTAATCTAATTTGGTTGCCTTTATAGGTTATGTTTCTCTTCTCCCTGGCTGCTTTTAGTATTCTCTCCTTGTCTTTGGTTTGGAAGAGCTTGATTATTATATTATATTACATTATATTATATGTCTTAGAGACTTTCTTTTGCGATCTAACCTTCTTGGGGTACGCTGGGCTTCTTGAATGTTTATCTTCTCGTCTTTCAGGATGTTAGGGATGTTTTCTTTCAGAAGCTCTTCAACTATTTCCTCTGTGGACTTCTTTGAGTCCTCTTGTTCCGGGACACCAATAATTCTTACATTGTTCCGCTTCATGTTATCCAGCATGAATCTTAGAGTGTCTTCAGATTGTTTTATCCTTTTAGCTGTTTGCTGTTCTGTCTTGGCAGTATTGAGAGATTTGTCTTCCAGCTCGCTAGTTCTGGCTTCCATCTCTTCTAGTCTGCTCCTTTCCCCTTTCAGGCTATTGTCTATTTCTTATATTTTATTATTGATCACCTGGATATCTTTTTGCAGGTTTTGAATTGTTTCCAATGCTGTGTCAATCCTATTAGATTGTTCCAGCAGTACTTTCCTTACTTCTTCCTTATTTTCCTCGATTCCTTTTCGGAGTATTTGAATTTGTTTCCATATCATTCTTCTGAATTCCCTCTCAGGCATATCCAGAACCCGCTTCTCCTCCTCTATAAAGCTTTTGTCTGTCTCCAGCTCATTTGCATCTGCTGGTCTCTTCTGCTTTTGGATGTGTTTCAATAATGTTAATTGTTTCTTGTTGGGCATTATTATTCTTGTTTTATTGTAATTATTATTAATGTGATCAGAAGATAGGGTCCCTTGCTGTCCGTGCCATCTGGCCACCGTGGCAAACCAGAAGCCCCCAAGAAATTTACTTTTATCCTCTCATTTATAGCGTTCCAGCTTGATGGGGTATGTATTATTTAGCGGATGATGAAACAGGTTCAGAAAGACCAAGTGACTTCTCCACTGTACCCCAGCTGGTAAGGTCTGTCTGACTGCAACCACTATGCAGACTATCTTCCTTAGCCAAATTCTCCAAGTTTGCAAATTGGAATACTTGTGCTATATAGTATTGCTGCTACTCTGTGCTATCAAATCAGTTCTGACTCATAGCTACCCAGTGTAGGGTTTGCAAAGCTGTAAATCTTTATGGGAGCAGAAAGCCTCATCGTTCTCCTTCTGAACAGCTGATGTATTTGAACTGTTGACCCAACACATAACCCAGTACACCACCAGGGCTCCTTCTATATTGTGTTTTTGACTGTTAAGTGCCATGTTAGCTTCCCTGTACAGGGTTTCTGAGGAGTGGTTGGTAGTCTTGAACTGCCGGCCTATGGTTTAGAGTCCAGTGCTGATCCTGCATCACCACACCAGGAGTCAGTATAGTGCTAGATCAGTGTTTTAACATTGTAAGTCATGACATTTTAGTGAATTGTGAAATTGTGGATTCATTGATTAGTGGGTTGTCTGCACCCCTCAAGTACTCCGACCACTGCTGCTGCCACACCATCCTCACCTTGAAGTCATTTACCTCCTCTGCCTCTCAAAGGGGTACAAGGCTAGCCCAGAGTCTCCATACAGTTTCTCTAGACACAGGGAGCAAGAGAGACCCTCTGCTAAGGTCATCCTCTTTGTAACATACTCTTACCTTATTAATTGCATCTCATGAAGGAACTGCAGGGAATATGGGTTGTAAATCCCCAGGCAACACTCCTGAAGGCATGCCCCTCAGGAGATGCACTGTCTCCAGCTGATGTGGATGAATATGTGGTAAGGGCCACAGAATGCACTGTGTGTCTCTCCCAAGGTAAAGTCACATGTGGACTTGTTTCTCTGTTCCCCTCTAAGAATCCTGTAGAATGGGCAGTTCTTTTTGAAGGGACCTCAGCGTCGTTCTTGTGGGTACAGAGGTCTGAAAGGCCCTGTCAAAACTCCTTCAGTGGGATGCACTATACACAGGAAACTTCTGTATATGGGTATTAAGTCAAGACTCAACATGATATCCTAGATTGTATGAGGAAGACCTCAAGCAACTCGATTACCACAACAGAAAGCAGGCACTGGGTGTTTTATAGACCTCACTAATGAATGAGTCTTGTGGCCCCTGGCTTCACCAGGCCTCCCAGTGCTCTGCCAGTCTGCCTCCCACACATCTGTAAATTCGTCAAGCTATAATGGATGTCTGGTGCCAGCAGAGACTGAAGTCTAGTACTTTCTCTCTGGTATACATAGAGATCTCAAGCCATTAATAATTCATTCTGAAGTAATGAACAAAGCCAGACCAAGTTGTGAGCCGTAATAATCAAGTGACAGATCAATTTATTACTCCAGTGTGCCAAAAGATAATGGTAGTTAGTAATGAAAGGAGCAGCTTTTCTCCTTCCAAAAGTTTCATAGGAGTTAGAGCAATATGTTTTTTAAGTTCTAAAATAAAACAGATCATTAAAAGGGAAATGAATTATGTTAGGTAGCCTCAAGCCTATTTATTTTCAGAGTTGCTTATCCAGAATTACTGTACCTTTTTCCAAGTGCCTTCAGGTATTGGGGCTTGCAAATCAGAGTAATTAACACTCATTAATTAAATGGAAGAATCCAGAACACAGCTCCAGACACTGAAAAGGGAGATTGTGATCCTGAGACACCATACCCCTTCCCCCGCCCCCCAAAAATCAATAATAATTTGAGATTTATGAGAAGTAGCTGGGTTGAGAAGAATTGTTTTATGTCTATACAGAAGCTCCATTAACTCTTAACACCTCAATGAGCATCCATGATGCTGCTTCTATTCCAGGCACTGTTCACATTGTGGTACCAGGTAAAACAGCTTAGTCCCTGGAGCTGATGATGTTGACTGCAGTGATGTTAAAAGCAGTGTGAAAATCTGCATACTTCTGATTGACTGAAACACAAAACCAAAACCAAAGGCCTTCCTGGTGGTAAGATAGCAGTTGACATTCTGCAGTAACTCTTTCAGAGTGGAAACACCATGCAGTTCTGGGAAGAGTGGAAAACTCTAAACACAATGTTATAGTTTCAATTTTGATAGACCTAAGGAAGTGTTTGGAGTCCTGGTGTGGCGCTACAGGATAAGCACTGAACAGCAAATTGCAAGGTCATCAGTTCAAACCTACCAGCCATGCCTTGGAAACCCTATACAGGGTCACTATGAGTCAGAACTGTCTCTATAACGCATAGCAACAACAAAAGAAAGTGTTTTAAAAATATTTAAGCAAACCAGGAGATTGGTGGTCACTCCCATTGCTTTCGGTGTTGCTTAGCAGTCAAAAGTAAATCCTCTTCTTAACTGGGCAAGACCACAGTTAAAGTTTCATTAGCCTGACCACACCCTGCTCCTTCTAGAAGAGGAAAGGTTTTTTTTTTGTTTTGTTTTTTAAATCAAATTAAACTCTTTGCTGTAGAAGATTGTACAAAATGATGCATGTGATGATAAAATTGGTTGATGTCATCTTTCACTAAAGTATTTCAGCATTTAAGGTGGTAGAGCTTCTTTTCCTTCTACAGAATAGTTGTTGTTAAGTGCCATTAACTCAGTTCCGACCCATAGTGACCCTGTACAGGGTTTCTGAGAAAGCGGCTGGTAAGCTTGAACAGCCAACCTTGCAGTTCAAGTTGGCATTGCAGTTCAGCGCATTAACCCGCAGGGCCACACCAGGACTCCTTTCTACAGAATAGAGGCATGAAAAGGAAACAGTGACGGCATTAATAGAATCATGTGAAATCAAATACCCAGTATAAATAGCCCTAAATGCTAGGGAGATGTTGTTGTTGTTGTTGTTAGGTTCCATCGAGTCGGTACTGACTCATAGCAACCCTATGCACAACAGAACAAAACACTGCCTAGTCCTGGGTCAACCTCACAATTGTCGCCATGCTTGAGCCCATTGATGCTGCCACTTTGCCAATCCATCTCACTGGGATCTTCCTCTTTTTCTCTGGCCTCCACCTTACCAAACATGTATCCTTATCCAGTGACTGGTCCCTCCTGACATGTCCAAAGTATGAGAGACGAAGCCTCCAAAGAGAACCCTGGCTACACTTCTCCCAACACAGATCTGTTGGTTCTTTTGGCAGCCCATGGCACTTTGAATATTCTCCTCTAACACCATAACTCAAAAGCATTAATTCATCTGTGTTCTTCCTTATTCACTGTCCAGCTTTTGCATGCATATGAAGTTATTGAAAATACCATGGCTTGGGTCAGGTACACCTTAGTCCTCAAGCTGACATCCTTGCTCTTCAACACTTTAAAAAGGTCTTGTGCAGCAGATTTGTCTAATGCAATACGTCGTTTGATTTCTTGACTGCTGCTTCCGTGAGTGTTGATAGGTGATCTAAGAAGAATGAAGTTTTTGACAACTTCAATCTTTTCTCCGTTGATAAGAGTGTTGTTTATTGGCCCAGTGGTGAGGATTTTTGTTTTCTTTACATTGAGGTGCAATCCATAATGAAGGCCATGGTCTTTGACCTTCATCAGTAAATATTTTAAGTCCTCTTCACTTTCAGTAAGCAAAGTTGTATCATCTGTATATTACAGGCTGTTAATGAGTCTTCTTCTAATCCTGATGCCATGCTTTTCTTCATATAACCCAGCTTCTCTGATTATTTGCTCAGCATACAGGTTAAATTAAGTATAGTGAAAGAATACAACCCTGTCACACACCTTTCTTAATTTTAAACTATTCATTGTTCCCATGTTCTGTTCGAACAACTGCTTCTTGGTCCAGGTACAGATTCCTCATGAGCACATTTAAGTGTTCAGGATGTGCAAACTGCCTTTCTGTTCCTGATCTCCCTGCACCTTCATGTTAGTAATGAATCGCTTCCTTCTTATAACAGGTAATTTGGGAAATTTTCTTAAGAATACTGAAAAACCTTAAGTTGCAGTTTGTTCTTGTTGTCTATAGATAATGTGTATATTTTATATGGGGAACCAACAGGTGAACAATAGAGTTTTATCGCTAGGTCACTGTGACCTGGGCTTAGGGTTCAGATACATGTTTTGACTATTTGTTTATCCTGAAATATACATATATGTATTTAGAAAATTGCTCAGACCCAGCTTACTGCTGCTGCTGGTGTTGCTTTTCCGTAGACTTTAAGTGTAAGTGACAATATAAACACAGCCATCCATGTGGATATTTATGAGTGCATTTTTATCTCTGTTTATGCCACATGATTCGCTCAGTGTGAGCCACGTGTTTAATGTGATGGGGCTTTAATACTTAGAGTTTAAAATGCTGAATTTCCTGACTTGGTTTTAAATGTTCCTGTCTACCTATTTAAAAAATTAAGTCTATCTTGTGCCTGTGTTTGCAAATGGACCCAAGCTGCCATGAGGTTTTATATTTGGACTAGAGGAAATGTTCATGATTCCAGCAGTGTAAGCAACAACCAAATGCAGGACTTATAACTAAGAGGGATTAGCAGTTACCTGTACTTGCTGATTGGGAGAGGCGGTTGCTTTGGTTCGAAGATTGGTTGTTTTAGGTAAAATGGAAAGATAAAGAAGGCCGTCTCCTGAAACAAAACTGCCCGAACACAGGTGGTTTCAGAAACTTGGGTATGAGTAAAGTTTGACTTTTGAGCATCCTAAGATGGTCTGGGAGTCCTGGTGTGGCACAGTGGATTAATACACTGGACTGCAAAGTCGATGTGAATCACAAGGTCGGTGGTTCAAGCTCACCAGCTGCCCCTTGGAAACCCTACACTTGGTCACTATTGGTCGGTACCGACCTGACGGCACTTAACTACAACTACAACAAGATGGTCTGAGTGCTGACTTCTTCAGGATGAGGTGTCTGGAAGCAGTAAGGGAGCAGAGAAGTCAGCGTCCATTGTACTGTTTCGCTCATGTGTCCCCTTTCTTTTCCTTCCTCCCAGTGTTGCTAATAACCACAAGCAGAATTTGATGACGGTGGCAAACCTTGGTGTGGTGTTTGGGCCCACCTTGCTGCGGCCTCAGGAAGAAACAGTGGCAGCCATCATGGATATCAAATTCCAGAACATTGTTATCGAGATCCTAATCGAAAATCATGAAAAGGTAATATATCATTATTGGCTCCCGGAGAAGAATTTTCTGTGGAGGCATCTGCTTTGGAATTGGCATTCAGGGTTGACTTAATTGTGCATCATTAATGACTCGGAAACTGTTGTGATGATGAATTTGCTGCTGCTGGTGATAATGGTGACGACAGTCCTAATAATGGTGGTAGCCAAGGTCCCTTTACTGAGCACTTTGTCTAAGTTGTTACTTATTCTCACCGTAACCCAGTGAAGGGAGGTTCATTGTGAGCCTCATTTTGAAAATCTCCACCCATTTTTCTACTTCACTGTTTTTTGAATTGATTAGAGGTTTTTTTTTTATTTTTGGCATCTCTTCTTTGTTTATATAGGGATTCTTTTGCTCTATTGATTTTATGAAATATTACTCCCAACTGTTGTATGACACTGGTAAATTCTCACAATGCCCATGGGCATTTCCAGTGTCACAAAGCAGATGACTCCCTGGTATCTCAGATTGACTAATGAGACCAATAGGAAATTGAACAACCAATCGGGTTTGCTCTATGTGATTTATTTTACTTTTATTCATTCATTGTGGCTTGGCTGCAGGTTTACAGAACAAATTAGTTTTCCATTTAACAGTTTACACACGTTTTGTTCATAGCATTAGTTACAATCCCCTCGATGTAACCGCACTCTCCCACTTCCTCCCTGGATGGCTGTTTCCACTGGGCCCTCTTTCCTGTGGCTTCTGCCACTTGAGGTGTGTTTGGGAGTTGATGTTGCTCCTTTTGCTGTCCTGTGGCTGATTGTTCTGAGGACTATGTTTCTCATAATTGTTCATTATTGTTGGAATCCTGGTGTAGTGCTGCAGGATAAGCACTGGACTGCTAACCACAAGGTCAGTGGCTCAAGTCCACCAGATGCTGCTCTGAAACCCTATACAAGGGTCTCTATGAGTCAAAACTGACTCAACAGCACTTAACAACACATCATTTAGCTGAAAGTTGACCCCTAGAGTGGATTAGGTTCCATATTTTAAGGGTGTGCTCTGTTGCGTAGTGGTTATGAATCAAGCTGCTAACCTTAAGGTCGGTAGTTCGAAACTACCAGCTGTTCCTCAGGAGAAAGATGAGGCTTTCTGCTCCCATAAAGATTTGCAGCCTCAGAAACCCTGTGCAGGGTCACTATGAGTTGGAACCGACTCCATGGTACTTACCAACAACAAAGAGTATAGTTTCAGGGGTTCCCCCAGTCCCTATTGGAGTCCTGGTGTGGCACTGTGGCGTATGCGCTGGACTGCAAAGTTGGGTTGAACCATAAGGTGAACAGTCCAAGCTCACCAGCTGCTCTTTGGAAACCAGTGCAGGCTCGCTATGGGTTGGAACCAACTCAAAGGCACCTAACAACAACAACAACAACAACAACCAGTCCCTATCAGACCAATTATGATTTCCTCTCTGTCCAGGATCTTCTTTTATCGTGATTGTGATCAGAGAAGTTGTAAAGGACCTTTTAATATAAGGAATATTAAACTTTTGTTGTTTGTGTTGCAAATACTTTTTCCTAATCCTTAATTTGCATTTGATTTTATACTTTATAAATGATCATTGTACATAACTCTCATTTGTGTTTGTTTGTGTGATTTGTATGAATGGCCACATAGATGGTTTATGTTGTTTTTTAGGACATTGTGATTTCTGGTCTTGATTAAGAAAAATCTCTGCCCCTCCCCCCACGTTATGAACTTGTGTCAACACAGAACTGCCCTATAAAACTGGGATTAGATAGATGGTGTGATGTTTCACCCTTGTGCCCTATCTCATTGCTCCTAGTAGCAACCCCTCTTGAGCTTGTTAGAACCAGAAGCATTCCCAAGAAGAGCACAGTTTGACAGCCACGGTTCTGGGATCTTATTTAAAAACAAAAAGCTGCTCCTCCTAAACAGTGACCTGGAGTGGGAAATTAATCATGCTAGTTGTGTTTCATGCTCTGGAGTTAATTCTGACTCGTAGGGACCCTGTATAGGGTTTCCAAGGCTGCCAATCTTTGCAGGAACAGAAAGGCTCGTCCTTCTCTCGCAGAACAGCTGGTGGGCTCCACCCATCCACCTGTGCACCTGTAGAACCACCGTGCTCCCCATGCTAGAGAACCTGCCAAATAAGTCTAGAATCTGACTTCTCACTGCTTTCACTGAAAGCCCCCTAATGTAAGGCACCGCTATCTTCTGTCTGGATTTTTGTAGAAGCCTCCTAATTTGTTTGCCTGCTTCCACCGTGGGCCTGTTGATTCTGATATCACCCACCAAAGTGAAACTTAAAATGTTAAGTTAGATTATATCATTCGCCTGCTAAGACCTACCCAGTGCCTTCCCATGTCTCTTTGAGTAAAAAAGGCCTTACAAAGAGCCTGTAAAATCATAACACTATCTTTGCTCTCCTCACTGGTACTTACCTGGTTTCATATCCTATGTCTCTCCCTTTGTTTCCTTCCTACAGCCACCTTGACTGCATTCCTCTTCCTTCCCATGACATGCCTGCTTCTCCCACTTCCTGGAACATGCTGCATCCATTAACCCCCATGGCGTGCTTCATGTCTCCTTAAGGCCTACCTAAACCATTCTGTTAAAATCATGACCAGCTCCCATCTTCAGTGCTCCCCTCCCCTTTACTCTTCTTCATCTCTCTCCAAAGCACTTTCTAACACACTATATAATTTATCTACTAAATTGATGATGGCCTTATCTGCCCTCTTCTAGAACGGTTGCTTAATAAAAGCAAGGTATTTTGTCTGTTTTGCCCACCACTTTGTCTCTAGTGCCTCAGTAGGCCCTCAAATTTGTGTTGCAAGAATGAATTGGCCCCGGAGAGTAGCTAGCTTCCAAAACGATTGCTGGTGATTCTCCCCACTTGTGATTCACTCCTTGTATAGTCCTCTCCCACACTGGATAGGACTGATCAACAGAACTCTCAGGGTGGCACAAAACACTCAGCTGCTAACTAGAAGGTTGGTGATTTGAGATCATGTTGGAGAAGAAAGGCCTGGAATCTACTTCACAAGGATCATACCCATTGAAGTCTCCATGACTCAGAATCTACTCAATGACAGTTGGTTTGGTCATTTGTAGTTATGAAATCATTAAGATTTATAGAAGAAAAGGTATGTGACTTCTAAGATGAGTCATCAAAGACCTTACAGTGTTTGCCTTAGTTCCTGAAATCCCTTGCTATTCATAAACCAAGGCCCCATGTTGTAAGGACAGTCAGTCACACAGCCCAGTGGGAAGGAACTGAGGCCTCTTCCCAACAACCAAACCAACTTACCAGCCATGGAATGAGTCCCCATGGAAGTGGATCCTCCACCTCTAATCAAGCCTTCAGATGCCTGCAGTTCGGCCAGTCTTCATTGCAACCTCACCAGAGACCCTGAGCCGGAGCCATCAACTTAGGCACTCCTGATACCTGACTGACCCAAACTGTGCAAGATAATAAATGCTTGATATTGGTGCTGTAGGATATGCACTGCCCCGCTCATTGCAAGGTCAGCAGTTCAAACTTACTGCTCAGTCTTCATAAACCTCGTACAGGGTCACTGTAAATCAGAATTGACTCAATGGCACAATATTTGAAGCGATGAGATTTTGAAGTAGTTTGTTATGGCACTGTGGGCTGATGCACTGGGCTGAAAAGTCAGTTTTAATCACAGGGTCAGTGGTTCAACATCAACAGCCGCTCCTCAGAAACCCTATATAGGTTCACTATGGGTCAGAATTGATTTGACAGCACATAACAACAACAACGAACCTCTGAATAATCTCTCAAAAGGTAATAGGGATATCCTGCAAAGTTGCTTTTGCAGCACAGTCTTCCTCCTACATGGGTAATAGAAAAGAAGTCAAGTGATTTATTTGAGGAAAACTACCTTTCCTCTATTCCCAGCCTTGGACCTAAACCCACTCACCTCCCCAAAATGTAGAGAACCAGGTATAGGAGCAATTTTACAGTCGCTATGAAAAATGCAAATGTGTGGAAAAGGAATAGACTAGCAGTTAATAACATGGACTAAAGTCTAGGCTTTATCACTTACTAAGCTCTCTCTCTCTCTCTCTCTCTCTGTGTGTGTGTGTGTGTGTGTGTGTGTAGTCCTGTGTGGCACTGTGGGTTAATGCACTGGACTGCAAAATCACTTGAACCATGATGTTGGTGGCTCAAACTTACCAGCCACTCCTTGGAAACCGTATACAGGGTCACTATGGGTCAGAACCGACTCCACGGCACTTAACACATACATAAGCTGTGTGACCATGAGCAGATTACTTGATTTCTCTGTACTCATGATAGTGCTTTTCATACAGTCTAACTGCTGTAACAGCCAACCCCAAAATATCAGTGACTTGGGGCGACAGGTTTATTTTTTGTTCACATAGTGTCTAAGTTCAATGTGGGTATTTTGAGGGAGACCTTCAATGTGGTATTTCAGCAGTATAGTAGGCCCCTTACAATTTGTAGCTCTGCCTTCTGGTCTGCAGAAAAGGGAAGTGAAGGAGCGTGGACAATAGGTTAAATATATGTGAACCCAGCCTTGAAGAAGCTTCTTTATATTTCCTCCTATTTGATTGGTCAGACCTCACTCCCATGGCCACATGTAACTGCAAGAAGATGAGGAAAAACAACCACTGTGTCCAGAGGTAAGGAGAGCAAGTGTGATGGCCAACTAGCCAGTCTACTGCATTCCTTCAGTTGGTTTGCAGTGAGAATTGACAGAGGCTATTTATATAAAGGACTAACCCAATGTAGTAAGGTTCACTAAATATTAACATTATTTTTATTAGTGAACTGCTGGTGTCATGCTGTAAGATCAGCACTGGACTGTGAACCACAAGGTTAGCAGTTCAAACCCACCGACTTGACAGCACTTAACAACAACAACGATTTTTATTACGGATCTCTGGTGGCATAGTGGGTTGAAGTGTAGGTTTGCTAACTGCATCGTTCGCAGTTTGAACCCACCAGCTGCTCCACAGGAGAAAGATGAGACTGCCTGCCTGCTCACCTCAAGATTTATAGCCTGAGAAACCCTAGGAAACAATTCTACTCTGTCCTATCCATAAGTCAGAATTGACTCAGTGGTAGTGGTTCATCAATCTCAACAGAATTCTCGGGAAACAATCCCAAATCTGAGTCCATCTCCAGATGTCACATTGCCCCCAATAAAACCAAACTAAGCCCGCTGTCATTGAATGCTTCCAACTCCTAGTAACCCTGTCTAGGCTTTCAGAGACTCTTAAGTCTTTCTGGGAGCAGACAGGTTCATGTTGGTCCCACAGAGCATCTGGTGATTTCAAACTGCTGACCTTGTGGTTAACAGCCCAGTGCTTAACCTACTATACCACTACAGCTTCATGAGAAAAGTAATAGTTAACATTTATTAAACCTTACTACATGTAAGATCCTTTATGTAGCACTTTTTAAATAACTTAATCTTTTCTTAAGATTAAATAAAATTTTAAACATTGAGACGGATCTCTAAAAAATAAGCAGTTTGGTTATGTTTTGTATACTTGAATGTTTAGCAGGCAGTGTGTAATGATTTTTGAACTATATAATTTAATTGCTTTAAGTGTACTTGGGCATTCAAAGCCTGGAAACGTATTCCAAAGTAGCATGACAGAAAGAAATATATGATGCTACCACTAATAATATTGAAACTTAATGTAAACAAGAAGCACCCCCAACCCCCGACCTTAGGCATAAATTTAGTAACAGAAATTAAATATGAACTGCTTGACCAGGCCTGTGAATGTATGGTAAAAAATTTTAGTTGGCTTGGGGATTATGAATTATGTTCCTCACTGATGTTTATTTGATGATGTGCATGTAAAAAGAATTATTATCATGCTTCATGATATTACCTTCATTAATCAATGCCAGAGGGTGGGATGAATCAAAGTAAGATTTATGTTCCTGTGGGAGCCAGCGAAGGCCGCGAGTGATCATGTTCGAGGGAGGAGGAAGGCCATACTGAAGTATGTGTGTCCAGCATGAGGGGTTTAATCTGAGGTGTCCTTGATAGCTCACAATTATAGGCAAGAATATAGCCTTAATGTTGACCAGGCTTACCTTCCTGTTGAAACATTTAGAATAAGGCAGCTTGATTTCTTTTTAAATGTTGCTTCAGGTGTAGCTTGCTGTAAAGCAAGCAGATGCTGCCTCAGCCTCATCAGGAAACCCTGGCTTTCACTTCACAGCATCCTAAGCATCCAAGGCCATGTGCTGGTGGTCCCTTGTATTCCGGAGACAACCCTTGGGCTGAATTACTTTCTGCTAATGGAAATTACCTGTCTTCATCAAATCCAGAACATTTCTGTGTTCTCTGAAAATTGCTCTTTAAAATCCACACTATCAGTATCTTAGGAGTCCTAGTGTGGCACTGTAGGATAAGCACTGGACCACAGGTCAGTTTGAACTGCAAGGTTGGCAACTCAGACTCACCAGCCTCCTTGGAAACCTGTCAGAACTGACTCAATGGCACGTAACAACAACAGTTAACAATAGCTCATGAGCATTCCCATAGACTTGTTTGTATTTTATTTTATTTTTGGAAACATACATACACACACACACACACACACACACACACAAAGAAGTGACTAGTTTTCTGTCTAAACTTTAGCATCAGAGCTGAAGAAAATCCTGAAAACCCCTCTTGAAGAAATAAATGCTTTCCAGCAGCACCTTAGACATCTGGCCATAATAAGAAACAAATGATAGCATATATCCTGTTCTTGAAGCAAGTCCTACTACAGGGCTTAAGTAATCACCCACCCTTCCTGGCATCTTATGCTCCCATGTTGGGAAGAAAATTTTAAAAAGTGTTTATACCTTTGTGCCATGGGATAAGGATTGGGCGCGATCGGGAAGGCATAGAAGACAGGACTGAAAGAGGGTGTGGAACCCAAGTATTAGCCAATGGATATACTCCATAGAGAATAGACAGATAAAGAAGAAATGAACTATGTGTCTCTCTTCAGTTAGCTATTGCTACATAGCAAATCATCTCCAAACCTTTTGACTGAAAACAACAGTATTTTATTGCTCACAGTTCTGTAGGTCAGAAATTAGGGAGGGAGGGCTCATGTGTGTCCCACAGTGTGGAGTGGTTCTGTCAGGGCTGGAGGACCTCAGTACTAGCTGGGATACCTTAGATCTCCTCCATGAGACCTCTTTCTCTCTGTATCTCCAGGTGATTTCTCATCACTTGGTAATCTCTCCCTGACTCCCAGAAAGCAAAAACAGAAGAAGCCTAGATCAGGCAAAGTGTCCATTTCACCACAATCTATTGGCTAAAGCAAATCAGAAATCCAACCAGATTCAAAAGGAGGAGAAACAGACTCAGGCTCATGATGGGAGGGAGTGGTATACAAGGGTGGGAGGTTTCATCTGCAGACAGTCTGCCATAATGCCACACACTCCCATCATTGGCAGATTTTTACTTAGTTCCCTTCGTGGAAGCCATTTTTTACAAGTGGTTTGTGTGGAACACAGGCAACTCCTTAAGTATTTTTTATGAAAAGTGCACTTCTGTGTCTCAGCATCGCACTATCTACACAACCACAGGCATTAACACGTTCAATGGTAGTAGCTATACTCAGTCCTCAGATATCTTCTGTCAGCCTCAGACTCATAGATGTCTAAAACTGGAAAAACACCTTGTCTTTAAAATTGACATTGAAAAAAGAGCTCAAAATTTTTGTTTTTTTAACTTGATAAAAAATATATTTCAAGAGAAGGAAAAAGGCCCCTGAGTTCTGACTGAAGCATATGCTGTCTTCTCTTTCTCTGTCTCTGCCTTTCTCTCTTTACCAACTAAGCATTCACAGTAGACATTACACACACACACCACCCCCCAGGGATGAAGGTAACTCCTTTTTAAAGTCACTATCATGTATGCACCCCCTTGAAACAGTGTTTGTGGGTTTAGAAACATTTCTTTTCACAGAGAACTCACATGTGTCTCCTTAACGGGACCAACTTGACTAACTTGAGTTTGGTCAGATTAAATTTGCTAATCACATAACATATTAACAGTGGTCCAGAAACTCTGTTCTCCATCTTCATGGAGAGACCCATGGGCAAGCGTCAACTTGACATAACTCTAGGAATAAATATTCCAGAATAAGAGGAGGCAGGGAGAAAAGAAGCCAGAAGACAAGGCATTATGATTGGATATTCCTGGTAATTTTCCTTTTTCTGTGTTAGTAACGCAACCCTGACTTATATATTCAGTTGAAGGTAATGGATCTTTCTGATGTTCATAGTGCAGAAATAGCTAACTTTCACTTGCAGCTTGTTGTTGTTGATGTTGTTAAGTGCCATCGAGTCGATTCCGACCCATAGCGACCCTGTATAGGGTTTCTAAGGAGCAACTGGTGAGCTTGAACCACTGACTTGCAGTTCAAATGTCTTTACAGTCTGATGCATTAGCCCACAGCACCACACCACGACTCCCACTTGCAGCTTACCATCTATAAAATACTGTACTAAGAACCTTATAGCGACTGTCTCATTTAATTTTCACAGAAACCCTGTAAAGTCAGTATTTTCAGCTCTGTTTTACAAAATATCAATCTGAAGTGCAGAAAGTTTTAAAAATATCTTCTTAGGAGAGGAGCTAGGCTTCGAATCTAGGACTGCTTTCAGTATCTGCAGTGCAGTGCATTACTTCATAAGGCTCTTCTATCCGTAGCCTTTGCAACTCCCACCAAACAAGTTTCTTTTTTGATGGGTCTGGAAAAGAGAAGGTTGGAGAAGAAGCCACTAAGATAATATGATTCCATTGTGACTGATTGTTAGCAGGACTAATTGTGATTGTAAAAATTTGAAATTCTGATTAGGGCATTGGTCATTTTTGCCATCCTGCTAAGTTTAAAGGGAGCCGTCTCAGAAGCAGAAAGGGGAAATCTTAACTGTCTTTTAAGAAGAACCAGGAGTGAAGCTTGTCTTTTGTCTCCTTGACCCGGGAGACAGAGCTGTGACACCAGAGGAATGGCAGATAAGTAGCAGCCCCTGAGTAGCAGCGACAGAACCAGGAGCCAGAGCCTGAGATAGAGCAGTGGGCTTCCCACCCACAGAGCAAATAAAGCTGAGTGCTTTGGGGCAGGAGGCTCAATTTGTGGTATAGGATGCCTCCAGGCACTTAATTTGGGAGGTAAATTTGCAGTCCCATGGAGTTACAGCTAAATGCTTTTGGACTAAGGCTTGTAGCAGAGTGGAGTGCCCTTTGGACATTTATCAGCAATGCTAAAAGAGCTTTGTAACAATCCTGGAGTACAGGGCAGAGGTCAAGGACCCAGAGGCCTGCCTGTAGGCATGGCTAGTAAGTTATCCTAACTGAACATTTCTAATCTTGAGTTGTAACATGTTAGCTTCTCTAAGAAACCTCGTCACTGTGAGTATCATGTCTGAATACTATATGGGCACTATGGTGAATTATGGAATCGAACTGAGAAACTGCTGTGAGAGGGATGGTCAGTGTCAAAATTGGTGAAAACGAATGGAGGGTGAAGGCATTTCTGACCTCAGCTTATTAGGAATCAACCTGGACTGATACGGAGTTTAATTTTTCTCCATCCCCCTTCTGCAGTTATAGGAGGTCAGATGCTGCCTCCAAGCTCTGTTTTTTACACTACTCAAACTATTTAAATTACTCTGGTTAATCCTTATTCTATATAATAACTTTGAATTGAACATTTTCAAGTGGTTGAAGAAAAATAAGATAGAACTTTCTTTTTTTAAGGTGCTCATATTTTGTTGTTATTGTTACATGCTTTCCAAGTCATAACAACCCTGTATAAGATTTCCAAGGAGCAGTTGGGTTTGAACCTCCAGCGGTTAGCAGTCCAGTGCTTTTCATACAGTGCCACAACAGGACTCATATTTTTAAAGTGTGTAATTAACCATAGGAGTCCTGGTGTGCCCCTGTGGGTTAATGCTCTGGACTGCAAGGTCTGTTTGAACCACAAGGTCAGCGGCTCAAGCTCACCAGCCACTCCTTGGAAACAGGGTCGCTATGGGTCAAAACTGACTCGATGGCACTTAACAACAACAACAATTAACCATAATATAGTATGCTAAGTCATTCAGTAAGATGGATATGGTGTTATGAGAACACTAGTTAGGGAAATTTTAATTTTGCTGCCATTTGGCATTGGGTTCTGACAGATGGATAGAAGTTTTTTAGGCAGAGAAAGAATGAAGACAGAAGGGACAGCCTTCCAGGCAAGTATGAATCAAGTCACCTGTATTAAAATTACATGGTTGTGAAAGGACTGCGGGCTTAGCTAACAAGTGATGGGAGATGTTTTCAGACAGTTGGATGTAGCTCAGTTGTTAAGGATCTTAAAAGCTATGGGAAAAAATTGGATTCTGAAGCATTTCTTTGAAGCACTGTAACATGACTTTACCAGCACTATCCTGAAGGCAAACATATCAAAGCAAAGGCTACCAAGGGTTGGAAGTGATCCAAACAAAGCAAAAACAGACCAGTCAAGAGCAAAGGTCACAGCAACAGTTTTGGGGGATGCTCAAGGCATTTTGCTTGTTGACTTTCTGGAAGCCCAAAGAATGATGATATCTGCTTATTATAAGAACTTTGAGAAAGTTAGCCAAAGCTGTAATAGAAAAACACCCAGGAAAGCTTCACCAGAGAGCCCTTCTCCACCACGACAATGTTCCTGCTCATCCTCCTGGTCAAACAAGGGCCATTTTGCATGAGTTTTAATGGGAAATCACTAGACAGCCTCCTTGCAATCCTGATTTGGCCCTTTCTTCCTTCTCTTTTGTCTTCTAATCTTCAAACATCTTTAAAGGGTACCTGTTGACCCAACGGCACTTAACAACAACAACTATTTTTCTTAAGTTAGTAATATAAAAAAGACTGTATTGGCCTAAGTCCCCGGCACCCTCAGTTCTTTAGGGATGGACCAAATGACTTGTACCATCACGTACAAAAGTGTTTTGAACTTGATGGAGTTTATGTTCAGAAATAAATTTTATAGGTTTTATTTTTACCTTCTAATTCCATTTTCCAGATGCTTATTGAAGACTACTTGTATAGTAATAGGCTTAGACCCACTTGTTCGGTAACAATTCCAGACATTTATGTTGACTTTGGCACTCAAAAGAGTTTCTGCACATGAATCAGGACAGCTGTTTGGACACATGTACTCGTGCACTGTGTGCTTTTGTCAGCATTGCCTCTGCTAATGCCTATTAGTATTTTACAAGGTATAATTTCCCAGGCCCTCAGTTTTCTGTGGAAGAGAGAGGTGAGGGTTAATCCTTGCGCTGTCGATTCTCAAGTAGCAATGCCCCTTTTTAACATTGTATGGCAGTGGCTCTGCCAAGGAGAAGACGCTAACTAACCCTGAATGCCCTGTTTAACACCACAAGGTTGGTGGTTCAAACCTACCAACTGCTCCTTGGAAACCCTATACAGGGTTGCTATCCATCAGAACTGACTCAACAGCTCTTAACAACAACATAAGCAGCATGTCTTAAGAAGCCTTGCAGACCCTTATACTGCAGTTAGTTTGATTTGATTTGAGTTGGGCTCACCAAGCTGCTTCTATGTACTTTTACCAAAGTGTTGGTGGCATTGAAATGTATTACACCAGTGTTGGGATTTGTGCACAGATGTACATCAATTAAGAAAATACAATTGATCTGCACAGTTTCTGGCAACTGAGTTGTGTTTAACAGTTGCATTTCATTTCCTTAATGTTTTAAGCAGCTGTTAATATGCAAAATTAGCAGTAATAATAACAACTACTACAACATTGTGCCCACATGCTTTCACTGCATGGGGACTCCCTGGTACCATTGCTTGCTCGGGAAGCTGATCTATGGTCACGATGTTTTTCATTTGTTCATTGACTTTTTATTTCTTAATTTTTTTGTTACTGTTCTCTTACTCATTCCTGAGTATGTGGATTTTGGTCCTCTTGTTAGGCTTACAAGTAGGCTGAGCTTTACTTTTAGATTGAGCTGGAATTCTCCTGCCATAGGATTTTGTTTTGTTTTTCATGGCAGGTGCTGTGTAAGATGGTGGTGGTGGTTATGTGCCGTGGAGTCAGTTCCGACTCATATCAACCCTGTCCAGGGTTTCCGAGGCTGTAAATCTTAACAGGAGCAGAAAGCCTCATCTTTCTCCCACAGAAGAGCTGGTAGTTTCGAACTGCTGACCTTAAGGTTCGCAGCCCGATTCGTAACTACTACGCTATCAGAGCTCCTTTCTGTGTAACGTAGTCTTCATTAATGTGATAAGATTGTGAATCTAAACATATATACTCCTCTCAATAAACCCTGGACAAACCTATAATTTTTTCAATTGTGAAGCTCCTTTAATGGTGCCCAAATGAGGATGATGAATGTTGTTGTGGTTCATTCAGCTTCTCTTTTTTAGCAAACACAACTGGAAACAAAATCTTTCTGGAGATACGGAAAACCACATCATCCTATATCTTCCTTCGGTTACTAAATGTAATTTGTTTCTTTTGAGGGATTTCTAATAAACTACTTTCCAAATTGCCAATCCCTCTACCAAAATGCCGGTGTCAACAAGACTTCAGAATTCCAACTGTCCTTAAAGTCCTCTGTCTTTGTCATTTTCACTCTTGGAGTAAATGAGCCCTGCTAAGACTTGCCTGGTTTTCCAATGGGAAGGCACTGTGTTTTTAGCTTCTAGTGCAGAGCTGTCCTCTACTCCATGGGCTGATGTGAAAACGAGGAGGAGGCAGATGCATTCTAGTCCTCCTGTCCCAAAGCAGATGCTTTGCAGATTAAACTTGCCAGCCCTTTATTATTTGAGACCCTGATGGTTGCATTTGTGTCTCAAGAAAATGCACAGGCCACCCCTCCTCATGCCAAAACTTTTCTGTATTATGTTGTAATCCCCGGGTCTCTGTTGTTCATTTATCATCTCAGAGCTACTTGTAGTTATATCCCAGGGAGTCTTCATCGTAGCCTCATTTTCCTCAAGAAAAAAATCACAGCACGTAATAGACAATAAGCCACATGCATCACAAGGAGACTCCTAACGCTTTTAGATTGCCAAGAGCATGTTACAGATGGAATTGGGAGAAGGTATAAATAAGTGTATGTGGACATGGTTAAGAACAAATTCTAAAAGTGGCAGGTGAAATTGGAATTTTATAGACAATGCAAGGGGAAAAAAGTGGCATATTCTAACATTGCTGTAAGCAATCAGGATCAGTGTTTTTGCAAAAAAACATAATTAAATTTACACTTATAAATTAAATCCTTGTGTCCCAACTGCAAATAATTCATTGTTGAGTCTCTACTTATTCTTTTCTTTACTTTGTAATTCTCTTCTCTTACTGAATTAAGTAAAAACAAAACCCACTACCGTCAAAATGATTCTGATTTCTAGCTACCCTGTCGAATGGAGTACAGCTGTCCCTTGGGGTTTCCAAGATGGTCAATCTTTATGGAAGCATCTTTCTTCCAAGGAAAGGCAGATGGGTTCAAACCACTGCTTTACCAGAGCTCCTTTTTATGGAGGGCTGTTGCTAAGTTCTGTCAAGTGGTTCCAACTCATAGCGACCATGTGTAGGATTTCTTAGGAGAAGCTGCTGGGTTTGAACCACCAACCTTGCAGTTAGCAGTCCAGTGCTTATCATACCATGCGTTTGGTACCCTTTATACTTAATTTTTGTACCTTAGCACAGCCCTGGGAGTGTTTCACAGATGAGATACCTGAAGGTCAGAGATCTAATAAGTGACTAACCCAGATCTATCAGACTACAAAACTTTAGGATCTTTTCATTTTGTCCTCTGACTTTCGTACCGTGGGTAGCTTGTGTTTTGCTCTGGTGCTGGAAGCTCTGCCACTGGTTTTTCAAATACCAGCAAGACCATTTATGGTTGACAGGTTCAGCGGAGCAGCCAGTCTAAGACAAAACAGGAAGAAAGGCCTGATGATGTACTACTGAAAAACTATCCTTCCCTCGCTTAGAAGGCAATTGAAACACACAGTGGCCACAATAATAGACTGAAACCTGCCCAGGGTCAGGAAGATGTGCAGGACAGGCCAACGTGCCCTTCTGTTGTACATGGAGTTGGTATAAGTCAGGGACAACTCCATGATAATTGACAACAATTGTGTAGGTCCCAGTTCAGATGTACTCTCTGATCTGTGTGAACTTGAACAGATCCGTTAATCCCATTGAGTTTTGTCTTCTACAAAATGACAAGAGTAATGGTAGTTCTCTTATAGGGCTAATGTGAGTTTAAAAAAAAAAGAAAGGAGAACCCATATAAACACAGTGAAACCTCTGAGAGCTAGAACTCCATAAAATTGCCTTGTTTCTTCAGGCCTTGCAAGTTTTCCTCCACCTTTGAAACAGTGCATGTAGTCTTATCACTTTTCTGTTGATCTATTGTCGTGGAAAACCTTTGAGTTTTCCTATTCTGACAGGTTCCGGCTTACACAGGGTTTACTGTAACTTGGTATGGTAATCATTCAAGAAAGTTTGGTTAATTTTATTGATATTTATGCCACCCCTAAGTGGAGTCCTAAGGAGCTCTGGTAGCGTAGTGGTTACGAATTGGCCTGCAGACCTTGAGGTCAGTAGTTTAAAGCTACCAGCTGTTCTGCTGTAGAAAGATGAGGCCTTCTGCTCCCATGAAGATTTACAGCCTCAGATACCCTTTACAGGGTTGCTATGAGTTGGAATCGACTCCACGGCACATAACAACAACAATAGCAACAAACAGAGTCCTGGTGTGGCACTTTGGGTTTATGCACTGGACTGCAAAGTCAGTTTGAACTGTAGGGTCAGTGATTCAAGCTCACCGGCTGCTCCTCAAAAACTCTATACAGAGTCACTATGGGTCTGAACTGACTCTAAGGCACTTAACAATGACAACAACTGGGCTAAACATTGTATGTGCATCATCTTCTCTACAGCTCTGCAAGGCTGTGAGATTCCCATTTGCAGAAGGAAAACAGACTCAGAGGAAATGAGGAATTTGCCTGAGGTGATAGAGCTGGTAGTACTTGGCAAAGCTAGAATTAGAACCCAAATCTCTCTGGCCCCAAAACCTTGCTTTGTACCCACATAACTTTAAATTTCCTTCCTCCATTTCTGGTGATGATGGCAATGATGTTGATGATAGTGATAGTCTGTAAGTGTTGTCCACTGAGTAAGCGACAGAATCTGGACTCAGGCAGCTCCAGACCACTGTGTCCCATGGCTTCAGGGCAAACAGTGCCTTGGTGTTTATGGGTCAACTAATGAGCTCTGGTAGTGTAGTGGTTACGAATCAGGCTGTGAACCGCAAGGTCAGCAGTTCGAAACTACCAGTGGTTCCACGGGAGAAAGATGAGGCTTTCTGCTCCCGTAAAGATTTACAGCCTCGGAAACCCTATTCAGGGTCGCTATGAGTCGGAACCAACTCCACGGCACTTAACAACAACAATTCTACTTTATCTGTTGTTGTTATTCAGTGCTGTCAAGTCAGTTGGGACTTATAGTAACCCTGTATAAGGTTTCCAAGGAGCAGCTGGTGAGCTTGAACTGCCAACTTTGCAGTTGAAGCCAACTTTGCAGTCCAACGCATTAACCCATAGCACAACACCAGGAGTCTATCTACTTAATGTTGTTGTTAAGTGCCGTCGAGTTGGTTCCGACTCATAGCGACCCTGAACAGAGTTTCCGAGGTTGTGAATCTTTATGGAAGCAGAAAGCCTCATCTTTCTCCCACGGAGCAGCTGGTAGTTTTGAACTGCTGACCTTGTGGTTCGCAGCCTGGTTCATAACCACTGTGCTACCAGAGCTCCTTAATAGGAAACATGAAATTGGGGATACTTGGAAGGGTTACCTGGTATAACATTTTATTTTACTGTCTTATTCCTTAGTTGTTTCAGAAGGGTTATGTTCTTCCTAACTTTCATCTCTAAGATATCTCTAAGTTAGAATACAGTTATAAGTTTAGGAAGTATTAACAGGGCATGGGGGGGCATATAGTAAATCCTTTATGTGGTTTGGAAAGTCACATTGAAATGACTAGACTGCTCCAGCCACATGGTAAAACAAAAAACAAAAAAACACTGCCATCAGGTCATTTTGTGACCCATATTAACCCTTTGTAGGATTTCCAAGGCTATAAATCTTTATGGGAACAGAAAGCCTCGTCTTTGTTCTGCAGAATGACTGGTGGGTTTGAACTTATGGCTAACAGGCCTCTGCTTCTCCTACTGCACCAACAGGGCTTGGGTTATATCACTCATGATTACATCATTGAGCAGAGTCTTTTGTACAGTAATTCTTCTCAGCAGAACAAAGGAAACTGTATCTGAGACTCATAAAATCATCTCTTGTAAATTAAATAATATTGGAATAACCTACAAAATTGGGAATGATTTACATTTCCTTCAGAATTCCAACCTAGACTTTGAGTGCAGAGTCAGACTCTTGCTTGGCCTGGCCAGAAGGCTCAACAATAAACAGCCTTGAAACCTTTGAAGACTTTAAACACTTGCAGTCCTGGTATGATTATGTACTTTCAGCAGTTTGAGCCCACCATCCACTCCTTGGAAACTGTATACAGGGTTGCTAGGAGTCAGAACTTACTCAGTGGCACTTAACAACAACAAACGCTTACAGGAGTCCCAAACAGTTAAGCACTCAACTATTAAACAAAAGGTTGGCGGTTCAAACTCACATGGAGGTACCTTAGAAATAAAGGCCTGGTGTTTCACTTTAGAAAGGTCATAACCTTGAAAACTTCATGGATCCACCCTCTGCTCACACACAGAGAGTCACCATGAGTAAGAATGGACTCAGTAGAAACTGGTTTGGGGTTGATTGTTTTGTTGGGGGTGGGGGGGGAGAGAAGGATAGACAACTTGCATATGTTCAATTTCCAGCTATCAATTAATTGAACAAAAGTAATTTAGGGAATCATTTCTAAGAATTCTTAATGAAACTCTTAAGTCATCTGCTCTGACTTAGTGTAATTCACAAAGATGCCCTTGTACATTGAGACACCGTGTGATCATGGTGAGGATGTTCCCCCGTTGGGAACGTTACAACTTCAGTGTGATCACTTGCACATGATTGCATTTCATTCTGAGAACAGCCCCTCAGAAGCCTGGGGCTGACCACAATGAAAACCAGAGCTCTAGCTTTCAGGACTGTATTGCTTTGCCCATGGAAACAATTGTGCTGTTGTCTGTTGTTGAGGTGGCCCATGTGCTTTCATGCCTGCAGTCTTTACTGCCTTTCTCCCTCAGAGCCACTGGGTGTATACTAACAGCCAACCTTTAGGGCTAACAGCCTATCACAAACCACTTGTGTTCCTTCAGAGCTAATTGTCCTGTGCTGGAATAACTTTCCATTTAGAGAATCCATGAGCACAATGAAATTCTCCTTCATCTGTGTTTCCACTTTTCTCCCCACTCTGCTGCATAGAAATATTGTTTTGGAAGCAATTTTTCACACATCTGTTTAAATCCATGGTCCTTTCTCACTATGAACTTCTCTTTGTTTCACTCGCATTTATTATAATTCTTTAGTAAGGCTTAATTATTATATTTTTGTTGACAGTTTATATAAATTTCCTCCACTCCCAGCACATTAGGAGAGGAGCTCATCCTCTGTAACTCATTAAGAAAAAAGAAATAAAATTTGGAAGCCAGACATAAGGGGTGGGGTGATATAGCTTGAGAATCAGGCCCACCACTAGCTCTGAGTTAGTTTTCCAAGCTGGGGGTTGCTGAAGGTGCTACACCTGAGGCCAAAGGCAGAAGTATGTGAATGGGTACCAATGTTTGTTGAAATTCACACTTGTGGGTGTGGGACACTGGCTTCTGTAGAGAGGATTGGGGGGGGAGGAGATGAGCAGGGTGACAGCTGAGGTGATAGAGAGTGTGGTTGTTAACAACTCCTACCCTGGGAGCTCTGGCACCAGCCCCACTACTTCTTAGCCAGTGTCAGGTTAGGAAATCTCTCCTGGCGAAATGGTCATCATATGTAGAGTTGACCTTCACTGCACAGACACTGCACAGTCCCTGCGAATTACAAACACTCACGTATGGGAACCATTGTAAAATGAGGATGAGGATGGTGCCTGCTTTGGTTGTCACCTAGGAGCAGCCATGAGAAATAAGTAAATGAGGAGAATGCTTGGGAGCTACAGAACTGGAGCAGGGTATCAACAACCACAGCCTTTTTCTTCCCTTCCTCTTGCAGAGACTCAAAATGAGACTAGAAACATGTGTGGCACTGGTAAACCTATTTTTTAGAAGTTCTGGCGCCTCTGGAACCCAGTTTATTGTTGCTTTAAGTTTTCTTTACCCCTTTATCTCCTAGCCCCAATTGAACTCAGCTATGTAGTGATTCCGTTTATTTTGTTGAAAATGTCTAATCCCTTAGTAAAAATATGATAATGCGGTTTTCAGACAGCTGTGTTTGGGAGAGAGACTGACTTTACCAGCTGGCTGGCATCATTGGAGCCCAAGGACCTGCCAACCCATGAAGAGCAGCTGTTTGGGCTGAAATTCTTATAATTCTTTACAAATTTGCTTTCTATTTATCAGCTTTTGGGTTCTGTTTTTATGCACCCACAATGGAGAGAGAACCATAAGAAAGGTTCAGATATGTCTAGGGTCATTCAGAGGTGAAGGTGTCACTCACCAACCTCCTGTTACTCATTCTATTATTTTCCTTCCATAGAAATAGAAAGAACATCTAGAAGGGGCTAGCTCCAAAGACTGAGAGATGCTAATGACTGAATCAATGAATCTTAATCTCTCACGTTGCTGTCAAGTCCATTCCAACTCTTGACAATCCCATGTGTTCACAGAGTAGAACTGCTCCATAGGGTTTTCTTGGCTGTCATCTTTATGGAAGCCGATTGCCAAGTCTTTAGTTGTACTGTGTCTCGGTTCTTCTTTATAAAACGGTGAAGGTAGCACGTGTTGCACAAGGCTGCCGAGAACCGAGTGAGCTACATGTGAAGTGCATAGTACAGGGCTGGTCCCTCGGCAGCATGCAGTGCACAGACAACTGTAGTCACGGTAAGCATCATTATTGAATTCTGCCACTTTTGTATCTTTGGGGGGAAAAGGACCATGAGAAGCTATCATCATCTTACCTATTTTCTCTGGCGCTTCTCTTTCCCCCCCTCCCCCATGGTCTTTAAAAAAAAAAAAAAAGAAGCTTATAAATGAAAATCTAAATGCTAGCATTGGTTGTCTCTGCAGTGTAGAGTTTGGGGAGTTTTTCGTTTTCTTCTAAAGTACTTTTTTCAAGTTTTTGAGTGTTTTGGGTTTTTTTTTGTAATGTCTGTAATATGTAAGCTACTTTTGTCACCAAAGGAACCCTGGTGGTACACTGGCTTATGCATTGTGCTGCTTCCACAAGGCTGGTGATTCAAACCCGCCAGCTGTTCCCAGGGAGAAAGATGAGGCAATCTGCTCCTGTAAAGGTTTACAGCCTCGGAAATCCTACAGAGCAGTTCTACTCTGTCCTGCAGCACCACTAAAAGCTGGAATTGGCTCGATTGCAGTGGGTTTGGTTGTTTGTTTGCTTGCTTGCTTTTATCATTGAGGGGGAAAGAGGAACCTTTCTCCCCCTTTTAAACAAGGGAAAGAAAGCTCTGCAACAAACCTAACAAATGCTGAGTGAAAAGCAATGCTCCCTCCATCTGAGCTAATTGACAAGGACTGGGAAAGTGTGCCCCTGCTTGGGATTTGATGGGTTCTGTTTGGAATGTTACCTAAATACACAATGTACATTCTAAGAAGGCTGTGAAACAATTGTCAAGCACTAGGAAACACAACCAATGAGGAAAAGTGAAAGGTTTTAATTAATTTGCTCTGGACAATGATAGTCAAAAACTAAGGGACTTCCATAAGTTTTTGTTAATGCTGATGAAAGCAGTTGGAATCAGAGAGTAATGATAATTGCACAGCATGGTGAATGTATTTAATGTCACAGAATGCTACATGTAAAGTGGTTGAAATGGCAAATGTTTTGTTATATGTATTTTATCAGAATAAAAGTTTAAAAAAAAACAACAAAAACTTTAAGTGGTGTTAACAGACAGTGACTTATCCTTAGTAAAGTGCTTTATGTTCATTTCCCAGGGAGAACAACAACAGAAAGGAGATCAGGTGAAATTATAGCGGGGTGATTTGGAATGAAAGTGCATGTTTCTCAAGCTGTGGGATATGCCTCCAAAAGAGAAGGTTTAATGCCAGCTCCTCAGATAAACTCACTGCCATCAAGTCAATTCCAGCTCATAGCAACCCTTCTGTATAGGATCTCCGAGGCTGTAAATCTTTACAGGAGCAGACAGCCTCAGCTTTCTCCTGGAGAGTGGCTGTTGATTTTGAGCAGCCATTCCTAGAAATATGTAAAATTAAAACCCAAAAGAACCAAACCAACTGTCAGTTCTGATGCACAGCAACCCTGCATAGGGGTTTCTGAGACTGCCAATCTTTATGGACTAAGACAGCGTCATTTATCTCCCAACTAAATGCTGGTGATCCTTCTAGATCTTTTTTTGCCTATTCTAAGATGCCTCAGAGTTGTGCTGGTTCAGGCCAGTGCCTTCTTTTCATTTCACAGACGTGTGTGACCTGTTTGTGAAATTTGCTTTGCAGATATTTAACACTGTGCCGGATGTGCCGCTCACCAATGCCCAGCTGCACCTGTCTCGGAAGAAGAGCAGCGACTCCAAGCCTCCATCCTGTAGCGAGAGGCCCCTGACGCTCTTCCATGCTGTGCAGCCCACAGAGAAACGTGAGTCCTGCTGCTCAGGGCCAGCATGCTGCTCATCCCAGATTATCACCCTGCTGCTTGGGGTGGAAACCTTGGCCTTCTGTGGGCTGCTGAACTGTGTGCCTTGGTGCCCTCTGAGGTTCCATCGCTGAGTGACTCTGATAGGATAGAAAGCCAATATTGCTGAGAATGAAAGACAGGGTCAAAGCTGGTGAACACATATCCGGTGATCACAGATCTGTTGGCAAATAACTGAGCATTTTCCTCCTGCTGCACAATAGTAGCTCAAGCTCAGCTCAGACTTTCATTGTTGTTGTTGTTGTTAGGTGGGTACCAACTCATAGCAACCTTATGCACAGCAGAACAGCCAACCTCACTATTGGCCACGCTTGAGTCCATCGAGGCTGCCACTTACCCAATCCATCTCGTTGGGGGTCTCCCTCTTTTTCTCTGACCCTCCACCTTACCAAACATGATAGCCTTCTCCAGAGACTTGTCCCTCCTCACAATATGTCCAAAGTATGAGAGACGAAGTTTGGCCATCCTGTCCTCCAAGGAGCACTCTGGCTGCACTTCTTCCAACACAGATCTGTTGGTTCTTTTGGCAGTCCATGGCACTTTTAATATTCTCCTCCAATACCATAACTCAAACGTGTCAATTCTTCTATGGTCTTCCTTATTCACTGTCCAGCTTTTGTATACATATGAGGTTATTGAAAATACCATGGCATGGGTCAAGTGCACCTTAACCCTCAACCTGACATCTTTGCTCTTCAGCTGACTTTCCTTAGACCCCTTTTTTGTTAGTGACTCCCATAGGATAGAATCAGTTTCCTCTCTTTTTCTCAGTTGTATTGGAGTGCTTATTAGCATGAGTCATGTGCCCCACTAGAATGTGGCCCCAGTAGGGCAGGACCTTGTCTAACTCACTGTACTGTACCACCTTTCACCCTGCCTTAAGAATATTTGAAATGAATTAATTAGAAAATACCATCTGTCCTGACAAAACCAAGAATAATCATCCTAATTATATTAAATCTTCCCCCTCTTCCTCCTTCATCTCAGGATTTCTGAGTTCTTTGTATTGATCAGTTACTGGGTACGAAAATATACGGAGGCAGCTTCAAAAAGTTCCTGGAATAATGGAATTAAAAGATAATACAATCTTTTCATGAGCTTTCTGAAGCCCCTTCATACAGTCTAGTTTTTGTTTTGGTGAAGAGATGTATTACAGTAAGCTAATTGAGGGCTCAAACTCTGCCTGAAGTCAGTCAGACATGGGTTCATGTGTAGGGCCACATCTGAGCATGTTTGCTTATCTGTGTTAAATAGGGATTTTAGTGCCCATCTGATAGTGAAGTTTAATGAGTTAAATGAAATGATGCATTTAAGCATCTGATATAAGCCGTAACTACTTATTTATTCACATGCAAATACCCAGATTGTTCATTCATATAGCCAATATCAATATAATGCCTACCATGGACTAGGCCGCAGGAGAAAGATGAGGCTTTCTACTCCCGTAAAGATTTACACCCTCGGAAACCCTGTACAGGGTCGCTATGGGTCGGAACCGACTCGATGGCACTTAACAACAACAACAACAATGGACTAGGAAGATAATGATTATAAAATAGGACCCTGTCTTTAAGGAGTTCAGAGTTGAGTATGGGAAAGAGACACGTGAATGCATCATTGTACATCGGCATGTTTTCATAGACAGAAGTATGGTAAGCCAGGCACAGTAGAATGGAATGGTTAAAATCACACACTCTGGGGCCAGATTACCTGAGTGTGAATTCTGACTCTGCTGCTCACCAGCTATGTGGAACATCTTGGGACCTCAGTCTCCTCTGTAAAGTTGGAATAAAACAAATTTTACCTCATAGGCTGTTGTGAGGATTAAAACAGTTAAATCAGTACCTGGTTCAAAGTAGCAGTTCAATAAGTGAAATGTAGTTGTATAGTATCATTAATTACTCTTTGTTAAAGGGAATAATAAAGGTATTTGACCAGGGCAGTGGTTTGCTTTGCCTTGAAGAAGTTCCATGTATGAATTGAAAGAAAAAAAACAATGTTGATTTTAGCCCCACGTATTTCAGAAGTATTCATCTTCCTTAGAACAATTGAGAACGGCTCTTCCTGCCCCCAAAACATCACTGCTTTAAACTGCATCTTAAAACAAAGAAAACCTGCTAATGGCTACTCAATTTCAATACATAGCTACCTATAGGGCAGAGTAGAACTGCCCTGTAGGGTTTGCAAGGCTTAAATCTTTACAGAACCAAACTGCCACATCTTTCTCCTGAGGAGCAATTAGAGCTTTGAACCACCAACCTTTTGGTTAGTAGCTGGGTGCTTTAACCATTGCTTCACCAGGAACCTTAAAATAAAAGACATCATAGTATCTCATAATATGGTTACCCCTTGGTATATTTAGCACCCCACTGCTTGTCTGTCACTTTGTTGTACTATGGTGGCTTGCATGTTGCTGTGATGCTGGAAGCTATGCCACTGGTATTTGAAAACCAGCTGGGTCTCCCATGGTGGGCAAGTTTCAGTGGAACTTACAGCTTAAGACAAACTAGGGAGAATGACCTGGTGATGTACTTCTGAGAAAGACTGGCCAGTGAAAACCTTGTGGCTAGTAGTAGAACATTGTCTGATATAGTGCCAGAAGATGAACTCAGGTTGGAAGGCACTTAAATGCAAGTGGAGAAGAGCTCACTCCTCAAAGGAGAGTCAGCTTTAATGACATAGATGGAGTAAAGTTTCTGGAACCTTCCTTTGTTGGTGTGGCACAACTTAAAATGACAAGTAACAGTTGCAAACATCCATGGTCATCAAATGTGGAATGTACAAAGTATGAATCAAGAAAAATTGGAATTCATCAAAAAATGAAATTTGGTACATAAAGATTGACGTCCTATGCAATGGTGAGCTGAATTGGACTGATATTGACCATTTTAATTCTGACAGTCATATGGTCTATTATGCCGGAATGGCAAGTTGAAGAGGAACAGTGTCAAATGTATCAAAAAAGAACATTTTAAGATCTATCCTGAAATACAATGCTGTCAGGATAGAATAATACTCAAATTCCTACAAGGAAGAACAGTTAATATGACATATTATTTAAATTTACACACTTTCCACTAATCCTGAAAACGAAGATATTGATGCTCGTTTCCAACTTCTGCATTCAGAAGCTGATCAAACATGCAGTCAAGATGCATTGATAATTACTGATTATTAGAGTGTAAAAATTGGAAATGAAGATGAAGGATCAGTACAAGCTATCACAGAAGTCTAACTTAGCATACAAAATATAGTTACAAACCAAGCCCCATAATGCCTTGTTGTTGTTGTTGAGTGCCATCGAGTCGGTTCCGACCCATAGCGACCCTGTACAGGGTTTCCGAGTATATTAAAAATTCGAGAAAGTGGAGAAGCTCAGTATCCTCAGCCAAAACAAGGCCAAGGGCAGACTGCAGAACAGACCATCTGTTGTTTGTATGCAAGTTCAAGTTGAAACTGAAGAAAATTTAAACAAGTCCATGTTATCTTCTTTGTCATCAAATCTCATATTCATGATAATTTCCTTATAGCGAAGTTATAAAACAATGTTCAGGTCAAAGGGACTTTTGACCTCATATTGGGATTGATTTCCCTCCTAATAAAGAATCTTGTTGGTGCAGTGATTACAGCACTTGGCTGCTAACCAAAAGGTCCGGAGTGGTAACCCATTACTTGGGAGAAAGATGTGACAGTCTGCTTCTGTAAAATTTCTTAGGATCCCGTTAGACAATTCTTCTCTATCCTCTAGGGTATGTATCAATTTCATTTAAACAGCAAAGGGTTTGGTTTGGTTTTAGTTTCTCTTCTAATGACTGCCTGTGTTCCTGTTAAATTTCTGGCTTGGGTCATTCTCATTGTGATCTACACTGGGTCTGGGCCCCCTTGAGTGAGCCAGGGAACACTTGGAACAGGACTGGCCTCTCACACATCTGCTGAGCAAGGCATCAGGTTACAGGCAGATGTGCTTCTCCAGCTTCTAGGAGAGCATGGTCACCTCATGTCTTGTACTAAGCATTGTGCTATGCAGATTAGGACAGGTTAAACAATATTGGTAAATTCCTGTAACATGAAAATAGTGACAGGTTTGTGGTTAAGACTGAAGCGGAAGCAGCTTTGGAACAGGTTTTAAATCGCATTTTGGGAGGAAGTAAGAAGGGCTATAGAGCAGGAGAAAATAAATAGGATTTGTGCTCAAGATTAATTTACTCACACAAAGCAACAGGTGAAAGCAGACTTGCCTAAACTTTAGTACAAGCTACCATATCACTGAAGGAGCTCTGGTAGCATATTGATTACGAGTCGGGCTGCTAACCTCAAGGTCAGCTAGTTCAAAACGAGAGAAAGATGAGGCTTTCTGATCTCGTAAAGGTTTACAGCCTCGGAAGCCCTATACAGGATCACTATGAGTCAGAACTGACTCCACAGCACACCACCACCACCACTGCGTCACTGTGTGCAGATAATATACAGAGAGAGAAAACGCAGGGCGATATCAAAGCAGTGGTTTGTTCCTCTTAATGTAAGGAAATACACTAGGAAATTTCTTCCTTGGAAACAGGGCTGGAATCTAGACGCTTGGATATTTGTGAGGTGCTTAGCTTTCCTCCTGTTTCTCAAAGAAAAAAAAATATTTTAATCGAAAAGTTTACATATATAGTGCATTGTATCTTGTAATTGAAAGGTGTATATTAATATGGGGAAGCAAAAAATGTATTGCTATAAAATTATAGAAACTTTTAGTAAATAAAAATATCAAAATATATGTTGCATCTAGGTCTATACCCTTCTGAAGGTAGTGTTTCCATCTCTCTAACCCTTCCCCCAAACAATTCTGCACTCTTCGATTTACACCACAACAAAATGGCAGTTTGGACATCCTTTGTTGTTAAGTGTTGTCAAGTAGGTTCTGACTCATAGTAACCCAGATTAGGATTTCTGAGGAGTGGCTAGTGAGTTTGAACTGCTGACCTTGTGTTTCAAACCAGTTTGCAGTCCAGTGCTTATACTGCTGTAGCGCCATACCAGGATGCAATCAATTGTGTTTGTTTTCAGTGTTCTCAGAATTTGGGGACTAAAAAGAAGTCTGAAGGGAAGGGGCAAAATCAGGGCTGTAGGATGGATGGGATAAGGTTTCCCAATAGTATAAAAACTTGCAACCCTGGAAGAAGGAGAAGGTGCATTCTTCTTTCCAGGAAAGAAGTCTTAAGTGCAACTTTCTTGGTCTTGTTTTCAGCAGTGCAGTTTTCAGTATTCTGAAAACGTCGTAATAGGCCCCTGTGTCCTTTGAGAAAATCTTTCAAGATTACCCCATTGGGAATCTTAAAAATCAGTTGCATAACCTTCTGATCTGACCTTTGTGCCTTGAATTTAACTAGCCTAGCAGATTCCCTTTGAGATCACCATTGTGATTGGATCTATGTTTTTCAAAGGTATTCTAATGAGACTAAGACAAGTGAGAGCCTGTCTGCAGCCATCCACTGATTGCAGAGACATGTTTAAACATTCTGTTTGTTTGTTTTAGAATAAACCTGTGAATGTATGAATTGGAACCCTATAAGCAGTGCTTTTTTTCACTTACTGCCTGTGAAATTCTTTTTATCATTGTTTTGGAAACAAGTTTGTTCTGAGACACTAGAACAGTATTCAGGCTGACGAGGGAAGCACTGTAGAAGGGTTTGAGAACTTGTGCCATGAATAAGATTGGCCAGGAGCTGTAAGGTGTTGGCCAGAGCACGCCCCCTTTCAGGTGGAGATCCAATCACCTAAACTAATACATGAGTAGATGACAGTGCCCTTCGAAGATAGAACACACCTTGCCATTTGCTTTATCGGGTTTGTGGACCAACACACAGGAATTTATTTTATCAAAATACTTCTGGAATTAAATTACAGGTAAAGATTCAGCAGGTGATAGGTTAAGAAAAATTATGTGTTTCTATATAATCATGGTTTTCAGTTTAAGGTCAGTTTATGCCTAGCTTACTCTTGGCCAAACTTCATTCATTTATATAAACAAACCCTCGTTCACTAGCTGGGCCACAACCCCATAACGCCTGCGCTGTTTGTTTTATATACCTGTATTACTTTGAATGGAGCCCTGGTGTGGTGCTGTTGAGTTGAAACTGCATAAGCACTGGACTGGTGATAGCAAGGTCAGTGGTTCAAACCCAGCCCCTCCCTGGAAACCCTATACAGGAGCACTATGAGTCGGAACCAACTCAGTGGCACTAGTAACAACAGCAGCATTACTTTGGTTAAATTGATGGTAAAGCACCTCATTTCTTTATATAGCCTCATCCTAATCAATAAGATCTGTGAAAACATGAGTTTGATGATCTTGGTGTAGTATCACTAATATACTTTAAAATAATAACTCAGATTACTGAGATAAAAAAATAAAAATGTCCATGACATCCCACCTCAGGATTACCTGTGTACCACCGTTGGAATGTGCACTATACTTTGGGGGTCCATCCACCTCACTCTGAATTTTCACCGATTCAAATCCTCTTCCCTTAATTTAAATATACAAACACAAGCATCTTTGGTTCACTTGATTACAGTGGGAGGGGTCAGATGTCGGCCATTGACTGTTTATATCAGAGTGGACACATACTATGTGTATATCAATTTTGTGTTGTGCTGTCTGCCCAGATTTGGTGTTACCTTGCCTTTCTTCAGGTTTTTACCACAGAATGCCCTGTTCGAAACATTGCACATACATGTGTACACAGGTGTACACATCCACACTAGCACATGCACACATTTCCCTCTTTTACTTTCAAATTTAATCTTGTTCAAAAGCTCACTTCTGCTTCTGTCCATCTGCCTGATCTCTTATGACCCCAATTATGTTCTTTTTTTCCTCATTGATGCACTTTCAGTTTAATATTTTCTCTGTTTTCCATTGGTCAGCTCACTCTTCGGTCACTAGTTGAAATGCTTAACGAGTCTCAAGCTCTTTGAGCAGCTCACTTGAGTGCATTCTATTGAGTGGTTCCTGTCATTTATTGTCTGCGCACATTTTTCTCTTTTCTGTGTCCACTTCTTGGCAGTGCCTCTGCTCTCTGCAGACTTTGGGGCCCATTATTTTCTCCTGGAAGTGAATCATGCCAACCCTCTTGGCCTAAATTTGTCATTTGCCTCTGTCTTCCCAGAGAGGAAGCTCCTGGAGTAACCTTGGGAGTTCCACAGGTTTGGGAGTTCACATCTTTGCCTTTGTTCTTACACTTCAGGCTCATGGAGTATGTGGCATATTAATTGAGATGCATGCATGAGTGTTTTATATGCTGGAAGGAGTTTTTCCTTCTGTTTAGGCAGACCAGCTGGGTGCCCAGGCACCTGCATGAGACTCTTCTGCTTTAACAGGTGGGTGGTGATGGTGATGGTGGTGTGCCCTGGAGTCAGTTCCAACTCATAGAGACCCTGCATAGGGTTTCCAAGGCTGGAAATCTTTACGGGAGCAGAAAACCTCACCTCTCTCCTGTGGAACGGCTGGTAGTTTAGAACTGCTGACCTTGAGGTTAGCAGCCCAACTCGTAACCATTATGCTATCAGAGCTCCTAATAGGTGGAGAGTAGTGGATTTTCTCCAGGTTGCTTTTTCTCTTTATCTAAAGTAGAGCTAGCATTATAATGGCTGTGGTCTCCTCCTAGTATGAGGCACTAGATGCTTTCTCATGCCCTCCACTAGCTAGGTATCTTGGTCTGATCAAAGGGAAATGTGCATCATAATAGTCTCACATCATTAGGGAACCACTAAATATCTTAGTGAGGAGAGGACTAGGGAACATAGTTGTCTCTGACTTGTTGTTGTCAGGTGCCATCGAGTCGGAACCGACTCATAGCAACCCCATGCACAGCAGAATGAAACAATGTCCGATGCTGGGCCAACCTCACTACCGCTGCCTCACTTGAGTCCATCAATGATGCCACCTGGCCAATCCATCTCGTTAGAGGTCTTCCTCTTTTTCTCTGACCCTCCACCTTACCCAGCATGACATCCTTCTCCAGCGACTGTTTCCTCCGGACAGTATGTCCAAAGTATGAGAGACGAAGCTTAGCCATCTTGGCCTCCAAGGAGCACTCTGGCTGCACTTCTTCCAAAACAGATCTATTGGTTCTTTTGGCAGTCCACGGCACTTTCAGTATTCTCCTCCAACACCACAACTCAAAGGCATCAATTCTTCTACGATCTTCTTTATTCACTGTCCATCTCTCGCATCCATATGAGGTTATTGAAAAATACCATGGCTTTAGTCTCTGACTAGTCAAGGAATATTTTCTGAGAAGGGGAATTTTGAGAAAGATGCTGAAGAAAATGAAGAAGGTCATAGTTTAGCACAAATAGCACACAGGTAGAATTTGTAATGCTTAACAAAGGAACATAGAAGAGAGTGTTTCTGCAGCAGGGGATAGCTCTTGTCTGTAGAGCTACAGTGAAAAATATGCAAAGATATGTTTCTAAATTGAACTTGGAAAGATTTATCAGTAAAAATTAACTTTTTAATATATATATGTTTAAGATATATTGTTGTTAAGTGCCATCAAGTTGGTTCTGACTCATAGTGACCTTGGATAGGGTTTCCAAGGAGCAGCTGATAAGTTTGAACCACTGACCTTGTAGTTCAAATTGGCCTTGCAGACCAATGCTTTATCCTACAGTGCCACACCAAGAGTCCATAATTTAGCTAATGGTTTATTGAATTAGGTATTATATCTCATTTAATCATCACAATTAGAGGACACAGGTACTGGCTCTATTTTACAGTTAGAGGAAAATGGAATTGATAGTAAACAGTGTACTCAGGGACACACCTCAAGAAAATAGTAGATTGGAATCTAGTTGTCTGATTTCAAAGCCTGCATTAAGAACCAGCCACTATCTTGCCTTCCAGTTTGAACTTGTGGGGTAGTACTAGAGGAGATGTGGTTCTGCTAGAGTTGTCTTGTATGAAACAGCTGGAAAACTCAACCTTATTTCCAAAGGAAAATATCTGACTGTAAAAAGGCTATGAGACTAATGTGGAAAAAGAAATGGATTTTATATAGAACCTTGGGGCCATTCTGAATTAGAACTTGATTTAATAACAACAAATAAAGATAAAATTGATGATAACCAAAATGTTTGAGTGCTTAACTAATGTACCAGGTAGTCTTCTAAGTCTCTCATCTCTTCCTCACAATTGATAATAACCCTGTGAGGTAGATTCTCATTACCCACACTTTACAGACAAGTAAACTGAGACTAGAGAGATTATGCAATTTCACTAGCAGAAAATGACAAAGAAGGGATTTGTACCCAGGTAGTCTCCTTTCTCTGTGCCATGCTGTCTCCAGAAGGCCACCTTTGTTGCTTCTTGAGACGTAGATGATAAAACCTAGATAGACTGAGGTACAGAAGCAATAAAAAGCCATCTGTTTATTGACTGCTTTAGGGGCAGATGAACCATATTGAATTAGTTTCTTAATATGCTTACTGTCAGGCTGTGGCCACATGACAGCCTCCCTCCAAATCTAGCACCAGCTAGCCAGAGAGCAGTATGCATTCCGTGGGAACTCTATTATGCTTGGCCAAGGAAATCACCTTATTTGTGATCGCCTCTGAGCAGATGGAACGAGGTTTTTTCCAACTGTGTTGCCAGATGATTGGTATTAATGAGATTACTCTTTAGTCTCCATGTTTTTACACAGATTCATCAGGCAGATGAAAGTGGACTGGTATGTGTAGGTAAAAGGTACTGACGCACAGCTATACTTGCCCCAGAAAGCTATAGATGGTTGAAGGATTGGGGAGAACCCTGTACCTCTGAGATTTCTGTTTCAAAGTGACATTTATGACTTACTTTATCCCAATTTTTTGGTAATCATACCAACAAGTTGAAATGCATTTCCTGGAACAATGGTTCTCAGACTTTGAGTGTGCATTAGAACCATCTGGGAAACTTGTTAAAAATATAAATGTCTGGTCTCTACCCTGAGACATTTAAAACTTTTTAATGTCAATGGAGTGACACGATTTATAAAGATGATCAGTTTCACATTTGACAAATCCTACACTTTGTTTCACCGAAATGATTGCAATCCCCTCCTAGCAACAATAGCTATCCCACTTCCTCCCTGTGGTTCCTATTTCCATTCTACCCTCCTTCCTAACCCTTCTAACATTGTCCTTAAATAAATGTTGCCCTTTTGATCTGAAGGATTGACCATTCCATGGTGTGCATACCTTACTATTGTTGTCCCTCTCTCTGGAGAGCTCTGGCGTCTGTATTTTCAACAAGTTCTCTGGTGATGCTGATGGTAATAGAGAATCACTGGCTTTGGAAGGAGGGGACAGTCAGGGTTTTTTGATTTCTGTCATTATCAGAGAATCTCGGATTCTCTTTTGGCATTTAGGGCTGGCTGGGTCGGAACCGACTCGACGGCACTTAACAACAACAAATATGGATTGGAACCGAGTTGACGGCACTTCACAACAACAACAACAACAACAATGTGGCATAGTGGAGTCCTGATGTGATGCTGTGAGTTAATGCGCTGGTCTGTGAGATCAGTTTGAATTGCAAGGTTGGCAGATCAAGCTCAACAGCCACTCCTCGGAAACCCTATACAGAGTCGCTATGGGTCAGAACCGACTGGCCAGTACTAAAACAACAATATGGCATAGTAGTTGAAAGCATGAGCGCCACCTTCAGACCACAGTATTCAAATGCCAACTTCATTGCCTGTGGGCTGTAAGACGAAGGGTAATGAAAGTCTACTTTTCTTCCCTAAACCTTCATTTTCTCATCTATAAAATTGATCATTAATAATACCTTCCTCAGAAGGTAATCACCATAAATAAGTGGGCCAGTGTATTGTGAAGTGTTTGACACTGGACCTAGAACACAGTTGTTGTTGTTAAGTGCCGTCGAGTCAGTTCCAATCCATAGCAACCCTGTATAAGGTTTCTAAGGAGCAGCTGGTGAGCTTGAACCACTGACCTAGTGGTTCAAACCAACTTATAGTCCAGCACATTAGCCTACAGTGCCAGACACAATAGGCACCTAAGAAATGCTGCCTATGGTTATGACTGTCAGCCTATAGTCTTACCTTACAGTTGACTAAGAAAACAGTTCCCTTTGGAGTCTGCAGACTTCACAGGAGAGGCCCATACTTGAAGGTAATGTAGAGCCTCTCTGACTCCTGTTTGATGCTTGAGTACAAACACATTAGCAGCCTGGGATAAATTGTACAGTATCAGTGGGGACGGGAATGGATTCTTTAGCTTTGTTTTACATGGATCATGTTAACTAGCTGCTGGAATTATAGCGCTGACGAATTCTTTTAGTGTTGTTATTTCATCCTGGACCCTCTCCAGGCAGGCCCTGAGTGGTAGAAAATTCAGCTTTTGTACTTCTCATGTGTCTTCCTTGTTGAAAAATACCTGGGAATTCATACCATTCAAAGGCTTACATAATATATATCAAAACTGCAGCCTGTGCCTTTTCTCAGGTTGCCTCTTGCAGATCCTGGGCACTCCAGACACACCTGTTTGCTTTGGCAAGGGGCATGTTTATCCACATGGATTCCTACTGTCATACAGCTGCAGAAGGTACAATGTGGCTGTGGCTTTAATTATATGTGGTTACCGTGTATGGCTGGAGTCGTGGTGCAGCACTGCAGGTGACTGAGCTAGACTGCTAAGTCAGTTTGATCTGCATAGTTGGCGGTTCAAGCTCACCAGCCACCCCTCGGAAACCCTACACTGGGTCACTATGAGTCAGAACCAACTCGACCAACTCGGCTGCGCTTAACAACACCATGTGTGACTAAAAACCACATAGTTGGTATGACCATTAAAAAAAAAATAATATGGAGGAAAGACAACGACTGGAGAAAAGTTCAAGACAGAATGAAAGGGGAAAAGTGTAAAGCTTGTCATAGGCCCTCACTGATGGTATTATCACTCAGTGAAGAAAGTACATAACTCAGCGTTAGGCTAGGCACAAGGCATGTGTGAGCTGACACTGATCCTGGTTTGTTAAAAGGAAACAAGTGAATGTTTACATTTCTTTGTGTAGAAAAATGACTGGAAATTAACACAGCTGGAGGGTATCACATGTGATGTTTGTGTGCACACCTATGTGCTTTTCTGTTCTTTCTAAATTAGAGAGGAATGCATAATTAACATTAACTTATTTTTAAGTTAATAGAAGCAAAGCTTACAAATTTTATATTTCATCCAGTATCTTAAGCCTCTTTGGAAGAATCGTGCTATAATACAGCCTTCTTTTTCAAAACATGCAGTGGACTGACTATATGTGATATCCCTCAGGTATTGGGGAATCATGACGGGAGACCATCTCCACTCAAATCTAAGTTCTCAGGTCAAAAATAGGACTATGTTTTCAGAAGTGGAGAATCTGTTCCCTATTCATTCACTAATTGTTGTTGGTGGTAAGTGCTGTGGAGTCTGTTCCAACCCATAGCGACCCTGTATAGTGTTTCCAAGAAGCAACTGGTGAGCTTGAACTGCCTACCTTGCAGTTCAAACAGTTTTGCATTCTGGCACATTAACCCACAGTGCCACACCAGGACTCCATCCACTAATTAGAGGCTCATTTTTACTTTCTGGTTTTTTAAACAACATTTCCAGGCCACAATGTTTCCCCATTGTGCAGCATTGCCTAAACAAGCCATGGTGACTTTCTCATTCCATTTGAGAAATCCAGTTTTATTTATATTCCTTCTCTTTGCAAAGAAAACGGCGATTATGAGCACCATGGGGACAGGGTAAGTCAGTCTACCCAAGACTACAATCTGTGGTGGTTTTGCTGAAGAAAAGTTGCCAGAAGTTTTAATGTCGCTTGCTATGAGTCGGAACCGACTCCACAGCACATAACAACAGCAACAACAACTATGGTCAAAACAACTGATTCGCCAGATTTTTCACTTACCAACTCTCTGTTTAGTCCATCCTTATGTAAACATGTGGCCCAAACTGTTTCTATTATTTTTATCATAGAGACTGAGACTAGGTCAGCATGAAATCAGACCACCTCGGATTTCAGTGTGCTTTGGCACACCATTATTATCAGAAAAAGAGAAAAAGCTGGAAGGAGTAAAAATTGCTTTAGTGTGTCTGAGTCTAAGCTTCCCATGTACTTTAGTGTTTCCCAGAGATGGTAAACTCAGAAATTGCTGTGCACTTATCATTTTTTATTGCAAAATTCATTAAGATGCCATCCTATTACCATTCTGTCCTGTCAAGATGATACATTACAGACCTCATTGCAAAACTTTAATAAGGAGGAGAAAGTACACCTCTCTTCTCCCCACACCATGGGAAAACATCTAGATATTTTGCTTTTGCCTTCCTACTCTGTGCATAAAACACTATGTCTTTGCAGAGCTTCCCCGTGTCTGGTTACTGACTGTTCTCATGTTTGAGGACGCTACCTCCTTTTGGCTCTGTAATGGAAGAATCTGAGCTGCCATGAAAGAAAGGTCCTCTTTCCTCTTTTTTGGGCACCAAGTCTCAGACATCATGGAAAGATGAGGTACTAGCCTGTACCCTAAAAGACTTCCATGCATGGTGGGAAACCTCAAAGTGACGTTGAAGATCTTTGTTTCATATTTACACTCTGGCTTTGTGCATTCTGTGGGCCAGGCCTGTCCAGGCCTGTCAAGACGTGTGAATTTGGCTTGGCTCTGCATGCACTTTCCTTGCCTCAGCTCTTAGTTCTGTGATAAACAGAGAGGCTGCCTCTCATATGTGATGGGGTTGCCATTAGAGTGAGCTGGAGTCACTTGGTAAATATGGAAAGTGAAATAGCTTAGCTCCCAGATTTCCATGGCAACCCCAGAGCAAGTACAATATCACCAAAATTATGTGGTGGCTTTCTTTATTTAGTTGCAGAGATTTGGTTGTATACTCATGTTTTTCCACTCCTGATTTGTACAAAAAACAAAGACTCTGCCCACTTGAACCAGTATTTGGGTTTCAAAGGACTTTCATGGTGCCTGTCTGAAGCACCTGCAAAACTCAGTCATGCAAAACTGCCTCTTTCCATTCCAGCAGAATCAATTTTGATTGCTTATTCCTCCCTTCATTTGTTATTCATCTCATAACAATTCATGGAGCTTCTCTGTGTATGGTACCTGGGCTAGGCACAAGGAATAGATGAACTGACTCCGACCTCACAGATAACCAATGCTTGATGTGTGTCTGTTCTGTGTGGCCACACAAGCTAGTAACATGTCTCTGCCCTTGAATAGTGTGCACCCTTCTGATTTGTCACTCTGCATAGAACGTAAGTTCCTGAAAGCTTCCGCTGCATTACCAATGCATGTTTACACTTGTTTGGGGATTTATGCTATTTTAGTATTTCCTTGTTTCTGAGCTCTTGTTTTCTGGAACACATATGAAAAGAGGCTTTTGTTGACAAACATGGTGAGGGAGGCAAGCCTTCCTACTGAGTTCATGGAGTTCAGAGGTATTTCCTAGTTGTGGTCAGTCTTTCTGTTTTTATCATTTAAATGGTTCTCTGTCATCTTGTTGATTTGACTCATAGCTCGTTTTTTTCTTTTTAAGTCAACTAGCCTTTCTCTCCCTACCCCCACCCCACCCTGCCCCCATCAGTCCTCCTTGTACCTTCTGATGAGAATGCCAAAGCTGGATTGAATCATCAGTGGCTTGAAGAAGTTTAGCTCTGTTATCTGAATAATGTAGTTGATTCTTATTTAAAATAATAGTCTCCTGGCCTCCTGGGCTCATTATATTCTTTTGTCAGGAGCAAGTACTCATTTGCCCACTTGATCACAGTCGTCTCAATTTGAGCAACATTACTGAATCACTTTCCCTTTTTTTCTTAACCCACTCCAAATGCTTTAGATTTATCTCAGTATAGATTGTCATAACCACTAAACATCTGATTTGCTGTGGATTTTTTTATTCTCCATTCTTTCTCTAGAATAATCTTCACCTTCCTACTCACCCTCAGCAAGGAGTGTCAGTGTTTCAGCAGCAGTTTAGATTTTCCACTTAGATTTTCTCAGTTTTATTACTGAGGTCTTGTGTCAAACTTGAGTCGGAATTGACTCAACAGCACCTAACAACAAAATATCTCAAACAAAACTGTAACAGTCTTATATAAGAGTGTGCCAAGTTTCTTAATTTCCTTGTCAGATGTCCCATCAAGGGATACTAATATAAAGTCTGATTCCCAGAATGCAAATTTCGTTATCTTGCTTGCAAAACTATGAAAAGTTATGGTAAATTATTTTCTTGGGCCAAGAAATCCTTTCCCTGAGCTTTTGCTTTTGTTGTTGTTTTGTTTGTTTATAAATTATGCCATATGTCAAAGACCCTATTGGTGTTTTTGTTAAACGCTGTTGACTGAGTCAATTTCAACTCATAGTGACCCTGTATAGGGTTTCCAGGGCTTTAAATGTTTGTGAGAGCAGGAAGTCTTATTTTTCTCACACAGAGTGGCTGGTGGGCTTGAATCACTGACCTTGTGGTTTGCAGTCCAGTGCTTATCATATGGTGTCACTGTGCTCCCTGAAGAACCTAACGATGTATGTATATATCAAAATACAATCTCAAAAAGAACTTCTTATATGTCTTTGTTTAATGCCAATGAGTAAACAGAATACGAAGATAAACTTAGAAATTCTAAAATTCAATTTGGGTGTAACCACCTGGTTTTTTCTATTGACATTCTTAATCCAGAGACAGTCGAATCTTCATTTTCCATCCAGTGCTCTTTTCTTTGAAGGGCTTATTTCATACAAAGATTGTGTTCCATGTACTGCAGTCTTCCTCCTTAACTCATAAAGAGGGCCAGTCTGTCTAATAATGTAACTGTAGATGTGGACTTTAAATCTCTTACCTAAACCATATATTCGCAGTCATGCCTTGTTGCATGCATCAGGATTCTGCTATCTTACAAAGAAAAGCCTTTGTTACATAATATTTTTTAAAACTGTGATTTCAAACTTTTGTTTGTTCAATCTTTGGTTGTTGTAGGCTACTAAGGAAGGTAGACTTATAAACAAATAAATATGGGCAAGCTGATCAGTTCTTTAGGACGTGTCTGAATAAAATGCTAAAGGATTTTTATAAGGGTATGTTAACTGACTGTTGAGCATGCTTGATACTAGAAAGGTGCTCAGTAAGTCAATGAAGAGCCCTGGTGTGGCGCTGTAGCACAAAGACTGGACTGGTAGCTGCAAGTTACACCCGCAGCCCGCAGGAACCCTCAACTTAGCACACAACAACAGCAACAACAACAAACATGAAACCTGACAACGGCTTCATCTCAGATATTCCCTTTTTTCTAACTCACACAAAGGCAGAAAAAACTGTCCTGATCACAGTTTACAAAGATGCATACACTTGAATAAGAAAGAAATGAATAAGGAAGACTAAAGATATCACCCTGTTGATGTTGTTATTAAGTACCACCGAATCTGTTCCAACTTGTAGCGACCCTGTGAACATCAGAATGAAGTACTGCCCAGTCCTACACCATCCTCACATTGCTGCTAACTGTAAGCCCATTGTTGCTGTCACTGTACCAATCCATCTCGCTGGGGGTCCCCTGCTTCTTTGTAGTCCCTCCTCTCTGCCAAGCATGATATCTTTCTCCAGGGACTTGTCCCTCTTGATATAATCTGAAGTATGAGAGACGAAGTCTGGCTATCTTGGCTTCCAAGGATGTACTTCCTCCAACACAATTTTGTACTTCTTCCAACACAATTTTGTTTTGTTCTTCGGGAAGTCCAGAGTACCTTTAATACACTTCTCCAACACCATAACTCAAATGCATCAATTCTTCTACAGTCTTCTTATTCATTGTCCAACTCTCATATGCATATGAGGCTACTGAAAGTATGATGGCTTGGATTGTTGTTGTTTTTGTTAGGTGCCATTGAGTCAGTACCAACTAATAGTGATCCTGTGCACAACAAAACAAAACACTGCCCGATCCTGGGCCAACCTCACAATTGTTGCCACGCTTGAGCCCATTGATGCTGCCACTTTGCCAATCCATCTCACTGGTGGTCTTCCTCTTTTTCTCTGACCCTCCACTTTAATCCTCAAACATACATCTTTACTCTTCAACAGTTTAATGAAGTTTTGTGCAACAAACTTGCCTAATGCATTATGTCATTTGATTTCCTGACTATTGCTTCTATGAGTTTTGATAGTAGATTCAAGCAAAATTAAGTCTTTGACAACTTCAGCCTTTTCTCCATTTATCATGATGTTATTTATTGGTCTAGGTGTGAGGATTGTTGTTTTCTTTAAATTGAGGTGCAATCCAGACCTAAGGCTGTGATCTTTGATCTTCATCAGTAAGTATTTTAAGTCCTCTTTACTTTCAGCAAGCCAGGTTGTATCATCTGCATATTGTAGGTTGTTAGTGAGTCTTCCTCCAATCCTGATGCCACATTATTTTTCACGTAATGCAGCTTCTCAGATTATTTGTTCAACATATAAATAGAATAAGTAGGGTAAAGAATGCAGCCCAAGTACACACTTTTACTGATTTTAAACTACTCGGTGTCCCTTTGTTCTGTGTGAACAACTGCTTTTTGCTCTATGTACAGGTTCCTCATGAGCACAATTTAAGTGTTCCAGAATACTCATTCTCTGCAGTGTTGAGCCTAGCTTGTCATGATCCACACAGTAAAAAGTCTTTGCATACTCAGTAAAGTACATGTAAACATTTTTTGTTATTCTCTGTTTTCAGCCAAGATCCATCTGACATCAGCAATGGTATCCCTGATTCTATGTCCTCATCTGAATCCTGCTTTAACCTGTGGCAGTTATATCAATGTACTATTGCAGCCATTTTATATCTTTAGTAAAATTTTACTTGCATGTGATATTAATGGTACTGTCTTATGATTTCTGCATTCCAATGGGTCACCTCTCTTTGGAATAGGCACAAATATGGATCTCTCCTAATCAGTCAATCAGGTAGCTGTCTTCCAAATTTCTTGGCATAAATGAGTGACTGCCTCCAGTGCTGCATCAGTTTGTTGAAAGATTTCAGTTTATAGCTCATCAGTTCCCAGAGTCTTGTTCTTTGCTAGTGCCTACAGTGCACATTGGACTTCCACATTCAGTACCATTGACTCTTCATCATATGCTACCTCTTGAAATGAACATTGACAATTTCTTTTTAGTACTTGTATTCCTTCCTCTGTGTATTCCTTCTTCTTCTTTTGATGCTTTCTGCATCACTCAGCATTCTATTGAAAGAATCCTTCAGGATTTCAAGTCAAGACTTGAATTTTTTTCTCAGTTTTTATACCAAAAAGAAATGGTCGATGTTCATCCATTTCAAGAAGGAACTTAAGGTCAAGGAAGGAACAGTGGTACTGAAGGAAGAAATCCAAACTGCACTGAAGGCATGGGTGAAAAACAAGGCTCTGGAGACTGATGGGATACAAATTAAAATCTTTCAACAAAATGACGCAGCTCTGGAAGCACTCACTTATCTATGTTATGAAATTTTGAAGACAGCTACCTAGTCAATCTTTTGTATCCATATGTGTGCCCATTCCAAAGAGAACTGACGCAATGGAGTGTATCAGTAATATCACATGCAAGTAAAAGATTGCTAAACATAGTTCAAATACAGCTCCAACCATACATTGACAAGGAACTGCCAGAAGCTCAAACCAGATTCAGAAGAGGACATGGTACGAAGGAGATCATTGTTGATGTCAAATGGGCATTGGCTTAAAGCAGAGAATAACAGAAAGATGTTTACTTGTGCTTTATTGACTGTGAAAAGACTTTTGACTGTGGTTTTCATTGTGAAGAATGGGTATGACAAGCTATGGTTTTCATTGTGAAGAATGGGTATTCTGGAACACGTAATTGTGCTCATGACGAATCTGCACATAGATCAAGAGGCAGTCGCTCCAACAGAACAAGGCAATACTGAAAGCTTTTAAATCAGGAAAGGTATGCACCTGTGTTGCATTCTTCCACCATACTTATTCAGTCTATGTGCTGAGCAAATAATCTGAGAAGCTACACTATAGAAAGAATAATGTGGCATCAGAATTGGAAGAAGAGTTATTAACAATCTGCAATATACATATTCTACATCCTTGTTAGCCAGAAGTGAAGAAAAGTTGGTTACTTAGTTATGAAGATCATTTTGCCTAATTGCAAAGAAAGCAGAAAACTTCACCATTGTACCACTAAATAATATCGTGATAAATGGAGAAAGGTTGAAGTTATCAATGATTTCATTTTGCTTGGATTCACAGTAAACTCAAATAGAAGGAGCAGTCAAGTAATCAAATGACATATTGCACTGGGCAAGGATGACAGTTTGAGGACTGGGGTGCTCCTGATCTAAGGTATGGTATGTTCAGTAGGCTCATATGCATATGTAAGTTGGACAGTGTATAAGGAAGACCATAGAAGATTTGATGAATCTGAGTTATAATTTTGGAGAAGAAGATTGAAAATACCATGGATAACAAACAAATCTGTACTGGAAGACGTACAACCAGAATGTTCCAGATGGCCAGACTTTCTCTCTCATGCTTAAGATGTATTATTAGGAGGGTTCTGTCCCTGGAGAAGGACATCATGTTTGATCAAACGGAGGGTCAACAAAAAGTAGAAGACTTCCAATGAGATGGAGAGAGGCAGAAGAATGGGCTCAAGCATAAAAATTTGGAGAATGGCACAGGACCAGGCAGTGTTTCATTCTGTTGTGCCTGAGGTCTCTATGAGTTGCAACCAACTCAACGACACTAAACAACACTGAAGAACTGATACATTTAAATTATGGTGTAGGTCAAAAATATTACTAAAAAAAAAAAGAAAAGAAAATGTATCGCCTTCAAACATAGGAATACAGCTCTCATCAATTTACAAAGTTACAATACTGAATTGTTTTGTTGAATTTATGTTTAATCTTCTTAACTTGAATTTCACCTTAAGGACAAAGTTGACAAGAGGTCCGAAGGTGGGTGGAATGGGAATAAGAACCACTGGGGAGAAGTGGGATAACTGTTTTTGCATAGAGAGGATTGCAATCATTGCGATGGAACAAAGTGTGTGATCTGTGTAACGTAAAACTGATGCTCTCGAGAGAACAAACAAGATGGCAGAGAGGGTGGAAGTGCAGTAAGGAGCTCCGTCAGCAACAACACAGAATATTGGACCAAGCAGGCTCAGGGGATGGTCCCAGAACTCTGAACCATATATAAAGGAATATTTAGAAGATTGGAAGGCTTATAGCTAGGGGAATTTGTAGCAGAAGCAAGAAATCCATTGCTTTATAATTCAAGATGCTCAGCTGCTCCTGGAGCTGCCATCTTGAGTGAGCCCAAGCAGGGGAAGGATCAGAGCAGCCATGGATGCTTAACAGAAC
>NW_006408750.1:1901926-1929282 GCF_000296735.1 Chrysochloris asiatica
AAAAAAAAAAAAGTCGCTTACTCTCTTTTAATTCTTTTCTCCCAATTTAAAATCCTGTCCTTTCCTATGCCAGTTTCTTAGCTTCATTGGGACCAGAGGTATCAGTCTAATCTCATCACTGGTGAATTTTGTATACGAGTATGAACAGGTCCTGGATCAATAGTAATATTAATATGGGTTTTGTGTCATTTTTTCCCCCAGAGGAACAAAGAAACAGCCTCATCAACTCCAGTTTGGAATCTGTGGTCTCATCAAATGCAAACAGCATGCTTAATTCCAGCAGCAGCTTGCAGCCAAACATAAACTCCAGTGACCCAGATCTGGACGTGGTGAAACCCACCCGGCCCAACTCACTGTAAGTAAGATGCCCAGTTTCTATCACACTGGGGCCTCAGTCAGCCATTCTGCCAAGAATTTGCTCTCTAGCCCTGTCTGAATTTGAACTGTTGATTTAAACCTTCTCTTTAAATGTGGAGCTTGGCTAATTTGTCATAGGTTTGTTGAACATCCATCATCTCACTTTTATGGGAAAACATTATTCGTAACTCACTGCTTCTCAGCCCTGATGATTTTTGATTTACCATCTTGCTGAGATGGCTTTGGTGGTGGCAGTTGCCTGTGCTGGCTGCTGGGCATGAAAAGCAATTTCTTTATTTCTTATAAACATCCAGGAACTAGTAATAGCTCAGTAGCCAGTAGCCAAGTCTGTTTCCCTAATTCATGTTGTTTCAGTTTGCCTTCTCCTTGATTGTGTTGGGAATGCTTAATGATCCTGCTGTGTCCACTGAAAGAAATCAGTGTCCCTAGAAGCTCTTTGAGTCTTTACATCCCCAGACCTTAGTTAGCATGACTGTGATTCCATCCAGAGACTATAAATCAGAAGAGCCCTTGTTGTTTAACTCTTGAGCATTGAGCACCCATAGCCAAGATAGCCAGTTTCAAGGGTGACTGTGCAGTCCCTCCCAGAAACTAGATATACTCCATAGGGGCCAGAAGTTCTCCCTTGTGGTTCATCCCACATTGCTTAGCATGTTTCTTTAGACCGCCCCATAAATCTTGTCACTTAGAGCCTCTGCAGGAAGAATGTGAGGCCATGACCAGAACAGCTGGGCTGTTGTTGTATAAGGCTCAGGAAAAACAGAATCAGCTTTGCCTTTCTGTAATGAAAATAGTTTGAGCTTCAGCCACAGACTGCCTTCAGGACAATTGGTTCAATCGAAACTCCAGAGCAAGGGTAAAATGCCAGCTTGACGCAACTTTTTCCTAACCCTCTGCACACTGTGGTTGCATGATTGTAACCTACCATTTTAGCTCTCTAAAATGGGTCCAATCGTTTTTGCCTTAGGAGAGACATTTGTTGTTATTGGTTGCCATAGAAACAATTCTGACATGACCCCATGTGTGTAGTCTAGAATTGCTCCATAGGGTTTTCAAGGCTGTGACTTTTTGGACCAGGTCTGTCTTCTACTAAGGCACCTCTGAGTGGATTTGAACCACCAATCTTTCAACTAGTTATCAAGTGCTTAGCCATTTGTGCACCTATAGAAAGTGTATGACTTAGAAATATTAGCCAATTAGGAGGGAAAAAATGACTCTAAGGTGGATTTATAAAGTACTTAAAATTACAGTGCCACTGCAGTGTAACATGGAGCCTTAGACTAAGAATGTCTCTCTTCTTTTTATTGGTTAGCAACTTGAAATCCTCACTTGACCTTAAGGAAGTTTGATTATGTATTCATTATTTTGTTGATAATGTGTATGTTCATTAAGAAGGAGATGAACGCCTCAAAAACTGACATAATTTATGATTCAACAGTGAGTAATTGTTATCATGACTAATTGTGACTGTCACAACTATAATGATAGAAATTTTGTAACAAAAAGAGGGAGTAGTTAATCTTACAGTTCTGGAACGGAGCATCGTAGGACCATCAAGTGAGAACAGCACAAGCGGAATGTGGGACCCTATCCAGAGATGGTGATAGATAGAGATGAGGGCATGGAGAAATAGAGCAGTTGAGAACTCTAAACTCATGGGAAAAGAAAGGCTGTGTGCTGGCGACCAGTTGCTGGTGGCCAGGAGGTAGGCTTGCAAAATGAGTCCTTTGATTGTTTAAATGATTATATATTCCTGAGTATTTTTGTGTACCTCCTCCCCCTCCAAAAAAAAATAATAAACAACAGAGGGAATAGAAACATATACTGTTGAATGATGATGCACGGAGGAGACTGTACTCATTGCAATGAAATGATGAGTGTAAAACCGATGGTCTCCCATGTAAACTATCACTCAATTCAGAATAAAAACTTCAAAAAAAATGACATAATTTAAGTTGTCCAGCTTGTGGGCAGTGAGTCTCTTCTGGTTCTGGTGGCTGCAGTTTCCTAGGGCGCCTCCTTGCCATGCTGAATTGTTTTCTCAGGTTCTCCTGGACTTGCTCTCTTAGACTGTTTTCAGCAGCTGGTAACTATGATCCCCTGAGTCACTATGGGATGCAATACGTACTAAGAGGTTGCTTCTTAGGCAGCCCACTGGAAAGGAGAGACATGTCTTTTCCACAGGTCCTGAAGGAGAAGATTTGGGAGTTTTTATTTTGTTGGTGCCTAGGTATGATTTGTTTCCTATAAAATACTGAGATTGCTCCACTTACTTCTCACTATTCAGGGGGTCTGTTCCTTGCCTGGCACAGATTTTGGGGCTTTCCTGGGGAATGGAGGGGAATGCCAAGAGTAGTTGTGTTATTTTGCCTTTGGAGGATCAGAAGTAGGAGTATGGGTGTGTTTCCAGCAAGATAGCTCTCCCTCCAAGCTGAGTGAGTCTTTGATGGACATCTGCAAGGGTTGTGGTTGAGGAAGGCATTAATGATGTGGAAGTGGTGCCATTGTCACAGCCCTGAGTGAGGGTCATGCCAAAGACCCTGTAAGCTCTGCACAAGGTTCACAGATCATTTTTCAAACCCTAGGCAGTGAGATGTTGCTCCTGGGTTCATGCTGTTTTGGACTTTTCTGCCTCTGATTTCCTGAGTGAATCATGGACAGGAGTTAGGCAGGCCTGGCAAACAGAAGTCACAGAACTCTCCGTGAGGAAAATAATTCTGAGAAGGTGGGTTAGCACACTAGGTGAGCACACTACACCATGGTGATTGGGCTTAGTCACAACTAAGACTACGTGGGTCTCAACCTCCATTCCAGACCCTTTATTACCTCCTTCATCTCCACATCTGAAGTGTGCAGAGCTCCTTCAGTGGAAACATGAATGATTTGAATAGAAACAAAAAACAAAGGAAGGAGGTAATGGTTTTCCTCTGCGTGACTGAATTAGACATTAAGTGAAGGATCCAGTCACCAGGAAACTGCCTTTCTCCCTTTTTATTTCATTCATTTTTTTCCTCATTGTTTCTCATGTTGACTGAAGAATCACTATGGCCATGTAGAAATCATAACAAGATATGATACTTGTTATGTAATAACTTTGATACCTGAGATAATAGATTTTTCTGCATCATTGGTCAGTTGTTCCTAAGTCTTCAAAGATACCATGGCCTTCTTGTTTGCATTGTCTCAAGACTAGCTCAGTCAATAGAGCATAAGACTCTTAATCTCAGAGCATGTGTTTGAACCCCACATTGGGCACTGGCTTTCTTTGGATCCCTGGTGTGGTGCTGTAGGACAATGCACTGGACCACAAGGTCAGTTTGAACTGCAAGATCAGTGGTTCAAACCCACTAGCCACTCCTTGAAAACCTTATATAGAGGGTCGCTGTGGGTCAGAACTGACTCAACGGCACTTAACAACAACAACAAAGCTAGATCAGATATCAAAACTAGAGATGCCATCATTCTCCCAGTGCCAAGGTAAGGCTGCTGGGTTGAGATCTTTGGCAGTTCCTCAGCTAGAGGCCTTGAAGGAGCCATTTCTCCTGAAGATCAAAGGACAGTAGGTAAGCCAGAGTCCACTTAGCCTAAAATTGAAAGCATGTGTTATTAACCTATTTTGTGCACAGATCAGTGCACATAGGAAGAGGATCCTGCCTTCTCGAGAGCTTAAAGTCTGGATAAGGAGGAAAGATGTGGCGTATGGCTCATACGTGCTTTTACAGTTCAACAACTAGTATGTGAATATCTGCTGACAGCGTGCTGACTCATGAGAGTATTGGGAAAGGTGGGATAGGTGAAGAGTGAGTTGAGAGTTAGGTAAGATTTAAATGGTGTGTGAAGAGCATTCCAGATAAGGGGGTATGAAGAAGGCAGAGATGATCAGATTGGATAAATACAACCTATTGACAAATGTGGTGAACAAAGGAAAAAGGAGATGGGCAGGAGAGCTCTATTCTCTCCTCTTGTCACTACTTCTTAAAAAAGAGAGAGAGAATTGAACCAGCATCTGAAAATCAGGAGACTTCATGACGAAGTGGGACTTATTCCAGGAATTCAGGGATGATTCAACATTAGTAAATCAATTAATATAACACCACATCAGTAGAACAACGAAAGAGAACCACATAACCATCTCTATGGATGCAGAAAAAGCATTTGATAAAACCCAACACCCTTTCTTGATGAAAACCCAAAATACAATTGTAATAGAAGAGAAAATTCTCTATATGATTCTGGGCACGTATGAAAAATCCACAGCCAATGTTATACTTAATGGAGCGGGTCAGAGAGCTTTCCCCTTGGAATTAGGAACAATACCAAGAGTGCCCACTCTCACCACTTGTGTTAAATACTGTATGAGAAGTCCTAGCCACAGCAATAAGACAAGAAGAACAAATAAAAAGGTATCCAGATTGAAAAAGAAGTAAAATTATTGCTATGTGTGTATGATATAATACTATATATAAAAATTTATACAGTCCATGAGAAAACTTCCAGAGTTAACAGAGGAATTTAGCCAAGTTGCAGAGTTTAAGGTCAACAACAAAAATTATTTGGGCTTCTGTACCCCAGCAATGAGAACTCTGATAGGGAAACTAGGCAAACGATTCAATTTATAATAGCGTCTGAGAGAATAGAATACCTAGGAATAAATCTAACCAGGGACATGAAGGACTTATACAATGAAAACTATAAAACACAACTGAAAAAGACGGCTTAAATGAATGAACAAATATTCTGAGTTCATGAATTGGAAAACTTAATGTTGTTAAGATATCAATACTGTCCAAAGCAATCTATAGATTTAACACAATCCTGATAAAAATTCCAGTAGCCTCCTTTACAGAAATAGAAAAAAAATCAATCCTAAACTTTATATGGAATGCCATGAGGACCCAAATTTCCTGATTTGAAAATGTATTGTACTGTTACTGTAAACAAATAGTTTAGTACTGGTATAACAACAGATACATTGATCAGTGGAATAGAATTGAAAGTCCAGTAATAAACCCATACATCTGTGATTTTTTTTTTTTCACCAAGGTGCTAAACCCATTTGATGGGAAAAGAAGAGTCTCTTCAATAAATGGTGCTGGGAAAATTGGATTTCCACATGCAGAAAAATGAAACCGGATCCATGACTCATACTATGCAGAAAAAAAAAATCAAAATGGACTAAACACCTAATGTACAAACTAAAACCACAAAAATTTTAGAAGAAGCAGGAGCAAGATTTTAACAATGAATTATCCAGTGTGATTGAAAAAATAAAAAATCACAAACAGCTAAAAGCAAAATAAATAAAAATTTTAAACTTTTGTTCCTCAAAATACTTTATAAAAAAATATAAAATGTTTAAAGACAAACTGTAGTCTAGAAGAATACCTTCTGAAACCATATCCCCAACAAAAATCTAATAACCAATTTATGTGTATATATAAATAACAAGGAGCTCTGGTAGTGTAGTGGTTACGAATCGTGCTGCGAACCTCAAGGTCAGCTGTTCGAAACTACCAGCTGTACCTCAGGAGAAAGAGAGGCTTTCTGCTCCTGTACAGATTTACAGCCTCGGAAACCCTGTACAGGGTCACTATGAGTCCAAACCAATTCCACAGTACATAACAACAACAACAACATAAATAACTTCACAACAAAAAGACAAATAATCCAATTTGTTGCTGCAAGTGCTGTTGAATTGGTTCCAACCCATAGTGACACTCTGTACAATAGAGGGAAACACAATTGCTGCTGCACATGAGCCCATTGCTGATGCCACTGTGCCATTCCATTTCATTTGGGTTTCCTTCTTTTTCACTGACCCTGTACTTTACCAAGCATGATGTCCTTTTCCAGGAACTGGTTCTTCCTGATAACATGTCCAAAGTATGAGTGATGAAGGCTGGCTATCTTAGTTTCTAAAGAACATTCTGGTTTTACTTTTTCCAACACAAATTTGTCTGTTCTTCTGGCAGTCCATGGCACCTTTAATATTATTCCGTAACACCATAACTCAAATGCATCATCTTCTGTGGTCTTCCTTATTCATTGTCCAACTTTCATAGCATTTCAGGCTATTGAAAATACCATGGCTTGGATCAGGCCCACTTTAGTCCTCAAACTGGCATCTTTGCTCCTGAACACTGTAGAGGTCTCGTGCAGCAGCTATACCTAATGCAATATGTTGTTTGATTTCTTGACTTCTGCTTCCATGAGTGTTGATGGTGGATCCATGCAAAATGAAATTGTTAACAACTACTTTCTTTTCTCCATGATCTATCATGATGTTCTTTATTGCTCCATTAGTGAAGATTTTTGTTTTCTTTACATTGAGGTGCAACCCAGACCCAAAGCTGTGATCTTTGGTGTTCATCAGTAAGTATTTTAAGTATTTGATGATAAAAACAATACTGGAGATCACATGACAGAATTTTACAAGACTAATGATTTATTCAGTGCAAATGACTATTGTAAACAACAATAAAAGATGATTATACACATGGACTTCACCAGATGGAACACACAGAAATCAAATTGGAAAGAGACAGTGGAAAAGCTCCATATCTTCAACCAAAACAAGGCTAGGAACAGACTTTGAAACAGTCCATCAATTGCTTATATGCAAGTTAAGGCTGAAGCTGAAGAAAATTAAAACAAGTCCACAAGAGCCAAAATATGACCTTAAACACATCCCACCAATAACCCAAAATAATGGGCAAAAGATTTAAATAGACATTTTATCAAAGAAGGCATTCAAATGACTACCAAATGCATGAAAGATGTTCAACACTATTAGCCATCAGAGAGATAAAAATCAAACCCAAAATTACATATCATATACCTTCCAGTAGACTGGCTTTGGAGTCCTGGTGTGGCATGCTGTATAATGAACACTGGACTTCTCACCACTAAATCAGTGGTTCAAGCCTACCAGGTACTCCTTGGAAACACTATACAGGGTTACTATGAGTCAGAGCTGACTTGACAACACTGAACAACAACAGAATGGCTATGACAAAAACAACACAAAACAAAGCAAAAACACTGAAAATAACAAATACTGGTGAGAATGTGGGAAAATTAGAACACTTACCCACTGTTGATGAAATGCAAAATGGTACAGTCATTGTGGAAAACAGTGTGGTACTTCCTACAAAGAAACTAAAAATAGAACTATCACATGACCCTGCAATTCCAGGCCTAGGTGGTTGTTGTTATTGTTATGTGCCGTCGAGTTGATTCTGACCCATAGCGACCCTGTACAAGGTTTCTGAGGTTGTAAATCTTTATGGGAGCAGAAAGCCTCATCTTTCTCCCGTGGAACAGCTGGTAGTTTCGAACTTCTGACCTTGTGGTTCGCAGCCCGAATTGTAACCACTACACTACCAGAGCTCCTTTTGTTGTTGTTGTTATGTGCCGTGGAGTCGGAACCGACTCATAGCGACCCTGTACAGGGTTTCCGAGGGTGTAAATCTTTACGGGAGCAGAAAGCCTCATCTTTCTCCCGCGGAACAGCTGGTAGTTTCGAACTGCTGACCATGTGGTTCGCAGCCCGAATTGTAACCACTACACTACCAGAGCACCTTAGGCCTAGGTATATACCCAATAAACTTACAAACAGAGATTCAGAGCAGTAAGCACCAGTGTTCACTGCAGTACTATACACAATAATCAAAAGTTGGAAACAACCAAATGCCCATCAACAAATGAATGAATAAACAAAATGTGGCACACATACAATGGAATACCACTCAAGAGGAGACATGAAGTCTTGTTGCCTACTATAATATGAATGAGTGAGACATACTGAGTGAATAACTCAATCACAAAAGGATAAATATTGTATGGCCTCACATATCAAAAGACAAGAAAAGGCAAATCGGCAGAGAACAGAGTTAGCAAGGGCTGAAGAAAATAGACAATGGTGATGGTTAGGTGCTTTGGAATAGATTCTATCTCACAGTAACCCAGTATAGGGTTTCTGAGGCTGTAAATCTTTACGTGAGCAGAAAGCCTCATCTTTATCCCATGGAACAGCTGATAGTTTTGAACTGCTGACCTTGAGATTAGCAGCCCAACTCGTAACCATTATGCTACCAGAGATCCTTATCAATAAGCAGTTGTTGTTAAGTGCCATCACATCTGTTCAGACTCATAGCAACCCTGTATAGCGTTTCTAAGACTAAAATCTTTGCAGGAACAGAAACAGCCTCATCTTTCTCCTGCAAAGTGACTGGTGGGTTCAAACCATGGACCTTGTGGCTCACAGTTCAGTGCTTATTGTATGGAGCCACTGACCGCCTATAAAAAGTTGAATTGGCAAATGTTCTGTGATAGATTTAAGAGAGGACTTCAAAAAAGTCATGGAAAAATGGAATTAAAAGATAATGGAATTTTTCCAAGAACTTTTTGAAGCCCCTTTATGTTTAAACCATTGGGAAAATTCTCATGGAATTTGGTGTCTTCGTTTGGAGGTGTAGGGTCATTGTTTCATGGAACAGCCCGGCTAATTGGTCTAATAACATGTTTATTGTTTTTGCTACCTCCCAGTTCAATGCATAGTATCTGGACTCTCAAAAGCTTGAAAGCCACCATCCTAAAAAGCTTAAGAATTGATGTCTATTTTCCTGGAGAAACAAAGGAAGGAGTAGCATGAATACAAGGAAGGTGCAGAATAATCAGAACTCGATGGTGCCCAGCTACCATGACTGTACACTGTGATAAAAGAGTCTATAGAAGAATCCCAATCGAGGGAAATACAGACCAGCTTTTAAAATTCTTATGTACTCCAGACTTCCTGAAACCATGAAAGCAGTGGTGGTGAGGTTGTGATGTAGTCAGTTCCGACTCACAGGGACCCTGTCTAGGGTTTCTGAAACTGTAAATGTTTCCAGGAGTAGAAAGCATCAACTATCTTCTGCAGTGCAACTGGTGAATTCAAACTACTGGTCTTGTGGTTTGTAGCCTAGCTCAAAATCTACACAGCCAGAGCTCCTATGAATGTGGTATGAACCACTACAACTATTGTCCTGAGATAATGTGTAAACATAAAACCAAAAGTGTCCCAGGAAGTCATCTTAAAACCAAACATCAATGTAGCTTAACTAACTTAGCTAACCACCACTCATCTATCAGTTTGTCACACTCTGGTGCTTTGTGTGTTGCTAGGATGCTGGAAGCTGTGCCAGCAGTATTTAAAGTACCATCAGGGTTACCCATAATGGGCAGGTTTAAGCAGAACTTTCAGACTTAAGACAAATTAGGAAGAAAAAAAGTCATACCATTTCTGAATCGTTACCCATTAAAAACTTTATGAATAGCAATAGAACCTTGTTGGGTGCAGTGTCAAAAACTGAACCACACAGGTTGGAAATCACTCAAAATACAACTAGGGAAGAGTTGCCTTCTCAAATGAGAGTTGACTTTAATGACATGAATGAAGTTAAGTTTTTGGAATCTTCATTTACTGATGTGGCCACAACTCAAAATGAGAAGAAACCACTGCAAGCACCAAATCATAATCAGAACATAGAATGTGCAAAGTATGAATCTAAGAAATTTGAGGTTATAAAAAATTAAAAGGAATGGATAAAGTTCACTAGGCATTAGTGAACTGAAATGGGCTGGTATTGGCCACTTTGAATCAGAAAATCATATGGTTTACTATGCCAGGAACAAAATTGAAGATGAATGGTGTTACAGTCCTCGGCATAAAGAACATTTCAGGATGTATCTTGACGTACAGTGCTGTTTGTGGCAGGATGATATCCTTAAGACTACAAGGAAGACCACTTAATACCACTATTATTCAAATTCAGACACCAACCACTAAAGTCAATGATGATAAAATTAAAGGAATCTGCCACCTTCTTCAACCTGAAATTGATCAAACATGCAATCAAGATGCTTTGGTAATTTCTGGTGATTGGAATGTAAAAGTTGGAAACAAGAAGGATCAGCAGTTGAAACATAGGGCCTTGGTGATAGAAATGATGCTGGAAATAGCATCGAGATAGAATTTTGCAAGACCAATGACATTGCAAATACCTTCTTTCAACAACATTAAAGATGAGAATGCACGTGGACCACACCAGATGGAATACACAGGAATCAAATTGACTACATTTGTGGAAAAAGACAGTGGAAAAGCTCCATCTCATCAGCCAAAACAAGGCCAGGGACAGGCTGTGAAACACACCATCAATTGTTCATATGCCAGTTTAGGCTGGAGCTGAATAATATTAAACCAAGTCTACAAGAACCAAATTATGGCCTTGAGTTTGTCCCACCTGAGTTTAGAGGCCATCTTAAGAAATGTGATGCATTAGACACTAATGACCAAAGACCAAAAGAGCTGTGTGATGGCATCAAGAACATCATACAGGAGGAAAGCAAAAGATCATTAAGACGACAGGAAAGAAAAGAAAGAACAAACAAAATGTCAGAAGAGACTTTGAAACTTGTTCTCCATTGTAGAGATGCTAAAGCAAATGGGAGAAATGAAGTAAAAATGTGGAGCAGAAAATTGCAAGGCAAATACTTTAGTAAAATGTACAAAGACCTGGAGTAAGAAAACCAAAAGAAACAAATGCATAACATTTCTCAAGCTGAAAGAGTAGAAGAAAAGATTCAAGCCTGGATTACAATATTGCAGAATTCTGGTGTGGTGCTGTAGGATAATGCAAAAAGAATTGGTTGATGTTCAAGTGGTACCATATGATCAAGAACTGAAGGTATTGAAGGAAGCAGTCCAAGCAGCATTGAAAGTGTTGGTGAAAATCATGACTGTGTGAATTGATAGATTATAACTTGAAATCTTTCAACAAACTGATGCAGCACTGCAGGTGCTTACTTATCTATGTCATGAAATTTGGAGGACAGCTACCTGGCCAATGGATTGGAAGAGATCTATATATGTGCCCATTCCAAAGAAAAGTAATCCAATGGAATGCAGAAATCATCAAACAATATCATGAATATCACATGCAAATAAAAATTTTTTGAAGATAGTTCAAAAGTGGTTGTAGCAGTGCATTGAGAGCTTCCAGCAACTCAAGCTAGATTCAGAAGAGGACATGGAATGAGGGATATCTTTGCTAATGTCACATATATCTTGGCTGAAAGCAGAGGTTGCCGGATAGATGTTTACTTGTGCTTTTTTGCCTATGCAAAGGCATTTGACTGTGTTCATCATAACAAACTATGGATAACATTGCAAAGAATGGGCACTTCAGAACACTTAATTGTGCTCATGAGGAACCTGTACGTAGACCAAGAGGTTATTAGAACAGAACAAGGGATTCTGAATAGTTTAAATTCAGGAAAGGTGTGCATCAAGGTTGAATCATTTCACCATACTTATTCAATCTGTATGCTGAGCAAGTAATCCAAGAAACTGGATTATATGAAAAAGAATGTAACATCAGGATTGGAGGAAGAGTTATTAACAACCTGTGATGTGCAGGTGGCACAGCCTTGCTTACTATAAGTAAGGAGGACATTAAGTACTTATTGATGAAGATCAAAGACTACACCCTTCAGTATGGATTACGCCTCATTGTACAGAAAGCACTAATCCTCACTACTGGACTAATAAATAACATCATGATAAATGGAGAAAAGATTGAAGTGGTCAAAGACTTCAATTTACTTGGTGTACAATCAGTGCTCCATGAAGCAGCAATCAAGGAAACAAAAGATGTATTGCATTAGGCAAATCTGCTGCAAAACACCTTTTTAAAGTATTCAGGAGCAAAGATGTCAGTTTGAGTACTAAAGTGCACCTGACCCAAACCATGGCATTTTAATTCACCTCATAAGCATGTGAAAGTTGGACAATGAATAAGAAAGGGCATAGAAGTTGTGGTGCTGACAAAAAAATTGAAAGTACCTTGGATTGCTGGAAGAGCAAACCGGTCTGTCTTAGAAGAAGTACAGCCAGAATGTTCTTTAGAAGTGAGGATGTCTCTCCATCTGTGAGGAGTGGCCAGTTCCTGGAGAAGGAAATCATGCATGGAAAGTGAAGGGCTACCAAAAAAGAGGAAGACCCCCAACAGCAACAATAGGCTCAAACATAACAGTTATGAAGATGGTGCTGAACCAGGCAGTGTCTCATACTGTTGTGCATAAGATCGCTGTGAGTCAAAACAGACTCTACATCACCTAACAACAACAACAGTTAAGTTTAACATCCAGCAAAAAAACAAGCAGGCTTTAACAGAACATCCACATATATTGGAAGCAAGCCACACACCTGAGGAAACTCCCTTTCATTTGATAGGTTACTCATAGCAGACCTTTTGGGGGTTGGCTGCATCTGAACTATCATACCACTGAGTATCCTAGCCTAGCCCAGTTGACATTCAACCTTAACTATCACACTGACCAATCAGTTGAATGCAGTCACATGAGTCCAGGCAAGACCAGCAGAAAAACTGTCCAGCAACCCACAGATTCATGATAAGGAATATATTGTGGTTAGCAATAGAGTTTGGCATCATTTATTATATAGCAATAGTTAACTGACAACCTATGAATCTGTGACCCCTGAGTCATGCAGAAATTAGTGCCTTGAAATTTAGTTCAACTTCCTGGGTAAAGTACAGAGGTATGGAAGGGTCTTGCTATGGAGTAGTACAGTGTCTAGACTAGCCTCTCAATTTTCAGAATCCTACTTGAAAGAAAATGACTCATAACTGAGATTCCAAGAAATTAAGAAACAAAACAAAACCCATAGCTAATAGCCGAAGCAACAAGATAGATAAGCTCATGCGCTGCAAGGGAAAGCCGGAACTCTAGTGTTTTAGCCCTGGCACCAGCGTAGACTGGCTAGTGCCAGTCCTTCACTCTGAACGAGCCCATCCTCACACTCCCTTTGATGGATTAAATGGGTCTGACCTGCCCCTAAGAAGGGAGACTATTCAATGAATACTGACAAAGAGCTGCAAAAACTGAATCCATTCCCTCCTGTCACCAGGGCCAACACAGTTGGCATAGTACCAACTCCTTTCTGGACAATAATGATTTTTAAGGAGAAAGTAAACAAGTGCTGAGAAAGAAGTCAGGGATGTCCCCCTAGAGACCAAAAATATTACAGTACATTCTTCCACAAAATAATAATAATAAACTGTCAGGTGAGTGTTGTCTTCACAGCACGATGAAGGGCTAGAACTATGAGGATGACTTCAGCAATGGAGGAATGCAAACCTGGAACTCTCCCTGTCCAAATGGTCCACACCCCTAAAAATTAAACAGCTGCTCAATAGCCCCATAAATAAAACTAATTTCTCTTACCCTTTCCTCTTAACACACACATATACACACACACATGCATTTCCAGATTATTTTTGGTGACCTACAAGATGTGTGCATGCCAAGGACCTTCAGATTGTGCCAGAGCCAACCACTCGCTTCCATCTTAGTGGCCAGTGAGCTACACAAGAACAGTCCGTGGAATTCCAAGGATAAACAAGCATTGTGTCCAGGCATCGTTGTTTCTTGGTTTGAAGCATGTTTGGCCCCTTCTGAGTTTAGTTCAACTGCTCTTAGATGAAAATTGGGGAAATTTTGCCTTGAGAAAGATCTCTAAATTTTTATTTTTGTTCTCCTTATCCAGTCAACATTCACTCAACAAATGTCATCTGAACTGCTGTATACCAGGCGGTGTTTAAAGTGCTGAAGTAGAGTGGTTAAAAAATTAGTCTCTGCTCTTTGGGGTTTCATGCCCTATATAAGTGTATGCATAAAGAAAAGAAATCTGTATCTATTATGTTGTTTGTTGTTATGTACCATCAAGTTAAAACCGACTCATAGCGACGCCATGCACAACGGAAGGAAACACTGCCCGGTCCTGGGCCAACTTCATAATTTTTACCACGCTTGAGCCCATTGATGTTGCCCCTTTGCCAAACCATTTCGTTGGGAGTCTTCCTCTTACTCTCTGACCCTCCACCCTACCAAACATGATATCCTTCTCCAGTGACTGGTCTCTCCTGACAATATGAGCAAAATATGAGGGACAAAGTTTGGCCATCCTGGCCTCCAAGGAGCACCCTGGCTTCACTTCTTCCAACACAGATCTATTGATTCTTTTGGCAGTCCATGGCACTTTCATTCTTCTCCTCCAACACCATAACTCAAAAACATCAGTTCTTCTGTGGTCTTCCATATTTGCTGTCCAGCTTTCATGTGCATATGAGGTTATTGAAAATACCATGGCTAGGGTCAGGTGCACCTTAGTCCTCAAGCTGACATCTTTGCTCTTCAACACTTTAAAAAGGTCTTGTGCAGCAGATTTGCCTAATGCAATACATCGTTTGATTTCTTGACTGCTGCTTCCATGAGTGTTGATAGTTGATCCAAGAAGAATGAAGTCCTTGGCAACTTCAGTCTTTTCTCTGCTGATAAGAATATTGTTTATTAGTCTACTGGTGAGGATTTTTATTGTCTTTACATTGAGATGCAATCCATACCAAAGACTGTTGTCTTGGATTTTCATCAGTAAGTATTTTAAGTCCCCTTCATTTTCGGCAAGCAAGATTGTCTCGTCTGCCTATTGCAGGTTGTTAATGAGTCTTCCTCCAATGCTGATGCCACATTTTTCTTCATCTAACCCAGCTTCTCGGATTATATGCCCAGAATACAGGTTGAATAAGTATGATGAAAGAATACAATCCTGTCACACACCTTTCTTAATTTTAAACCACACAGTTTTCCCATGTTCTGTTCAAACAACTGCCTCTTGGTCCAGGTACAGATTCCTTATGAGCACAATTAAGTGTTCTGGAATAATCATACTTCGCAATGTTGTCCATAGCTTGTCATGATCCACACAATCAAAAACCTTTGCATAGTCAGTTAAGCACAGATAAACATCTTCTGATATTCTCTGCTTTCAGCCAAGATCCATCAGACATCAGCAATGATATCCCTCATTCCAAGTCCTCTTCTGAATCCGGCTTGAACCTCTGGAAGCTCTCTGTCAATATATTCTTGCAGCCATTTCTGTATTTCCTTTAGTAAAACTTAACTTGCATGGGATATCAAAGATATTGTCCGATGGTTTCTGCATTCCATTGGGTCACCTCTCTTTGGAATGAGCACATATACAGATACCTTCCGATTAGTTGGCCAGATAGTTGTCTTCCAAACTTCTTGGCAGAGATGAGTGAGTGCTTCCAGTGCCATCTCACTTTCTTGAGAGATGTCAGTTTTTATTCCATTGATTCCTGGTTCCTTGTTGTTTGCCCATTCCTTCAATGCACCTTGGACTTCCTCCTTCAGTATCATTGACTCTTGATTGTTTCAGCCTCTTGAAATGGTTGAACATTGACCATTTCTTTTTAGTACAGTGACTCTTTGTTTATCTTCCATCTTCTTTTGATGCTTTCTGCATCATTCAATAATTTGCCCAGAGTATCCTTCAATAAAAAAAAAAAGTCAAGGCTTGAATATTTTTTCAGTTCCTCCAGCTTGACAAATGCTGAGTTTGTTCTACCCTTTTGGTTTTCTGCCTCCAGATCTTTTGCACATTGCATTGTAATATTTGAATTTGTCTTTTTTTTTTAAGGTTTATTGTGAGTTATGTGACAGTTTACATGGGAGAACATCAGTTTTACATTCATCCTATCGTATACGTTTCATTGCCATGGTTACAATCCCCTCCATGCATCACCAATCAATGAAAGGGTACATCCTATAAGCCTGCTCCCCCCACCCCAGTCATCACCACACAGCCCCTCTTGCTTCCTGGGTCCTGAGTCCCCATCTGCTCCATCTCTCCATGTCATCATCTCTGCCTCCATCTCAGGGATCACTGCCTCTCTGGGTAGGGTTCTGCTCTCCACTCTTCTCCCTTCATGGTTCCAGGGACCTCCACTCCCAGCCTGCAAAGTCAATCACTCCCCTCCTTGCCACAAAATGCCCACTTTTACATTTACAACCTTCACAATCAGTCTTGGTAACAATTATTCACCCTTGCATCACAAGAGGCCTAGCTGACCTTTGAAATTTTCTATTCAGCTTTTATATCTCCTCATTTCTTCCATTTGCTTTAGCATCTCTACACTGGAGAGCAAGTTTCAGTGTCTCTTCTGGCACCCATTTTGATCTTTTCCTTCTTTCTTGCCTTCATAATGACTTTGCTTTCCTCCTATATGGTGTTTTTGATGTCATCCCACAAGTCTTCTGGTCTTCGGTCTTTAGTGTATCAACTCTGTTCTTCATATGATCTCTAAATGCAGGTGAGATATATTCAAGGTCATATTTTGGCTCTTGTGGACTTATTGTCATTGTCTTCAGCTTCGGTTTGAAATTATCATATGAGCAATTGATGGTCTGTTCCACAATCTGCCACGGCCTTGTTTTGGCTGGTGACATGTAGCTTTATCCATCATCTCTTTCCACAGATATAGTCAATTTGATTTCTCTGTATTCCATCTGGTAAGGTCCATGTGTATAATCATCTCTTATGCTGTCTTATGATCCGTATTTGTGCCCATTCCAAAGAGAGGTGACCCAAAGGAATGCGGAAATCATAGGACAATCTCTTTGATATTCATATGAGTAAAGTTTTACTAAAGGAAATACAGAAATGGCTGTAAGCATACATTGACAGAGAACTTCCAGAGGTTCAAGCCGGATTCAGAAGAGGACTTGGAATGAGGGATAATATTGCTGATGTCTGATGGATCTTGGCTGAAAGCAGAGAATATCAGAAAGATGTTTACCTGTGCTTTATTGACTATACAAAGGCTTTCGATTGTGTGGATCATGACAAGCTTTCGATTGTGTGGATCATGACATTGCAAAGTATGATTATTCCAGAACACTTACTTGTGCTCATCAGTCATAAGGAATCTGTACCTGGACCAAGAGGCAGTTGTTCGAACAGAACATGGGAACACTGAATAGTTTAAAATTAAGAAAGTTGTATTATTTCACCATACTTATTCAGCCAGTATGCTGAGCAAATAATCCGACAAACTGGGTTATATGAAGAAAAATGTGGCATCAGCATCGGAGGAAGACTCATTAACCACCTGCTATATGCAGGAGATACAACTTTGCTTGCTGAAAGTGAAGAGGACTTAAAACTTTTACAGATGAAGATCAAAGAGCACAGCCTTTGGTATAGATTACATCCCAATGTAAAGAAAACAAAAATCCTCACCACTGGACCAATAAATAACATTCTTATCAAAGGAGAAAAGATTGAAGTTGTTAAGAACTTCATTCCTCTTGGATCAACACAGAAGTAGCAGTCAAGAAATCAAACAATGTATTGCATTAGACAAATTTGCCACACAAGACCTTTTTAAAGTGTTGAAGGGCAAAGATGTCAGCTTGAGGACTAAGGTGCACCTGACCCAATCCATGATATTTTCAATAACCTCATATACATGCGAAAGCTGGACAGTGAATAAAGAAGACCGTAGAAGAATTGATGCATTTGAGTTACGGTGTTGGAGGAGAATATTGAAAGTGTCGCGGGCTGCCAAAAGAACCAATAGATCTGTTTTGGAAGAAGCGCAACCAGAGTGCTCCTTGCAGGCCAAGATGACCAATCTTTGACTCTCATACTTGGGACATATTGTCAGAAGGGACCAGTCGCTGGAAAAGTATATCATGTCTGGTAAGGTGGAGGGTCAGAGTGAAAGAGGAAGACCCCCAACTAGGTGGATTGGCCAAGTGACAGCATTGATGGACTCAAATGTGGCAACAGCAGAGAGGTTGGCCAAGGATCAAGCAGCATTTCGTGCTGCTGTGCATAAGGTCTTTATGAGTTGGTACCAACTCGATGGCACCTAACAACAACAACAACAACAACAACAACAACAATGCTGTCTAAAGAAGGTATTTGAAATGAACAAATCATTGGTTTTCCAGAATTGTATCATACGATTTCTACCATCATTTCTGTCTCCAATGCCTATTTTCCAACTACTTATCCTTTCTCTTTGTTTCCAACCTTTGCATTCCAATCACCACTAATCAATATATATATCTTGATTGCGTGTTTGATCAATTTCAGATTGAAGAAGTTTGTAGAATTCTTCTATTTCATCCTCACTGGCTTTAGTGGTTGGTGTGTAAATTTGAATAATAGTGGTATTAACTGATCTTCCCTGTAGACACATGGATATTATCCTATCACAGACAGCATTGTACCTCATGACTGATCTGGATATGTTCTTTTTGACGATGAATGCAACACCATTCCTCTTCAATTTGTCATTTCTGGCATAGTAAACCATGTAGGTGTCAGATTCAAAATGGCCAATACCAGTCCATTTCAGTTCACTAATGCCTAAATATCAATGTTTATGCGTTCCATTTCATTGACAGTTTGCCTAGATTCATACTTGGAACATGCCATGTTCTGATTACTAATGGATGTTTACAGCTGTTTGTCTTTATTTTGAGTTGTGCCCCATCAGCAAATGAAGGTCCTGTGGGCTTTAATCCATGGACTTTACTCCACTTGTGTCATCACGATCAACTCTACTCTGAGGAGGCAGCTCTTCCCCAGTCGCATTTTGAGTTCCTTCCAACCTGAGGGGCTCATTTTCCGGCACTATATCTGACAGTGTTCTCTGCTATTCATAAGGTTTTCAGTGACTACATATTTGGAAGTAGTTAGTCACTCCTTCCTAGTCTTTCTTTGTTCATATGGTAGCTCATCTGAAACCTATCCACCATGGATGACCCTGCTCGTATTTAAAATAACAGTGGCATAGCTTCCAGAATCACAGAAACTCACAAGCCATCACAATAGGACAAACTGACAGATGAGTTGTGGGTATCTATTATATGGTGGTTCAAATGCTTAACACTTAGCTACTGAAAGGTTGCACGTCCACCTAAAGGCACCTTGGAAAATAGAGCTGGTGATCTACTTCCGAAAAAATCAGCCATTGAAAATGCTATAGAGCATAGTTTTGTTCTGACATCTATGTGGTCTCCATAAGTCATATTTGATTCAAAGGCAACTGGTTTTCTGGTTACATATATCCTGGTTTGGCACTGTGAGTTAATGCGCTGGACCACAAGGTCAGTTTGAACTGCAAGTTCAGTGGTTCAAACTCACCAGCTGCTCCTCAGAAACCCTAAACAGGGTCACTATGAGTCAGAACCGACTCCATGGCACTTAACAACAACATATATCAGATACTGAGAAATGTCATGGAAAGGAAAGAGGAAAGTTACTGTAGCTCTTGCTGCCTCTGCTTTGTAGCGTGTAAAATACAGTCATATCTTCTTTGGAGAGCTGTGAAGTTTAAGTGAGATCATCCTTTGTTATCTCATTTACATGTTTAGTTCTAAGAACTACACTTGTTATTTTGGAGTACTCCTCTCCAGACCCGGTCTCTTCTCCCATTCTCTTTCTCAGCATATGTATGTTTCCTATGTGAAGAGATTCCCCAGGCTGTCCCACTCATCTTCCCCAGCAGCCTCCGACCTTAAATGAGAGACTGAAGCTATTTAGTCCAGTCTTTGAGTTACAAATGAGGAGAAGGAAATTCTGTAGAGAGGCAGCTGGGATAGGCGTGCCTGTTCTTGGAAATGGGAAACCTCCTGTTAGGGTAGTTACACCTGTTCTTGGAAACTTTGGAACCCCCCCAAATCATACAGGAACTTAATGAATTTGGTGCATAGCTATTATTTTTTTAGACTAAATCAATAATATGCTTTTGTTGTTATTGTTGTTGTGCTGTTGAGTCAGTACTAACTTAAGAGTGACCCTGTGTACAAGAGCGTGAAACACAGCCTAGCCTAGTCTTGTGCCAACCTTATAATCCTGGCTACATTTGAGCCCATGGCTGCTGCCACTGTGCCAATCCATCTAGTTAGGGGGGTCTTCCTATTTTTCTCCAAACCTCCACTTTACCAAATATGATATCCTTCTCCAGGGACTGGTCCCTCCTGACAATATGTCCCAAGTATGAGAGATGAAGTTTGGCCATCCTGACTTCTAAGGAGCACTCTGGCTGCCCTTCTTCCAACACAAATCTGATTGTTCTTTTGGTAGTCCATGGTACTTTTATTATTCTCCTTCAATACCATAACTCACATGCATCAATTCTTCTAATTCGCATTCTAATAAGAATTTGAATTCTTATTCACTTTCCAACTTTCACATACATATGAGGCTATTGAAAATACCATGACTTGCTTCAGGCATACTATGCATTACATAAGTAATAATAAATGGCAGACTTTTTAAAAGTGATTTTTACCGTTCTAATGTTATTTTATGCCAAAGGGTTACACCCAAACAAACAGCCCTGATTCTGCTAGATTTATCTTTGTCATTCTTTGGAATGTAGAGATTTGCTCCTCTCTGGTTGGATCAAAGTTCTGTGGAGGAGGATCTTTCTTGTTAGGTTAAATATTCTCTCTGTTTTTCACTCACCCTTACACAGAAAAGGTCTCCTAAGACAGTTTTGCCTGAAAATCCAGTGCTTTTCCCAAACCAGGAAGTAGAATAAGCATTTTCATAAGAAATCATTTGCCGTTTTTGTTCCTCCTTACAATGTCCTCCTCCCTACCCATCACCAAGGAGCTCTGGTAGCATAGTAGTTACGAATCGGGCTGCGAACCGAAAGGTCAGCAGATCGAAACCACCAGCTGTTCCATGGGAGAAAGATGAGGCTTTCTGCTCCTGTAAAGATTTACAGCCTCGGAAACCCTATACAGGGTCGCTATGAGTTGGAGCCAACTCCATGGCACATGACAACAACAACAACCCCATTACCAGTAATTCCAGCCTACTGCCGTGATTATTATTTTTCATATATGCCTGCTCCCCTTCCTCTGACACCTCAGGCATCAGGGACTGCCTCTGCCAAGGCTCCTCCAAATAACTAGGCCATGTCTGCTTGACGTTTTCAGAGATTGTTACTGGTGTGACCCATAAATAATCTTGTTTTCTCAATGGCTTCCTGTTAGCCTTTCCTGTTCTTCAGCCACGTTCTTCCTCATCCATCTGGAGCCCAGTTGAGTTTTACTTCATTGAGGGTGGAGATTCTTGCCTGGTGACCCATCCAATCTTTAGTGAGGAAATGAGTTAGGTGATTACTAGTTCGTTTTTAATATACAAATTGCTTTAGGCAGCCCTCACACTTCATGACCTAGTAGAATTTCTTTCCCAAGCACCAGCATTGTCGGAGGCACTTGAATCTCCACAGCCTGTCAGCAGAGGGGATGGGGGCAGAGGTGGGGATTGGATCACTTAAGTGCATGACCACATCCCATTTTCCAGCATAGTGGAAATCACAAGTGGAAAACATTTCCCCTCACACACATTGTGCTTTTCTTCCTTCGGAGCCAAAATTATATAAAGCATCAAGTTGCTTTTTGTTTAGTTTTGTTTTCTAGTAAAGTTGTTAACCTTGCAAAAAGGTCTAAAACAGTTCTCCAGATTTGTCTTGATACATGGAAAACAAACACATTGGCATTAAGTTGATTCTAACTCCTGGTGACCCCATGTGTTACACTTAGAACTGTGCTCCAGAGAGTTTTCCTGGCTGTACTCTCTACTGAAGCAGATCAATAGGCCTTTTCTCCTCTGTGCAACGAGATCATTTTTTTTCTTCTGTGCTACTAGATAAGTTAAGGAGCTGTGGTAGCATAGTGGTTACTAATCGGGCTGCTAATTTCACGGTCAGCAGTTTGAAACTACCAGGCGTTCTGCAGGAGAAAGATGAGGCTTGCTGCTCCTGTAAAGATGTACAGCCTCAGAAACCCTGTACAGGGTCTCTATGAGTTGGAACCAACTGCACGGCACATAACAACAACAACTAGGTAAGTTGGAACCACCAACCAATAGCCAGAAAACAAACCCACTGCCCTCAAGTCAATTCCGACTCTTAGCAGGCCTATGTAGTGTTTCTGAGACTACAAATCTTTATAAGAGCCAACAGTCCCATTTTTATCTGACTAGTAGATTAGCAAGCGAGTGCAAACCATTTGCACCACCAAGGGACTTGATTTTTGAGAGTCAGTCAAAAGTATTATTGCTAGGGTTCCAGTTCATACATGCACATGTTTTTCTAAACTAAATGAGTTTAAATGTCAGTGTGTCATCCTGTGGTGGCTAGTGTGTTGCTGTGATGCTGGAAACTATGACACTGGTATTTTAAATACTAGCAGGCTCATCCATGGTGAACACATTGCAGCTGAACTTCCAGGCTAAGACAGTCTAGGACGAAGAAGAGATGAACCAATTCTAAGTGGTTAGTCACTGAAAACCTTGTGGCTAGTAGCAGAACATCAGATATAGTGCTGGAAGATGAGCCCTTCAGGTTGGAAGACACTCAGAATAAACTGGACAAGAGCTGCCACCTAAAAGTAGAATTGACCATAATGTTGTGAATGGAACAAAGCTTTGGAACCTTCTTTTGCTGATGGGGCACAACTCCAAATGAAAAGAAACAGCTGCAAACATCCATTAATAATTTGAACATGGAATGCATGAAATTTGAATCTTGGAAAATTAGAAGTTGAAAAAGTAAAATGGAACACATAAAGATCAGTATCCTAGGCATTAGTGAACTGAAATGGACTAGTATTGTCCATTTTTAATCTGACGTTGACGATGAATGGTGTCACATTCATCAGCGAAAATAACATTTCAAGATCTCTCTATTGAAATATAATGCTTGCTGACAGTGATAGAATAATATTCACATGCCTACAAGGAAGACCACTTAATCTACTATTATTCAAACTTACGCACCAACCACTAAAACCAGTGATGCTTAAATTGAAGGATTCTACCAACTTCTTTAGTCAGAAATTGATCAGACATGCAACTAGCATGCATTGATAATTACTGATGATTGGATGTGAAAGTTAGAAACAAAAAAGGATCAGTAGTTCAAAAGTATGGCCTTCATGATAGAAATGATGCTGGAGATCACATGATAGAATTTTGCAAGACTAATAGTAGTGTAGTGGTTATGAATCGGGCGGCGAATCACAAGGTCAGCAGTTCGAAACTACCAGCTGCTCCGCAGGAAAAAGATGAGGCTTTCTGCTACCGTAAAGATTTACAGCCTCGGAAACCCTGTTCAGGGTCGCTATGGGTCGGAACCAACTCCACGGCACTTTACAACAACAACAACAATGACTTTTTAACAACATAAAAGGCAATGTATACACATGGACCTCACCAGATGGAATATGCAGGAATCAAATTGACTACCTCTGTGAAAAGAGGCAGTGGAAAAACTAAATGCCATCAGCCAAAACAAGTCCAGGGACCATTTGTGGAACAGACCATCAATTGCTCATTTGTAAGTTCAGGCTGAAGCTGAAAAATATTAAAACAAGCTCGAGAGAGCCAAAATATAACTTTGAATATGTCCCACCTAATTTAGAGACTATCTCAAGAATGGATTTGATGCATTAGATACTAAAAACTGTACACCAGAAGAGTTGTGGGATGATGTCACTGTACAAAAAAGAAATGGTCAATGTTCAGCCATTTCAAGAAGCAGCATATGATCAAGAACCAATGGTACTGAAGGAAGAAGTCCAAGCTGCACTGAAGGCATTGGCTAAAAACAAGGCTCCAGGAATTGACAGAAAAATTGAAATCTTGCAACAAACATGCATTCCTAAAGTCGCTCACTTGTCTATGCAAAAAAATTTTGGAAGACAACTCCCTGGCCAACTGATTGGAAGAGATCCTTAATTGTGTCCATTTCAAAGAGAGGTAACCCAATAGGATGCAAAAATGGAACAATATTATTAATATCACATGCAAGTAAAATTTTGCTGAGCATAAGTGAAAAACTACTGCAACAGTGCATTGACAGGGAACTGCCAGAAATTCATGCTGGAGTCAGAAAAGACATGGAAGGAGGGACATCATTGCTGATATCAGATGGATCTTTTCTAAAAACACAGAATAACAAAGATGGTTTCCTGTGCTTTATTGACCATAAACAGGCTTTTGATTATGTGGCTCATGACAAACTATGGACAACATTGTGAAGAATGAATATTCCAGAAATCTTAATTGTGCTCATGAGGAGCCTATACATAGACCAAGAGGTAGTTATGTGAACGGAACAAGGAGATACTGAATGGTTTTACATCTGGAAAGGTGTGTTACAAGGTTATATCTTTCACTATACTTATTCTATTTGTGTGCTGAGCTAATAATTCAATAAGCAAATATGAAGAAGAGCGTGGCTTTAGGATTGAAGGAAGGCAAATTGATAACTTGTGATATCCAAATGATACAACCTTGCTTACTGGAAGAGAACAGAACTTACAATACTTACCTTACCAATGAAGATCAGAGACTACACCCTTCAGTATGAATTGTACCTCAACGTAAAGACATCAAAAATCCTCACAGCTGGACCAATAAATAGCATCAAGATAAAGTGAAATAAAGATTGTAGTTGCCAAAGGCTTCATTTTGCTTGGATCCATAATCAACACTCATGGAAGTAGCAGTTAATAAATCAAACAACATATTGCATTAGAGCAGCCTGCTACAAAGGTCCTTTTTAAGTGTCAAAGAGCAAAGGTGTCAGTTTGAAAACTAAGGTGAGTCTGACCCAAGCTGTGTTATTTTCAGTTGCCTCATATGTATGTGAAAGCTGGACAGTGAATAAGGAAGACCACAGAGGAATGGATGCATTTTAACTATGGTGTTGGGGAAGAACATTAAAAATACCATGACTGCCAGAAGAACAAACATTCATCCTGGAAGAAGTGCAGCCAGAATACTCTTCAGAAGCCAAGATGGTGAGACTTCGTCTCTCATACTTTGGACATGTTACTTGGAAGGACAAGTCCATGGAGAAGGACATCATGCTTGATAAGATGGAGAGTCAGTGAAAAAGAGGAAGACCCCCAGTGAGATGAATTGACAAAGTGTCAGCAGCAATAGGCTCAAGCTTAACAACAGTTGGGAGGATGGCACAGACCCTCACAGTGTTTCATTTTATTGTACATAGGATCTGACTCAATGGCACCTAACAACAAATATAACAACAGCAAAATGTTCCAACCTGTCTCTGTGGTCAGTGGATGGCCACAGACAAGTTCTTTCAGTAATACACTTGTCTTAGTCTCCTTCTTGTTATTATGTGCCATTGAATCGGTTTCAACTCTCAGTCTCCTTCTTGTTGTTATGTGCCATTGAATTCAACAATCCTGAATGGGGTATATAACAAGGGGATGGTGGTCCTGTGCTTACTCTACAGCACTGCACCAGGACTCCTCAAAGACGCCTTAGAGAGAGAGAAACATCTTCAAAGTGTATGGACCCAAATGGAGAATATGCAGAGAAACAGTAGCTTTACGTTTATATATTTTTGTGTCTATGATTTTGTAGCAATCTTTTTTGACTTACTCTTGTACACTGGTGGTGGTGGTGGTTATGTGCCGTGGAGTTGGTTCTGACTTACAGCGATCCTGTGCAGAGTTTCCAAGGCTGTAAATCCTTACAGGAGCAGAAAGCCTCATCTTTCTCCTGCAGATCAGCTGGTAATTTCCAAGTACTGACTTTGCAGTTTGCAGCCCAATTCATAACCACTAGTAGCTGTTTTAAATCTTGGGGCTTAATTAAGGGTGTGAATGAATGACATTTATTCTGAATTTGTTGTTGTCGTTAAGTGTCATTGTCGTTAAGTGCCGTTAAGAGTTGATTCCGACCCATAGCGACCCTTTATAGAGTTTACGAGGAGCAGTTGGTGAGCTTAAACTATCTACCTTGCAGTTCTAACGGCTTTGCAGTCTGGTGCACTAACCCACAGCACCACACCAGGACTCCCTGAAATGCCTTGTGGTAGATAGAACACGCCCCCATGGCTCAAATTTCAGTCAAGCAATTTTGTTGTTAAGTTCCATCAAATCCAAGTCCGTTCCAACTTGTAGAACTCCTGTGGAAGGTTTCCAAGGAGCGACTGGTGGGTTTGAACTGCCAATCTTGTAGTTACAAGTTCAGTCCTACAGGACCATTCCAGGACTTCAGCCAAACAATGTTGTTAAGTGCCATTGAGTCAATTCTGATTTATAACGACCCTGTAAAAACTTTTCTGGGAAGAGCTGGTGGGTTTGAATTCCCAGCCTTGTGGTTAACAGTCCAGTGCTGATCCTACAGTGCCACACCAGAAGTCCAGCCAAGCAATTGTTATTAAATGCCACCAAGATGATTTCAAATCATAGCAACTCTGTATAGAGTTACCAAGGAGAAGCTGGTGGGTTTGAACTGCTGACCTTCTGGTTTGAAGTCCAGTGCTGACCTACTAGACAGGCCTAAAAAGTAAACAGTAACACCAGGGAGGTCCTTACACCATAGAACAACCAACCATATAGGATCAAAGGGCAGAATTTGCCCAGGGATAAAGCTCAGAAGACAGGAAAGAATAGGAAAGATGGACAAATGGAAATGGTAAACGTAGGGAGGGCATGGGAATAGTATTGTTACATTATGTAGATTGCAAGCAATGTCATGAAAACATAACTGAATTGTTGAATGGAAAACCAATTTGCTGTATAAATTTTCATCCAAATCACAATGAAGTTGAGAGAAAAAAAAAGCCTTGTGACTATTACATTCCAGTTTGAGGTAGATTTCTTAGGAAAGGAAATAGACTTAAGAATTGTCATGACTTTCAGCACTGTTCTGTCACAGTGCCATTTCTCTTACTTAGTGTGAGTTAGAATACTTTCTGTCTACATGTATGTAACTTGGGGGATCTTATTGGTAGAATCAGAAGTTAAATCCTTGGTCAAAATGCACAGATAACCTAGGCAAATGAAAATGATATCAAAGTACTGTCAGAACCCTTGTCAGTCAATCTGGAAAGCAGATGCTTGCTTAGTTAGAAATGCATTCCTGTTTGGAAACAGCCTTCAGATCTTATTTTTAACCCCTTCTCTACATTAAGCAAGAAGCCCTAGTGGTATGGTAGGTTAAGCATTGGACTATTAACTGCAAGTTGTGTGGTTCAAAC
>NW_006408750.1:1932112-1935379 GCF_000296735.1 Chrysochloris asiatica
CTTTTAAATTTTCAAATTTGTTGGAGTATAACTCTTCATAGTATTCTGTTATTATCCTTTTGATTTCCTTTGGTTCTGTTGTGACCTCACCCATGTGGTTTCTAATGTGTGTTATTTGTGTCCTCTCTCTCTTTTCTTTTGTTAGTATTTATTTATTTTTAACACCCATCTCTCTGGGCAGTGTCTTAGCTCAGTGCCATAGTTCTTGGATTGTGGTCCTGGGACCAGAGTCACCTGAAAAATTGTTAGAAATACAAATTTTCATACTCCACTGCAGACCTACTAGATCCACAACTCTATAGAGGAAGGAAGGACCCAACAGTTGGTTTCAGAAGCCTGGAGGTGAATCTGATAACAAGCTAAAGTTCAGAATCACCTGTGTAAGGTATTAGGCAGGTGAACTTACTGTTCTACAAGAATTAAATAAGGACGTACAGACAGAGCTTGTGTCATTCCTGGCTCTCTGTGTAGGCATGACAGCAGTGGGCCCTAGAGCACCCTCCCCTGGCCTTTGAGATCAGTCACAACCAGAGCTCCCAACAGTTGTTGTTAGGTGCCTTTCAGTCAGTTCCAACTAATAGTGACTCTGTGCACAACAGAATAAAACACTGCCTAGTCCTGTGCCAGCCTCACAATTGTTACACTTGAGCCCATTGTAGCTACCATTGTGCCAATCTATCTCTTTGGGGGTCTTCCACTTTATCGCTGACCCTCCACTTTACTAAGCATGATGTCCTTCTTCAGGGACTGGTCCCTCCCAATATAATATATCCAATGAATATTATAAAGCCTCAACACCCCGACTTCTAAGGAGCATTCTGGCGGTACTTCTTCCAACACAGATTTGTTTGTTTTTCTGGCAGTCCAATGGGACTTTTAATATTCACTGTGAAATTTTTGCCAGTGCTTCCCACTGGTTTCTTGTTAAAAGGTAGACTCTGATCCAGTATCATCAGGGATGGAAATGTGTATTTTCAGTAGGGGTCAAACTGGAAGGAACCAGTTTAAAGCCTTGGTCAAAACTTTGTTGAACCTCCACCTGATATGGCTGAGGAGTAATGGGTTTGATTTTCACAAGAAAGGATCCAATTAGCTTTCAAGTGTCATAGTTTGTGATGCCACAGGGAGGTCCTGCCAGCTGCTTTGCTAATGCAGACCTTTGATCACAAATTAAGAGACGTCAGGTGGATCAGTGTGATGCCTACAAATATTTTTTGTGTGTATAAGTCCCTGGTTGGTGCAAATGATTAAACAATGGCGCTCTAACCAAAAGACTGGTGGTTCAAACTCATCCAGAGGCACCTTGAAAGACAGAACTGGTGATCCGCTTCAGAAAGGCCACCGCTTTAAAAGCCCACTGAAGTAGGTCTACTCCATGCACATGCAGTCTCCATAAATTGGAATACAGTAACTAACAACAATACTGTGTTTTAAATTTCAGATTAAGACTCTGGCACTGACAGGAAAACAGCTCTTAGGGTATATGATACTAAACAGGGTAAACCAAATCATTTATACAAAAGATTTGAAACTTGCAAATTAGATGGAGGGCAGAAGGGAAAAAGCATGAGTTGATAAATGTTGAGGTGAAAAGTTCCACATATTCTTGACTTTGGGTTTTCTGAGCCTTTACTGTGTTCACTGTGAATATCTCAGAGTGTTCATGTTAGGCCACATATTTAAAATACTTTGGACCACCGAATGTGTTTTCTGCAACATGTCACTTAAACCTCTTCAAACAGTATTCCACAGTTTAGGAAATGCTGCTCTAATAAACCCTCTACTTTTGAGAAGGAGAAACGTATTTCTTAAGATGAATGGTATTACATAACAGAGATCCTTTGATAGAGCAGAGATTTACTTTGCTTCTAAATGTATGGTCACAAATAAGCCATGTGAAAGTCTAAATGGCTTATGTCTAGAAAACCTCTTTGTGCGTATAACATCAGTAAACCTTTGGGATATGCTATAGAGAAAAGCCGTTGCCATCTGGTAGTGGCCCTACTGGGCAACTTATTTGCTTTCTCTGAGCTAAACCTCTTGTATGAAATAGTAATAACAATGATAAGACTTCCTTTCAAGGTTGTTGTAAAGGTCAGATGAGTTAATACCTGCATAACACACTCAGTAAATTGTCTGGCTCAAGAGAAGTTGTTAATAGAAAGTACTTCTCGCTCTCCTTCCCCCCCCCCCATTATTATTTTCTATCAGACTGCCCCCTACCAATGAATGACCCCTCAGTGTTGAGTTTATGCTGCTGTTGATAGGGGCTGTCAAGTTGGTTTTGACTCACAGTGACCGTCTGTACAATGGAACGAAACGTTGCTGAGTCTTACATCTTCTTCACAATCATTGCTATGTGTGAGCCCACTGTTATAACCACTCTGTCCATCTCCTTGGGACATTCAACTTTACCAAGCTGAGGCTCTTCTTCAGGGCCTGGTTCCTCCTGTCTACATGTCCAAAGTACATGAGCTAAATCTGGCAAGACTTCTTCCAAGACAGATTTGTTCAATCTTCTGGCAGTCTCTGGTTTAATCAGTATTCTATGCCAACACCATAATGCAAATGCATCACTTTTGCTTTGATCTTCCTTAGTGTCCAGCTTTGGCAGACATGTAAGATGATTGAAAATACTTTGGCTTGGGTCAGGCACATCTTAGTCCTCAAAGTGACATTTTTGCATTGTCTCTTTTGCCGCAGATTTGCCCAATGCAGTATGTTGTCTGATTTCTTGACTGCTACGTCCATAGGCCTTCCAGTAGTGGCAGTGTTACTGTCTTGATCCTGGCATGAAACAAAACAACCCAGATTAATAACATTGAGGTAGTAATTTTTAAATGCAATAAGATGCCTAAAACTTTAATAACTACAAAGAATAAGATACACTGAAATCAAAGAAGCAGACAGGCTTCACACTGTGTGCACAAAGTTCACAGGTTTTGGTGTTGACTCTTGGGAGCCTCATCTAACCATCAACCTTATTGTTGCTTCATTGGGGGGAGCCAGTTGGAACTGCTCTGATAAGACTAGAACATAATTGCAGTCTTGAGTCTTCACTGGGGCATAATTTAGCCTCAGGAATTCCTTTCTAGCCTGATTTTTGTGTGTGTAAATTTGACTGTCATTATAGTAAAAAAAAAAAAAAGGAGCTCTGGTAGCATACCTGCGAACCGCAAGGTCAGCAATTCGAAACTACCAGCTGTTCCGCGGGAGAAAGATGAGGCTTTCTGCTCCCGTAAAGATTTACAGCCTTGGAAACCCTGT
>NW_006408750.1:1935479-1953758 GCF_000296735.1 Chrysochloris asiatica
CCCGTAAAGATTTACAGCCTTGGAAACCCTGTACAGGGTCGCTATGAGTCGGAACCGACTCCACAGCACATAACAACAACAACAACATAGCAAAAAAAAAAAAAAAAAAGTTTTGAAAAGAATCATTCTGAAAATTGGTATTACAGAGTCTTTTGCTTAATTTTCTGTACCGACTTCTCTTCAAATGCCCATCACTTTCCTTCACATGGAAGCAGTGGATTATTACCAAGACATTGCTTCGGTGTTCTTCCCAATACTCCTGACTGCTTGAAGACAAGGATATTCCCCAGCTGTGTGTCAAAATTGCTCAGAAAAGGAGTAAATTGTTGCTTGAAGGACCATCTCATTACTTTTTGTTTTTCTGTGGAAGAAAAGTCACATCTTCAGAAGAAACCATGTGATACTATCACAATATGTAAAAGCAAAGATATATGTCCAAGAATAAGATATTTCCTTAAGAAGAAATACTTTATAGAGTGGTGATGTACGGGAATCACAATTGATAGTACAGTAAGCCAAAGCTTTACGTTTTTTGTTACTTTTTTTGTTATTGAGTCTGTTCCAACTCATAGTTACCCTGTATAGGTTTCTGAGTAGCAGAAACCTATGGGTTTGGACTTCCAACCTTATGGTTAGCAGTCCAGCTCTTCTTCTACAGTGCACAGCAGATTCCAAGTCAGCCAATTGTTTACCATGCCTAGGCCTAATGAACCTGAATAGAGAGTGGTTACCAGAATCCAGAAGGAGAAAAAGCTGTATAGAGTTGGTGCCCTAAGAGGAACAGTGATCTTTGATTAGGGGGACACAGCCAGGTGAAGTTGACTTTTGACAGAGTGGCCTCACTTTCCTTCCTCCATGAAATCTCCTGCCAGAGCCCCATTAGTAGTCTCAATGGGAAGCTCTCAGCCCTGTTGATATAATCCATGCTGGTTAGCTCCTATGCTGTTTACAGGGCAAGGTGGAGAATGGATCTGGAGGAATAAATGAATGCCACGTAGCACAGATGTAAATTGTGGTATAGTTTATAAAAGTCAAACAGTGGAATGATCAGAAATAGCCATCAATAACGGAGTGTGTAAATAATTTGTGGGGTAGAGTACAATGCAGTACCACAGAGGGATGAGATAGCTCTAAGTGAGTATGCACTAATATGGAACAACCTTCAGAGATACAGTGAGGGGAAAAGCAAGGTACAGGACAGTGTGCAACTGTGGTTCTCAACCCAGGCTGCATTTCAGCATCACTTGGGGAGCTTAAAATAAAAATACCAATACCTAAGACCTGCCCTTGGGGCTGAATTAATTAAGCTGGAGTGAGGTCTGAACATGGAGGTGATTAATGGGCATAGTCTGCTCCTACCTAAATCAGATCCAGGGATACGTACATGTGTCTGCAATCTTTATGGAAAGACACAGGGTAAAGAATCCGTGTGGTGGTCTCTGAAGGAAGCAGATACCAGTGGTGGTCTGTGGTGGGAAGTAGAGTATAGTGTATGCTTTGACACAAAGATTTATTCCATTTCAAAAGCTCGGAAATAGATTTGCCTGATTTTTAAATCATCATGCTTTCATTCACTTCTGAAAGCTGTGGAGAACTTTTTTTATGAGAAAGGATCCTTAAAAATTTTGCTTATATTCTCAATAGCTTTACAAAATTTAAAGAGATTGAAGAATAAGACAGCTACCCTGAAAGTGTTGCCTTTGGTATGTTTTAATTATGGCTACTTGGATCATGCCTTCACTGACTAAATGACTCCTGCTTTGCAGACTGGTCTATCCAGGGCTCCAGGGGGTCTCGTAAATGCCAGTTCTGGGAGCTACAGAGGAAATCTGTAGGGAGTTACCTGAGCTCTCTCCCAGGGAATTTAAGAGGATCCAGCTAGATTCCTGCATCTGGAGTAATTTTTGATTTCTTATTCATATTAGGAAGCCTTGACTTAGAAACTAGCACTCACCTCTCCGTTTGTTTGTACTACTGTGATGGCTTGCTTGTTGCTGTGATTCTGAAAGCTATGCCACCAATAATTTAAATACCAGTAGGGAAACCCACAGAGGACAGGTTTCAACTGAACCTCCGGAAGACGGAAAACTAGGAAGAAGGAGAGACAGATTATATCTAAACGTTTAGTTACTGAAAACCTTATGAAAACTAATGAAACACTGTCAGCACCATAATATTGAATATTCAAGTATGATGAAGAGCACCAGAATGTTGTCAGATATAGTGCCTGAGGATGAGCTCCACAGGTTGGAAGGCAATCAAAATGCAACTGGGGAAGAGCTGCCTCCTGAAGGTAGAGTTGACCTTGATGACAGGAATGGAGTAAAACCTTCATATGATGATGGGTCACAACTCAAATTTAAAAGAAACAGCTGTAAACATCTATTAATAATCAGAACATGGGATGTATGAAGTATGAATCTAGGAAAATTGGAAATTGTCAAAAATGAAGTGGAACGCATAAAAATAGATATCCTAGACATTGGTGAGCTGAAATGGACTGGAATTGAACAATTTGAATCTGACAAGCACATGGTTTACTTTGTCAAGAATGACAAATTGAAGAGGAATGCTGTTGCATTCATCATCAAAAAGAACATATCAAGATCTGTCCTGAAGTGTAATGCTGTCAAGGATAGGGTAATATCCGTATACCTACAAGGAAAAGCACTTAATACCACCAACCCTAAAGCCAGTGATGATGAAATTGAAGAATTCTACCAACTTCTTTAGTCTGACATTGACCAAAGATGCAACCAAGATGTATTGATAATTGCTGGTGATATTGGAATGCAAAGCTTGGAAACAAGGATCAGTAGTTGGAATATATGGCCTTGGTGATGGAAATGATACTGGAGATCGCATAATAGAATGTTTCAAGACCAATTACTTCTTCATTGCAAATGCCTTTTTAAAACAACATAAAAGATGACTATACACATGGACTTCACCAGATGGAATACACAGGAATCAAACTGACTGCACCTGTGGAAAGAGATAGATGGCTGTAAAGCTCCATAGCATCAGCCAAACAAGGCCAGAGGCAGACTGTGGAACAGACCATCATTGCTCATATGCAAGTTCAGGCTGAAGCTGAAGAAAATGAAACAAGTCCACAAGAGCCAAAATATGACCTTGAACATGTCCCACCTGAATTTAGAGGTCATCTAAAGCACAGATTTGATGCATTGGACTCTGTAAAGACCGAAGACCGGAAGAGTTATGGGATGACATCAACAACATCATACAGGAAGAAAGCAAAAGATCATTAAGAAGACAAGAAAAAGAGAAAAGACTAAAGTCAATGTAAGAAGAAACTCTAAAACTTGCTCTCCAGTGTAGAGATGCTAAAGCAAAAGGAAGATATGAGGTAAAAGAGCTAAACAGAAAATTTCAAAGAGCAGTTCAAGAAGACAAAGTCAAATATTATAACGAAATGTGTAAAGGGAAGAACATGCTCAGCATTTCTCAAGCTGAGGGAACATACTGCATTGGAAAATTGTGCTGCACAAGACCTCTTTAAAGTGTTGAAGAGCAAAGATGTCAGTTTGAGGACTAAGGTGTGCCTGCCACCAGCCATGGTATTTTCAATAACCTCGTATGTATGCGAAAGTTGGACAGAGAATAAGAAAGAACATAGAAGAATTGATGCATTTGAGTTATGGTGTTGGAGGAGAATATTGAAAGTACCTTGGACTTCCAAAAGAGCCAACTAATCCATGTTGAAAGAACTACAGTCAGAATGCTCCCAGGAAGCCACTATGGCCATACTTTGTCGCTCATACTTTAGACATCTTGTCAGGAGGGACAAGTCCCTGAAGAAGTATATCATGTTTATTAAAATGGAGAGTCAAAAATTAAAAAAAAAGGAAGGCTGCCTATGAGATGTATTGGCACAGTGACAACAGCCATGGGCTCAAGTGTAGCACAAATTGTGATTTCGGCACAGAACTGTACAGTGTTTCGCTTCTGTGTTTCTATGAGTCGGTACAGACACAATGACATTTAACAACAACAACTTAAGAAACCAGAAAGTCCTTTTTAACATTGAGCAGCTTCTCATGAACTACTACACCACCGCACCCCAATCAATAAACTGAAATTTAAGTAGTCCCTAGTATCTTGACGTTTATATAGTTTTCACCTGATCTTCATCTCTCATTCTCTATCACCTTTCCACTCTTTAAAAAGCCCATTGAAATCAGAATATAGATTAAGAAAACCTTAACGTGTGACCTTTATGGAGATACATCAGAGTTACTCAATAATAATTAGCAGTTGCCTGGAAACCTCAGACCCACAACTTAATTCAGCGGTATTCCTCACCATCCCCTACCTTCTAGTACATAAGTTTACCTGTTTCGTACTGATGAAAATAATGGAGCAATTTAGTAATTTTATAATCCTTTTCTGCAACTATCAATAGTAAGATTAGGATAAGTAATACTGTTTATCTAGATGAAAAGGATAGTTTTTGTTTTGATTTGATTTTTAATGACTAACGGTATGAGATAGGATAGAAATCTTATTTTCTGCTGTTCTCCAAAGTATTCAAAACAGATAACTTAAACAGGTGAAACTTGCAGAAGGGAATTTGAAGGTCATGGCATTAGGGATGGAATGAAAGAATTAAATTAGCAAGTCTGTCTTCTGTCAATAAAGATGTCACTGACAAAGATGATTGAAGCCCATAGCTCAAACTCTTTGACATGAAGAACACTACTTGAAAGTTAGCACGTCCAAAGCTAAAGCACAGGGAGATTTCTTACTCGCCAATAAATATGCTGGGGGAAACCTACATCCTCCATAGCTTCCATATCCTGTTTCTCCTAGCATAGATTTCATGGTAGCACTCTCTGCTTTCTCTGCAGACACGCTGTCCTCTCCCCTCAACACATAAATATCCTCTTTCTCATTCTTTTCTTGACTCTATGTAAAAGTGGAATTAGAAGAAATAGTCCTTCCTCATCCCGTGAAGACACTTAAAATGTTCATTTGTCACAGTGAAAGCAAACTGGCAGAAGATCAACGGTTAAGACGTAGAGTTATCAGAATCCCAAACAAGCTAATCCAACAAAGACAAGATCCACATGTTAGTTACTGACGTGGCTGATGGAATGAATCATCCAAGACAGAATGGCGCTGTGGGTTAATGTGCTGGACTGCAAGGTCAGTTCAAGCTCACCAGCCCTTGGAAACCCTATACAGGGTCGCTATGAATGGGAACCAACTCGACAGCACTTAACAACTGTCCCAATGATGATTGCAAGCACTGAACTACTAGCAGAGCACCATCATTTTTGTTCTTGCTCATCTGTCTACCCTTTCAATAATTCATTTGGAGGGTACATGAGCACTGTTGTTGTTGAGTACCGTCGAGCTGGTTCCAAACTATCATTTAAATATCCCCTGCTCTGGCGTAGCTGCGCTAGGGAGCATTTGCTACATCAATAACCAGAATGAGCTAGATCCTTCCCAGCCAGTTAGCACCCATTTCAAATAGGTTCCTGGGTGGTGTAACTGGTTTTTGTCAGTTACTAGCCTAAAGGCTGGTGATTTGAACCCACCCAGTGACACCTTAAGGAGTCCTGGTGTGGTACTGTAGGGCAAGCACTGGATTGCTAACTACAAGATCGGCAGGGGAAAAAGAGGAGACTTTCTGCTCCCAAAAAGATTGACAGCCTTGGACACCTCTATAGGGTCAGAATTGATTTGACGGTGGTTAGTGAGTGACGGTAGTTAGTGAGCTCTGGTAAAGTAGTGGATACGAATTGGGCTGCTAACCTCAAGGTCAGCAGTTCGAAACTACCAGCCATTCCACAGGAGAAAGATGAGGCTTTCTGCTCTGATAAATATTTGCAGCCTCGGAAATCCTGTGCAGGGTCACTATGAGTCAGAACCGACTCCACATTACTTAACAATAACAAGTGAGTAAGTGTCACCTTGGGAGAAAGATGGGCGATCTGATCCTGTAAAGAGACTAACAAAAATAACCCTGTAAAGTAATAGTTACAATGTATATCACATGGGCTTGCCTTAAAATCAGAATCTAAGTACTTACTGTTGAAAACGTAGTAGCAAGCACTGTGAAAGAGACCAAAATAAACCTCAAGGCAACAGAGTCCAGATAGATTTTAAATAGTACATGGCATGATCACTGAAACATATTTGTGGTTGAATAAGTGTCTTTGTGCTTGTACATTGTGTAGGCCGGGGTTCTAGTAATCTCCCTAGTTCATCTTCTAGATTCTTCCTTGGTCCAGATTTCCTCAGTGGAGGAGGAGTTGTTCTAGTTTTATAACAAACTTTTTTGTCTAGTTAGCTGGGAGGCCTTCTACCTCTCAAACACTGCCTGTTTTCAAGACTGTGCAATGCTCTAAATGGTTTTTTCCCCTCAGAGATCTCTAAAGAGCCAACATTTTAGAAGCCAAGAAACTTAAAATTTGTACTGGGCGGGGTGGGGGGGGGGGGTAGGAAGAAGACTTATCTGAAGGAATGAAAGGCTAGAATTCTATCATTTAAATATGTTGCAGTTTTGAAGTTTTGTGTGTATGTATGTTTCACTGACAAGAGAATTTCTCATTAGGGCATATTTGTACTTTTGTTTACTCCCAGACAACTAGTTTACTAATACTTGTTACCCCAAACCTCTTAAACATTGTCTTAAAGCACTGTACCAGCTGTCCTTTTAAATGGAAATTTAATTCATACCTTGAAGAATTGTCTTCTGACTTTATATGGAAACAAACTTCTTGAGAATTAGTAGTTCTTTAAACCTTAAATCAGAATAAAAACCTACTGCAGTGAAGCCAGTTCTGACTCTTAGTTACCCTATAAGTAGACTAGAACTCCCCCATAAGGTTTCTAAGACTGTAAATCTTTACGGGAGCAGATAACCTCATCTTTCTCCCCAAGAGCATGATCTGGTAGATTTAAACTGAGTTTGAACAGCCAGCCTTGCAGTTAGCAGCAAAATACTTAGCCCATAGTGCCACCAGGAAAAATAAAAGAAAGATGTTGCTTTGCTGTGAGTGGAGGAAAATTTTGTCATAAACATTCATGCAAACCCCCTCCCATCCCCCCCCCCAAGTCTCTGTGTAGCCTGAGGTTTCTTTTTTCCAGGTTGTTTGCCTATAAGGTGACTATAAATGAAATTTACTCTTCCTCACAAGCCACTTACTAAATTCTGCCTTTCATTTCAACTGGAGTAAATTAGGTCATATGCTCACAGTAAACACCTGGTTCATCATTACAAAGAAAGAAACTCCTTGCTGTATGTTTCTTTGCATACACGACTGTTTTTCCAGAGTCCCTTTCTGCTTCCATAAATGTCAGCTTCTGTAGTTTATTCTTTTAAAGGTACAATTCAGTAACCAATTCCAGTGGTGATAGAATCTAAGTTGAGTTGATACTAGCTCCGGATAGAAATCCGGGTTTGACACTGAAGGATAAGTACTGGACTGCTAACCAAAAGATCAGGGTTCAAATCTACCAGCTGCTCCTCGGGAACTGTATATGAGTAGTTAATATGAGATAGAACTGACTCGACAGCGCTTAACAACAATAACACTACAGCTCTAAATAGGAGCATGTTGTAATTTGTTGTTAAGTGCTGTTGAGTTGGTTCTGACTTGTAGCGACCCTGTGTAGGGTTTCCGAGGAGCAGCTGGTGCATTTGAACTACTGACATTAAGGTTAACAGTCCAGTGCTTATCCTTTAGTGCTACGCCAGGACTCTGGGAATAGGAGCAGAGAGCACTCCATTAGCCATAGCCTAAATGCTCTGTGAAAATTCAGCCTTATTCCTCATTTTTGGTGTACCTTTTACAAGCAAGTTCATTGTAACCCACTGAACTTCACACACCTGGGAAAGAACTGGGTCTCTATGTACAAAAATGTTTGGCAGAAACCGAAACTCCTCATACCAAATATGAATATGAAATCAGTGCATTGGGTTCTCTGTTATTTCCAGCAGAGCCCTATTTATTTGCTGCCACAGCCTTATGTTTGGTTTGTGCTTTACTCCAGATTTATGTAGAAATAGAAGAATTTATAGCAAAAAGAAAGGAGCCCTGGTAAAGTAGTGGATTAAGAGCTGGACATGCTAACTATCTGCCAATCGCTGCATGGGAGAAAGATGAGGCTTTTCACTCCCGTAAAGATTTACAGCCTCGGAAATCCTATACAGGTTTGCTAGTAGTTGGAACCAACTCTATGGCACATAACCACCATTACCATAGTAAGAAAGAAAAATGAAAGCATAGTCTCTCTTGAAATGATCATAGTGTTGTTATTGAGTTGGAATCTACTCAGTGACAATGGATGGGTAAATTCAACTAATCTATGCATTTTCCAGCTGTAAAAGCTGCTCCCTTGTCTCTGGAGAGGGTACTTTCCTTTCACCATTGTTTTCTTATGCACCCCTTGTGGTAGCTGTGAAACTATAGTGTGTGCCTGTGCCCAGCTGGTGGAGTCGGGGCATCTAAGGGCCATCTTTTGCTTTGCTGAGTGAGGCATACAGGTTGAGGTCAAAGACATTTAGAACATTCCAGAGACCTTTAGAAGCTGGATGGAGAAGAGAGGAGAAATGAGGGAGTTGTCAGTTAGCAGAGGAACTTGGAGGGAACGGTAACTTCTAAAAGAACATTGGTGTGCTGTATGAATCCCCTTCCATGTCCTCATGAAGTCTTGAGTAAAAGTTCATTCCTCTTTCTGCAACCTGTCACCGTGTTAAGAGGGGGCAGTGTATTTGAGTCCTTACCCCAGCTTCAGTGCTGATTAACCATGTCACCATAACAAGTAACTTGACCTCTGTAAGGCTCATCTGTTTAATAAGAATCATGACAATATCTACCTCATCGGGTTGTTGTGAGGATTCAACTGAAACATTCATGTAAAGTACCTAGCCTGGCTTCTAATTCTAATGCATAATAAGTGCTTATAGGCATGAACTGCCATGATTATTGTCGTAGTTGCTGTTTTAACAATAGCTGAGGATTTTAATGTGTTTGTAGGGCTGTACTGAGTCCAACTTTTCAATAGACACAGTCTGAGAAGAGAGGCTACCCCTGGGTACCTAGTCATAGCTGAGTTACAGATCCCATCTCCCCACCTCACTCCCTACCAATTGTAGTTAGACACTAGACAATGAACACAAACACTTTCTGAAGAGCCAGAAGAGTTCATTACCTGGCAATCATCTTTTGGTCCAATTGGGTACCCTGTGGTGACTTTAGGGGATAAGGAAATATGGAGGGGGGAGCACAGGCCAGGAGTCAGGAAAGGCTGCTCAAGTCTGCTAGGGTCCAGGCAGAGTAAGGAACTACAGGGAAATGGGGGCATTGGAAGAAGGTGGGGACCAGAGAGACCTGAGCAGCTAATTTTGCTTCCTGTTTTCACCATTCACCTCCATGGTATCCTGGCCTTCTTAACGTCCGACTGCTTCTGCTTAATGCTACTACTTGGCTTACTCTTTCCCACCACTTGGTGTAAACTTCTTTCTCTTTCGTGGCTTTTGCTTCTTCATAAATTGGGTAATAATGACTTCTTTTGCCCCTAGTGCTGCCTTATAGCTTCATTCTTCAGAGAATTTCATCTTCTGCTTCTTCCTAATACTGTACTTCCCAACCCTATGTCTGGAGAAAGGTAATATGGTTGGCTAAGCTTACCTCTCTACTAAGCCAAGCCATTGAATGGTGAAGTTTATGAATGGAGGCCCTGATTCAGATGATTTAAGCCATGGCAGGGCTACAAAACATTTCTGCAGGAACTGGGAGTGGAGAAGGTTCAAAATTTGCCATTCTAACATATACCTTATTTTGCACTCTATTTTAAACTCAGTTCCTAGGTTTTCCAACATTCAATATCTTGGCTGCTTACAAGCTTACAAGAGGGAGTTTAGTTTAAGAGTGTGCAGGAAATAGTTTTCATCTTGTCTAGACAGGTCTGGTGAAAGAAGATGGGGATAGGATTCTTTTGATTCAGTAGTGAGTAATTGTTATCATGACTAATAGAGATTGTCACAACTGTAAAGGTAGAAGTTTTGTAACGTAAAGGGGAGACTAGTGAATCTTACAGTCAAGGAACTGAGGACCTTAGGGCCATCAAGGAAGAAGAGCATGAGCTGAATGTGAGACCCTAACTGGAGAATCAGCAACACCAGAGAGGAAGGCAGAGATGATGGCATGGAGAGATAGCACATCTGAGGACTCTGGTTGGTTGGTTGGTTGGTTATGCGCCATGGAGTCGGTTCCGACTCACAGCGACCCTGTACAGGATTTCCGAGGCTGTAAATCTTTACGGGAGCAGAAAGCCTCATCTTTCTCCCACGGAACAGCTGGTAGTTTCGAACCGCTGACCTTAACTGCGGACTCTAGACTCATGGAAAGAGAAAGGCTGTGTGCTGCTGGCCAGGAGGCAGGCTCGCATGTGCTCTTTGTTGTTTAAATGATTATATATTTCTGAGTGTCTTTGTGTACATTAAACAAATAGAGAGAATAGAAGCAAATACTGTTAAATAAAAATGCATGGAGAGGGTTGTAATCATTACAATGAAATATGATAGGATGAGTGCAAACCAATGTCCCCCATGTAAGCTATCACTCAATTAATAACAAAAGCTTTTAAAAACAAAACAAAAAAACAAGTGATACTCATCTTGGTTATATTTTAACTCAAGACCAAGCGCAGCAGGAAATTTTGACACCTTCAGCTTTCAGCAAGAGCTGTTTACCTAAGAGTCTGGCTATACGGCTAAGAGACTGTTACTGAGCTGGAGAGGGCAAAGCAACACAGAGACAGTTGGGACCGGCCATACTTAATGGGAGAGAATATAAATAGCGATCACATAGCCTTACAGAAAATCCCTGCTTATTTTTACTCCTTAGACAGAGTTGCTATGTTTAGCCTTCACTTACTGTGCTAAAGCTGCTATAAGTACACCTGGTGTTTATTTTCATTCAGATTGGCAACATCCATTCATTCCCTTTATCGACTCGTAAGTGAGCGATGGGAACTGTTTCCAGCCATTCGACTATAGGCTGACGCGCTGGCACAAATCAGCAGTACACTATGGGAGTTACTGTTGGGGCTTTTACTTTTGGAATGTTTGCTTTTTTTCTTGATCCACAGTCTTTCTTGGCTCTAACAAAAGCTGCTATCCCTGTCTTCCTCACATATTTCTGGAAAACTAGTATAAACGGCCTTAATATGGCATCTTTTAAGTGTAAAGATGATTTAGAACGATCTTATATGCCTGCTTAAACAAATGTACCAACCAAGATTCTTGGTTGCAAGTTAAAAAAAAAAAAAACATCCCTAAGGCTAAAGTGGAACATATTGGTTCACATATGTACTTAAGAAGCTCAGGGACATCTGGATTCAGGTATGGCTGGATCCAAGTGGTGAGATGTTGCCATCAGGATCCGGTCCTTGCTTAAGCTTCTGTATCGATTCTATGATTAGATAAGTTCAGCCCTTATAAGATACCTGCCAGCCAGACTTACTTTCTTAAAACTCCCTAGTCCAGCATCTCTTCCAAAGTCTGAACAGTAGTGTGGGCCTCACTTCTATAGGTTCTGATGGAATTGCATCCCCATCCCTTAACCAGTCTCTGTGGCTGGTTGGATATGATGCTCTGATAGTGTAGGTCTGAATCATCTGATTCCCCTTGACAAGGTGGGCAAGAAAAATAATCAACACACAGAGCACATGGACAGAGAGCAGAGGACAGTTGACCCCAAAAAAGAGATAGGACAGACCGCAGATGTGGACTTTTCTCCAAAATGCCTTCACAGACATTAGAAGTGAACATGTACTGCTTCCCTGCCTCCCCTCCTCACCCCCCCCCCCCAGTAGTTCCTCATGTATTTTCTGAAAATGTCCTTTCTGGTGGTTGTGGTGGTGGGTGGGGGCAGGGATTTACAATGGTTATTGCAGATGTCTTACCTTATTCATAGTTAACTGTTTCAAGCTTTACAGTTTGAAAATGAAGAAAACGCCATCTTCTTACTTAGTCTTGGGCACAGCTGATTCATTTAAAAAACAAATTTCTGGGAAAATACTTTCATTACCTGTCCTCATTATAGATCATTACAGAGCATGTAGCAAACACTGGTATGCTGAGTTTTGGCTTCCATTTGGTTAAATGACCTTTTAAAAGATTGAAACCAACTTCCATTTGTTTTAATGCATTTAGTGTATGTTAGGGGAAAGGAATCTTAAAGGACTGGCCCTTTTTCCTACGAGAGTCATGAGCATGTAAGGACAGCATATCTTCAGGCTCAGCAGCCTTGGGGAGGTCCTCAGATGTAGGCTGCTGGATGGTGGCATCTTCTGATAGCTTACCAGAAATGGCAGGGCAGCAGACAGCCAACTCATGAGACAAGTGAAGCTCTGCAACTCGTGGTGACTTTGTAAAAAATTCATGAGAGTGTATAGGACCTGATTTTCTTGTGAGAGTCACATTGAGCTAATAGAAAATTTCACCTTAGTTTGGTCTTCCAGTATCTGGATCATATGCCTAAAACAAATTTTGGTCTCAAAGGTTGAAAATATAAGTAAGCATGGAAAGTCAAATTTCCTTAAGATAGGATAATAATGCCGATAATAATGATGGTGATTGTTGTTGTTATATGACATGGAGTGAATTCTCTTTCACTGTCATGATGATTATACTATATTGATAATAGCTACCCTAACGCGTCTGTCAGTTTGTCATACTGTGATAGCTTAGATGATGCTAGAAGCTATGCCAAAGGTATTTCAAATAACATTCTGAAGAATGGTAATTCAAGTACACATCATTGTACTCTTGCGGAAGTTGTACATAGACTTTGTAATCTATAATTTATTATGATCCACATAGTCAAATGCCTTTACATAGATGATGAAAGCACAAGCAGACATATTTCTGTTATTCTGTGCTATCACCCAAGACCCATCTGACATCAGAAATGGTATCTCTCTTTTCATGCTCTCTTCTGAATTCAGCTTCAATTTCTGGCAGTTTTCTGTCAATATAAAGCTACAACTTTTTTTGAATTTTCTTCAGCATAATTTTGCTTTTATGTAATATTAATTTCCACAGGGAATACTGTGTGATTTAAAATCAAAAAAGGTATATGTCAGGGTTATATTCTTTCACCATACATACTCAATCTGTATGCTGAGCAAATAGCTAAGAAGCTAAATGAAAAAGAATGCAGCAGCAGGATTGGAGAAAGATTCTTTAACAACCTCCGATATGCAAATGATACTTTACTTGCTAAAAGTGAAGAGAATTTGAAGCACTTACTGATGAAGATCAAAGACTACACCTTCAGTATGAATTGTACCTCACAACTGGATCAATAAATATCCTCACAACTGTATCAATAAACAGCCTCATGGTAACAAGAGAAAAGATTCAAGTTGTAAAGAATTTCATTTTACTTGGACATATAATCAACTACCATGGAAGCTGCAGTCAAGAAATCTGCTGCAAAATGCCTCTTTATATTGTTTAAATAAAGAAACAAACAAACAAAAAAAGATAATCTCCTTGAGAACTACGGTGTACCCAAAAGAAGCCATGATATTTTCAGTTGCCTTATGTACATGCAAAAGCTGGACAATGAATAAGGAATTCCATAGAAGAAGCAATGCATTTGAATCATGGTGTTGGTGAAGAATATTTAAATTGGCTTGGACTTTCAAAAGAATAAACAAATCTGTGTTGGAAGAAGTACAGCCCAGAATGCTCTTTAGAAGGGAGGTTTGGATATGTTATCAGGTAGAATCTGTCCTTTGAGTGTGACATCATGCTTGGCAAAATAGAGGGTCAGGGAAAAAGAAGAAGGCCCTCAATGAAATGGATTGACATAGTGGCTGCATTAATGTGCACAAACATAGAAGCAATTGTGAAGATGGTTGAGGATGGGACAGTCTTTCGCTCTGTTATACGCAGGGTCACTATGAGTCTGAACCAACTTGTTGGCATTTAGCAACACCAGTACTAACTTTAACTAAGCCTTGATGTGCCAGGCACTTTAAATGCATTTAATCATTTCATGATGTATAAGATAGTGTTATAATCCCCATTTCACACACACAGAATTAGAGACACAGGGAGGTAACTGACTTATCTGTGGTAAAGTTGGGATGTGAACCCAGACAATCTGATTCTAGATTGCACCACCTTCTCTCACTGTAATTGTTGATATCTACAAGCTACTATGGAGTCCTGGAGTGGCACTGTGGGTTAATGCACTGGACTACAAAGTTGGTTTGACTGCAAGGTCGGCAGCTCAAGCTCACCAGCCGCTCCTCAGAAACCCTTTGCAGGGTCGCTATGGGTTTGAACTGACTCGATGGCACTTAACAACCCAAGCTACTATGGAGTAGTGGTGTTGGCAAGGTCAGCTATACAAGCTTTCCAGTCACTCCTCGGAAACCCTATACCAACTTGATGACACTTCACAACAACAACAAGCTATTACAATTATGCATGTAAGAAAGAAGTTGAAGCAGTACAACCCTGATGTCTTCCTAACACTCCATTCTCCAGCATTTACTCAATTCAGATTTGGGAGCAGAATGTGGAGCTCACTAGAACATGGGAAAACAAGGAATGAATAATTTAAAAAGAAGCCAGAGCATGCCAAAGTTACAAGGAGAGGGAAGGATAAAAGGAAATTGTTGGAAGAAGATGTAAACAAGGACAGAGACTCAAAAGGATAAAATTGGTAGATTCCAAAATCTACATATATTCTACCTTACAACACAGTGAGATGAGCAACCTCTATCAATACCCCCACTTTACAGGCAGGGAAACTGAGATTCTTGGACATGAAGTGACTTGCTCCAGATCATATAGCTAGGAGGCAACATAATCTGTTGTTGGGTTAAGTCTTGAGTAGCCCCTAGCCAACAAGCCTACCATTGTCTTTCAGTCTAGTCCGTCTTTCCTAGCCATGGTATGTACCCCAAATATGAGACACATTTGAGATCCTGAGTTTTGACAGATACCCAGAGATAATCCTGATACAGCCCCTCCTCTGCCATTTTCTTCTTTCTGAAGGAGTGGGGGGAAGGAAGAGAGGTGAACACAGTGTTATAACATAGCTCATTTTTTCTCAAGTTTCAAACATTATAAAGCCAGCTCTTTTGACTTGTAGTGTGTTGGCAGACTTACAGACATCTCCTTAAGGATGTCATAACCCTTGAAACTCAGGTAACCAATGTCTTTTCATACTAATGAGATTTCCTCTTACATTGGCTCACTTTTACCATAAAAACGAAACAAAAAATCTTCCTCTCAAAAGATCACTACTTTCTCCCCAGGTTCAAGAGTTTCCAAGCACAACCCTGAGAGCTACTGATTACAGTTTCAATTTGCTACTAAGTTTGTAAATTTGGGAATGAAACTTCCTTTTTCATTTTTTCCCCCTTTCTTCGTTTTATTGCTGGAGTTCAGCATGATTGTCCCTTTGGTAGCTGTATGGGTTTCCGTACACTTATTGGAAGATGATTTTACATCTTAGGCATCATATCACTCTGGAAGTCTATGTAGGCAACTGTCACATACACAGTGTCTTCTGGTGCCAGCTAAAACTGGGCAGCATTTTCAAGACTTACAAGCCATTACTAAGTTCAGGCATTTGGTTTTCATTTTAGGTCTTTGTTTGCTGACAAGTACTGTGCAAGTGCGTGTATGTTCAAAGCATAGTTGGGTGACAGTACAGCAAATGGGTTACATGTGCCAGGTATCTGGTGACAGCTCTTCATCATTGAAACAAAGTCCAGGAACATGGGGCTTGCCACTCTTCTAAAAAGTACATGCATGACGGAGTAAAATAGAATAAAAAATAACAGCACATTAACAATGGCTGAAAAAGGAAGAGAATAATTCAGCATAAATGCCCTGAGCAACAGAGCACCCATGACAAAGAATGGAAAAGATATGATAGCGGATACAATTCAATGTTGTTGTTGGAAGGTGCCATCCAGTCGGTACCGACACATAGCGACCCCATGGACAACAGAACAAAACACTGCCCGATCCTGGGCCAACCTTCACAATTGTTGTCACGCTTGAGCTCATTGATACTGCCACTTTCCCAATCCATCTCGCTGCAGGTCTTCCTTTTTTTCTCTGAACCGCCACCTTACCAAACATGCTAACCTTCTCCAGTAATTGATCTCTCCAGAAAATATGTCCGAAGTATGAGAGATGAAGTTTAGCCATCCTGGTCTCCAAGGAGCACTCTGGTTGCACTTCTTCCAACATAGATCTGTTGGTTCTTTTGTCAATCCATGGCACTTTCAATATTCTCTTCCAACACCATAATTCAGAAGCATCAATTCTTCTATGGTCTTCCTTATTCACTGTACAGCTTTCACATGCATATGAGGTTACTGAAAATACCATGGCTTGGGTCAGGTGCACCTTAGTCCTCAAACTGACATCTTTGCTCTACAACACTTTAAAAAGGTCTTGTGTGGCAGATTTGATTAATGCAAAACATTGTTTGATTTCTTCACTGCTACTTCCATGAGTGATGGTTGATCCAAAAAGAATGAAGTCCTTGACAACTTCAATCTTTTCTCCATTGATAAGAATGTTGCTTATGGGTCCAGTGATGAGGATTTTTCTTTTGTTTACATTGAGATGCAATCCTTACTGAAGGTTGTGGTCTTTGATCTTCATCAGTAAATATTTTAAGTCCTCTTCACTTTCAGCAAGCAAGGTTGTATCATCTGCATATCGCAGGTTGTTAATGAGTCTTCCTCCAATCCTGATGCCCCCTTTTTCTTCATAGAACCCAGCTTCTCAGATTATTTGCTCTGCATACAGGTTGAATAAGTATGGTAAAAGAAAACAACCCTGTTGCACACCTTTCTTAATTTTAAACCATTCAGTGTTCCCATGTTCTGTTTGAATAACTGCTTCTTGGTCCATGTACAGATTCCTCATAAGCACAATTGAGTGTTCCGGAATACTCATACTTCACAATGTTGTCCAGAGCTTGTCATGATCCACACAATCGAAAGCCTTTGCGTAGTCAATAAAGCACAGGTAAACATCTTTCTGATATTCTCTGCTTTCAGCCAAGATCTATCAGACATCAGCAATGATATCCTTTGTTCCACATCCTGTTCTGAATCCCACTTGAACCTCTGGAAGTTCTCTGTGAATGTATGCTTGCAGCCATTTCTGTATTACCTTTAGTAAAACTTACTCACAGGGGTTATCAAAGATATTGTCTGATAATTTCCGCATTCCGTTGGGTCACCACCTCTCTCAGAATGGGCACAAATACGGATCTCTTCCAATCAGTCGGCCAGATAGTTGTCTTCCAAATTTCTTGACAGAGATGAGTGAGTGCCTCCTGTGCCGCCTCACTTTCTTGAAAGATTTCAATGTTTGTTCCATCAATTCCTGGGGCCTTGTTCTTTGCCAATTCCTTCAATGTACCTTGGACCTCCTCCTTTTGTATCACTGGCTCTTGATCATATGCTACCTTTTGAAATGGTTGAACATCAACCATTTCCTTTTGGTACAGTGACTCATGGTATTCCTTCCATCTTCTTTTGATGCTTTCTGCATCATTCAATCATTTGCCCAGAGAATCTTTCAATAATGAAAGTCGAGGCTTGAACTTTTTTTTTCAGTTCCCCCAGCTTGAGAAATGCTGAGTGTGTTCTTCATTTCTGGTTTTCTGACTCCAGATCTTTGGACATTTTGTTATAATATTTTACTTTATCTTCTCAAGCTGACCTTTGAAATTTTCTGTTAAGCTCTTGGACCTCCTCATTTCTTCCATTTCCTTTAGCATCTCTACACTGGAGAGCAAGTTTTGTGTCTCTTCTGACATCCATTTTGACCTTTTCTTTCTTTCCCGTCTTCTTAATGACTTTTTGCTTTCTTCATATATTATGTTCTTGATGTCATCCCACAACTCTTCTGGTCTTTGGTGTTTAGTGTTTAATGTATCAATGTATCAAATCTGTTCTTCAGATGATCTCTAAATTCAGGTGGGATATATTCAAGGTCATATTTTGGCTCTCATTGACTTGTTTTCATTTTCTTCAACTTCAGTTTGAATGTGCATATGAGCAATTGATGGTCTGTTCCACAGTGTGCCCCTGGCCTTGTTTTGACTGATGATATGGAGCTTTTCCATCATCTCTTTCCACACATGTAGTCAATTTGATTTCTATGTATTCCATCTGGCAAGGTCCATGTGTATAGTCATCTTTTATGCTGTCTAAAGAAGTATTTGAAATGAACAAATCATT
>NW_006408750.1:1954438-1956305 GCF_000296735.1 Chrysochloris asiatica
CACATTTTGAGTGCCTTCCAACCTGAGGGGCTCATTTTCTGGCACTATATCTGACAGTGTTTCTCTGCTATTCATAAGGCTTTCAGTGACTAAATATTCGGAAGTAGTTCAACACTCCTTCTCCTTGGTCTCTCTTCATCTGAAAACTCATTGGAAACCTGTCCGCCATGGGTGACCCTGCTGGTATTTAAAATACTGGTGGCATAGCTTCCAGAATCACAGCAAATCACCAGCCACCACAGTACAACAAACTGACAGACGAGTGGTGGAACAGTGCATAGTAGGTTCTTGTTAAATAAGTTGCTGTCTATCTCTAACACACAGTAGTGCTTTGCAGCCACTAAAATAAATGAGATAATTTTTCATGTGCTAATGGAGCAATTTCCAAGGTATTTAAGGGAAACAAGTAATGTTAGAACAATGTGGATCAAAAGAGAGGTGGAAGTATAAAAGACAAGACACTGACACCAGAGGTTGTATACTCATGAAATAGCTCTTTTAGGAAGTAGAAAAAAGAAGAAGACTTACTTTTCCCTATATACATTTTTGTATCATTAGAAATTTTTACCAAATGATATAATACTATTCAAAGTAAAAGATTAAGATAAAAAAGAAATAAACTTCCACATTCCTCAAACAATTTGAAGGTTATTCATATATTTTATTTATAGATATATATCTCTATTCCATGGTGAATTATACATTATAAGAGCATTTGAAATGTGCAGTTTATAACCAGGCAAGCCTGTAGCAATATAGGATTACCTCAGATCATAAGTAATTGGAGCCCTCATCCAAATAGTTGCTGATACATTGCATCTGAGTTTCTCAACAAGTGAGGAATAAAGTCCTATATTGAACTCCTAAGCCTGTCAAGCACTGATAAATGAACATGGGCAGGCCCTTTGGTATGTGTCCAAGTCCATTATCAGCAATAAGCAAGCTTAAGTGTAAACCTGTGATTTAACTACATTTCAAATTTGATATGGAGCCACAGGAAGGATGCCAGGGAGAAACTATGTCCGCAGAATACATCTGTGCTCCAACTCTTTTTTTAAAAAGATTTTTCCTTCCTAGGTAAAAGGATCCCCAAACTCTTTAAGGCTCATTAGGTGGTGTTAACTCTTAACACAAGTGGCTGAGTGGCATTGTTTTAATAAATAAAGTTCAGGCATCCAGGGTCATGCTTGCAGCTGGTAGAATTTATAAACAGTTACTGAACAAAGGCAATGATAAACATCTTGAAAGGCATCTCTTGGGAAAGCTCAAGCAAACTGCAGAGAAATACCTGCAGATACATGATTTTGGCACTCTTTGGTGACTATGAAGGAAAATATGCTGATATCATCTTGTCAAAGAGAGCTCGGGTATCTGCTATACCTAGACTTGACACTGTTTGTGTGTGTGTGTGTGTGAGTATGTAAGATATTCTCAAGGAGCCTTGCTGATGCAGTGGTTAACCAGAAGGTTGGCAGTTTAAATCTACCAGTCCCTCTACAGGAAGAAGGTGTGGCAACCTGCTATAGTGAAAATTGACAGCGCTGGAAGTCATATGGGCCAGTTTCTACTTTGTACTATAGGGTCACTGTGAGGCACAGTTTTATTTTAGTGTGTGTGCGTGTTCAGTACTGATGAGTGGGGCTCTGACTCATAGTGATCCTGTGTAGAGTTTCCGAGAAGCAGCTGGTGGGTTTGTGATGTTTGTTACCAAACTCTGTGTGTGTGTGTGTGTGTGTGTGTGTGTACATGAGATAGATTAACACGGTGGTGGCAGCAATGGACTCAAACATAACAGTTGTGAGGCTGGTGCAGGATCAAGCTGTATTTCCATTTTACACAGATTCCCTAGGAGTAGGAAATGACTCAA
>NW_006408750.1:1956964-1987372 GCF_000296735.1 Chrysochloris asiatica
TCCTCGGCACTTAACAACAATATATATATATATATATACACACACACATACATATAGAACATATGAATATAATATATGTGTGTGTGTATATACACACACACACATATGGACTCTCCTGGTGTGGCACTGTAGGATCAGCGCTAGACTGTGAACCACAAGGTTGACAGTTCAAACCCACTGGCTGCTCTTTGGAAACCATATACAGGGTCATTATGAGTTGAAACTGACTTGACAACAACAACAAAATACACACATGTATATATTTTCCACACTTTTAGTGTTTGCTGGAAAAGTCTAAAGAAAATTATGTTGTTGTTGTCGTGCAGAAGCAGACTTGGATTTCTTATTCTGAGGGTTGGGAGAGACCTGAAGGAAGGAACTGTTTTTAACCAGCTCTCAGTTCCTCCCTTCAGCCTTTAGGACTATGAAATGACACTGAGCCATCTTTCTGAGATGTGTGCCCTGTCCTCTAAGCCAGAGGTTTTCCCTGCATTGGTCCATAAAGAAACGTAAGAGGTCATGATGCCTGTTAGTGAAATGTTTCTGCTCAGTAAGCTATGGATGAGAGACTCACCAGGCAAGTTTCATATTTGTCAACAGAAGCCACTTTTTAGCTGGTGAGAATTAACTGAATGAGACTTTTCTCTGAAAGTAAATTTTATGTAGGGATTTACCGCCTGGCTTGGCAGGTAAGTCCCTTTATGAGGAATGTTGCTGTGGGTGCTGTCCAGTCTGTCTTTGAGTCTCTTTTCAACTGATAACAATCCCATATGACAGTAGAACTCCCTGTGGGGATCTTTACGGAAGCAGAGGTATTCCTCTCATATTGCAGTTGTGTGTGTGTGTGTGGGGTGGGGGGGGGTGGGCAGTGCGAACCTCTCAGTTAGAAGCCAAGCTCTTAACTGTTGTGCCACCAGAGCTCCCTGTTGTTATCAGGTGCCATTGAGTTGGTTCCAACTCAGCAACCCTGTGTGCAACAGAACGAAATAGAACCCAGTCCTGTGCCAGCCTCACAGTTGTTGGTGTGTCTCAGCCTATTGTTACAGCCACTGTGTCACTCTGCCTCAGTCCTGGTCTTCCAACAAGCATGTTGTCATTTTCCAGTGACTGATCCCTTCTGATAACATGGCCAAAGTATATATGACAGTCTTGCCATCTTCGCTTCTTAGGAGCATTATAAAATCTGTACTTCTTCCAAGACAGATTTATTTGTTCTTCTGGCGGTCCATAGTACTTTTAATAGTCTTTGCAAACAGCATAATTCAAATGCATCCATTCTTCTCCAGTCTTCTTTATTCATTGCCCACCTTTTTATGCATATGAGGTGACTGAAAATACCATGGCTTGGGTCAGACACACCTTAGTCCTGAAAATGACATCTTTGCTCTTTAACATTTTCAAGAATGCAGAAGATTTGCCCAATGCAATATACTATTTAATGACTTGACTCTGTTTCCATGAGTGTTGATTGTAGATCCAAGTAAAATGAAATCCATGACAACTACAGTCTTTTCTCCATTTATCGTGACTTCCAAACTCCACAGCATAGATGTTTCCAAGGTTGTGTGTGGTTTTTGTTGTTGTTGTTGTTGTTTTGCAAGCCTCTTCCAATTCTTCTTACCAGGAGTATCATTTCTAAATTTGTACACATTAACACAGAAGTTCTTTCATGACTGGATATAAAGAAACAAACTAAAAATGAGAAATTCATTTTGTTTAGACCTCAGCTAGCTATAAGCAACCTCTTAAATGTTAATGTTAAAAAAAAAAAAAACACTTGGAAAGACAGTGCATTCTGCAGCTCAGGAAGGAATTCCTTTCAATGAGGATTTAACATAAGCCTAATTAACTGACCATTAGGTACAAGTCTAGATATGGAATTCCAACTTAAATCTCACTAGTAAAACTTTAAGCCATAAAAAAAAAAAAAAAGAAGCCCAGGTATCTGATTATTGCTCATCCCTATTTAGTTTTCAACTCATAACTACTGAATCCATAATGCCTTTAGGATCCCATATGCAAAGAGAGCAGGAGACAACAATAGTTAGTTTCATGGAAAGCAGAGATTTAAGTGATGAACTAAGCCACGATAGGCTTTGTTTCTGGAACTCATCTGCCATTGTTTTGAGGCAGCCATTTGGCCTGTCTGTATATCTCAATTTGCCTGGTTGAGGTCTGTTACCCTGGTATAGATTTAACCGTGCTCCTACCTTCTACCCTCAAAAGTATCCTAGTATGGATGATAAGTGATATGGCAACTCTGTATATACAGTATAGCGTTAATAGTATAGCCATATTAGCGTCCAACTCTGTCTTTTTTCACTAAAGTGGTCATCTTTGAACCAGGGATCATATCTTGTTTATTTCTGTATCACCAGGCCCTTAAAATATGGCTTGGATTATGTTTGGTGCTTCGTGTATATTGGATAAAGGACTTGCTTCACCAGGTCCTATAACAAGTTTGTAGGCTGTGGATCCACTGGAATATATGGGAAATCAGCAACCACAGTGCAGAAGGAAGGCCGGCCAGTCTGCTTCCATAAGATTACAGCCAGGAGAACTCTATGGAGCACTTTTCTACTATGTAACACAGGGGTCACTATGAATTCGATTTGTCTGCATGGCAATGGGCTTAGTTCTCCTAGTGGGAAGAAGCGTTACTCACTTCATATATAGCCCTATTATGACTAATTCCCAGACCCCAGAGAACCTGGTCCAGATTGTAGCAAATTGAAGACCTTTAAATACATATCTTTGATACACACGTTATTAACCTTTTAACTAACTGCTTTGGAAACAAGGTACCCTCAGAAGACTAGGGATATTTCTGCCATTATCCTTAACAGCTGATGCATTCACTGAAAGCTGCTCACTCACTCAAATTCTGGAGGCAGGCAGGCAGTAAATGTTCAGGTTTGAAAAATGAAGCTCAAAAAGATCACCCATCTTTCCCAGGATCACACAGCTTAAAAGTGATAGAGCTGTAACCATGGCAATAAAATGATATACGATAGGATGAATGTAAAACTAATGTTCTCCATGTAAACCTTAACATAATTCACAATAAAACATTAAAAAAAAAAGTGATAAAGCTAGAATTCCATCATATCTCCAGGCTGTTTAGTTCACCATTCTCCACTCATCTAGCTGTTTGGCAATCATCAGTAAGTACCAGATTCCCCATTGGACTGTGAGCTCTGTGGGATCTGGGTCTGGGTCTTATTTCTCTTAAGCATCCAGTATCTTTCCCTGGCAGTTTAGTGGTTACGAATCAGGCTGTGTACCGCAAGGTCAGCAGTTCGAAACTACCAGCTGCTCCGCAGGAGAAAGATGAGGCGTTCTGCTCCCATAAAGATTTACAGCCTCGGAAACTCTGTACAGGGTCACTATGGGTCTGCACTGACTCGACAGCACTTAACAACAAGAACATCTTTCATGGCATCAAGGAGCAGGAGAGTCAATGAGGAGAAAGTATGGGATCTCAAATCTAGATAGTAGCATGTTAGTTTGCTTCTTGGACCAGCCTTTGACTATCCATGAATGTGTTGCTCTTCCTAACTGTGGCTTTCTGGTTGTCTTGCTGTGGTTGCCTCTTCTGAATGCTGCCCTCACCTTTCAAAACAGACACAGTGAGCCAGGATGGGAGCCTATTACCCCTGGATCATCTTCCCTATGCTTGAGACTGAGCTAGTTTTGGGTGGGCACTCTAAAAGGCATTTTGCAGGAGAATTTGGAAGAATCTTAGGACAAATTCTTTGGCTTTTTTTTTTGGCCTGAAGTAATTTGCTCCGATATGACCACCTTGTTTTCCATAAAAATTCTGGAATTATTTCCAAGGTTAAATAAATCCACATTCGATTAGTTATCATGGGGTGTCCTGTTGAGCCACTCCACTAATGCTACTCTCACCAAGGCCACCAATAACCGCCATGCGTATTCTAGTCCATGTACAAACCTTAGGGCTTCACCTCGTGAACCCCACTCTGTCCTTGTTTTACTTGGTTTCTTGCAATGTCACACCACTTCCTCTGTCTAAAACCCTCCATGCATTTGCCGGCACCATACTCTCCTGGTTTTTCTGCTACCTTTTCCTTTGAAGATATCTTTACCCTTGAACATTACTATTCCTCAGTGTCTGGTGTTAAATTCTCTTCTTAACCCTTTGATCACATCCCTTTTTATAGTTCCAGTTACCATCAGCATGCCACTATCCCAGATCCTGTTTGTTCTTTAGATCCATATACCCAGCTCTCTGCCAAGTCCTAACACCAACACCAGTTGACTGTGTGCACAAATGTTTCTGCTTCCTCCCCTGCACCCACACCTGTTCCTCACCCTGTGCTTCCTGGTTCCATGAATTCCACCCTTCTCCATCTGGTGCCTGGAAACATGGCCAGCTTCCTTGACTCTCCTTACTTAGTACCAAGTTTTGTCTCCATTCCCTTTGCCACTGCCTATCTAGTCGTGTTGAGTCTTGACTGGCCCCTTCAGCTCATTGCCCATACTGCAACTTGTGGGAGTGTTTTTAAAAATGCAAGCTTGAATAGCGTACGCCCCTGCTTAAATGTTTTTAATCGCCTCCCATTGGTATGGTGGACTCCAAAATCATTTTCTTAACTGAGAGGCACTGGCTGATCCCCCACAGCCTCTGCATAAACTCTGTACTTGAGCCCAACAGAACTTGTTTCACTTACTTAACCTTGCCTTGTTTCCTCTCACCTCTACCTCCAGAGAACTATGTGTTACTAGTTTAAACATCACTTCTTTCTGAAAGCCTTTCCTAGTTCCCCCTTCTTAACCTGCCTTGGACTGGGTTGGTGAAGAGTTTTCCCCTGCTAGAGCCTCTATCACAGTAGGTTGTCATCATTTGGTTATTTGCCTGTGTCATACTCTGTGCGCCAAAGATGTCTTCTCAATTGTATATATATATATCCTTAGCACCAAGCACAGTGCCTGGAACTTGGTAATAAAAATGTGTTTACTAAATGAATAAACTAAAACATAAACTACACTAGAAAAGATTTCTGGCACTTTTGCAGCAAACTGGCATCTTGAGCCCCTCCTTAGAAGGTGTCTTTGTGAATTTAAGGGGTTTTGTTTAAGTTTGTAATTCTATAAATACCTCAAGTGTTTAGCAAAGCCTCAGATTCAGGAAACAGTTTTAAATGCTAGTGACATCCAATTGAACATGAATAAAATCTGAACTCTTTATCACGGCCTTCACAGTCTGGCCCTTGCTTACCTTATTTAACTCCTGCGACCTCTTTGCACATGGCTCTCTCCCTTTGTATACTCCCAGGCTTACTGTCTTCCTTGGACAAACCAAGTTCATTGTTGCCTGAGGGCCTTAGCAATACTTGTTCCTATTGCATTAGAAGGTCCTTCCTTGATGCTTTCATGCCCCAGCTTGTCCTGACCCCTCTGACCACCACCCACCACCCTGTGTTCTTTTCTTCATAGCACTTCTGAAATGTTTTTCCTGTAATTCACTTTCCTGTTTACTGCCTGCCTCTCCTCACTGGAGTGCATTCATTGACCATCCTGGCTTGTGCATCCTAGTATTCCTAGCACCTCCAACAAGGCCTAGCTCCAAATAGGTCCTTTGTCAGAATTTGTTAAATGAATCCACTTTCATTGAAAATTGTAAAAAGATTTAAAAAAAATTTTTTTAATTAAACTTGATTTGCTGATAACCTGAAAACTCTTTTCCAAAGCCTGTCATGAATACAGAAGATGGGCCAGGTCATTTATCATCTCTCTTAAGTAATTGCCTAGGAATTAATTCACATAGCAACTGAGTTGTATATACATGTAACCAAAAGTGTCAAGCCAAAATGCTCTGAACTTTCCTAGATATTAGCACCCATCTTTTATAGACATTGTTGCTATATCTGAATGGTGGCCTGGACATGTCAGTTCTTATATAAATGTTGTTATTGTAGCAGCCATCCAACCGATCCCCAAACATAGTGACCCTTGTGCACAGTAAAACAAACACTGCTTGATCCTGCATCCTCCCCATGGGGATCAGTTGGGGATCAGGCCATTGTCTTCCATAGTTTTCATTAGCTGACTTTCAGCAGTAGATCACTAGGCCTTTCTTTCAAGTTTATATTCTACTGAAACCTGTTTAGCATCCTGGTAGCACACAAGCCTCCACAGACAGATCATAGTGACTGCCTTACATAGTCATTCTCAAACTCAAGGCCCATGTAAGTAGTTGTTTCTATAAATCTTATCAAGAAAACTAATTTGCTTTTAGGCCTGGTCTTTGGTTGGTCATCTTATAATGTGGGTTCTTTGAGACGCTGTAGCCACTGGTCACTGAGAGTGCTGACATTCCTATCATTGTATCCATCTGAACCCAATGCACTGGCAGCAGTTTGATTACTTGGACTTTGGAGTTCTGCTCCTTGTGTCTCATGTAGTTTACATGTGGTCAAACAGTCTGTTTCCTTTGCTGGATGCAGCCTGAAGGGGAATTTGGGTTCTTGGTGGCAATATATCCTCACAAAAGCTGTTTAAACAACATTTTGTTGGGTGTCTATGAATGTGGATCAGTGCAGTACAGGATAAAATGTAGTAGGAGTTTGTGATTTCCCACACACCAAATTCATATGTATATATATGGTCTTCTCGTCTATACAGGGTTGCTGTGAGTCAGAACCGACTCAACAGCACTTAACAACAACAACGTCTATAAAACGGAACTAATAATAAGACCTAGCCCTGGACTTACTGTGGGGGTTGAGGAGAGAAAGAGAGTCAAGCCCACCAAGGCTGATCTTATCATGGACTCTGAGTACACGATAACAATGACTACCATCAGCTCTCTGCTGCCACAGCTACCCTCTGAAAGAATACAAAGTTCTGGGCATAAGCAATAATCCGCAGGGAATTTGCCCCATCATAAGAAGTTGCAGAACTTAGCTGTGGTCCATCACCATTCAGGGAACAGCTTGCAGAATGAGTTAGCTCCAGAAAACTCATTTCTTGAACTCTCCCCTGCCCACACATACTGTGAGTTACTCAGAAAGCAGCAGTTACATCCACCAGTGGAAATTCCCAAACAGTCCCCATAGGGACCACTCTCCACTCTGGTTATGGGTAAAGACCAACCAGAGGAATGGCTCCCTATGCCAGCTCCTTGCATCTAGCCAAGGTCTCCAAATACCAGTGCAAGCCTGGGGCTCTGTGGCAGTGACCCTCCTCCTCACAGCCAGCAGAACAAACCTCTCTGTGTTGTCCTATTAGCAGTCGAAGGTTCTGGCAGGGAGTAGGGTAGGAGGGACTTGGGGAAAGACTCCATTTTCTAGGCCTCAGTGGACGCATGGGTAACCTGTAATTTTTGAAGACTGTCTGTGTGTCTCTTGTCCTCTGTCTGTGGTAACCACTTCTTTTGAAGTTCCCTCTGCCCCTGGTCAGAAACTGTGACTCTTGACTCAGATTCTACAAGTTTCCCAGAGGAAAAGGGGTTAAGGGAAAGCAGCTACTTGTATGTATGCACATGCTGATGGTCTGAATATTACATTACGTATGTATTTCAGCAAGTAAACCTTGGACCAGATCAGTCTATCAAATACAGAGACAACATTGATCTTTCCAGGAAGGTTTGCCAACTCTGAAATACCAGCTGTCCCTTCCTGCCCATTGAGCGTTGGAGAATGCTCCTTTTTAACTAGCTGAAATACTTCTTACAAACAGTTGGGCCTCTAACCTCAATGGATTTTTTTTTTTTTTTTTTAATCACTTACCCTTTTCTCTCCCCTTTTATTTATTAATTTATTGTTTAAATAAGAGTAAGGAATGTCCTGCTTGAATCCATGAGGGGTATGAGGATGTTTTTTACCTGCCAGAGTGTGTTCTGTATTACAGCTGGAGGTGTGATGGGGATATCTGTGTGGATGTTTGTGCTCTGTGGATGTACTCTTTACTACATAAGTTCCTGCATCCCCTTGCTGACAATTGAGGAGACTGTCTAGCCCACTTTCACTTCTCTCACCAACCCCCTTGTTCTGAAATAATGCAGCGGTTCAGAGCAACCTCCTCTTGTTTTTTTTTTTGTTGTTGTTAAGTGCTGTCAATTCAGTTCCGACCCATAGCAACCCTGTATAGGGTTTCTGAGGAGTGATTGGTGAGCTTGAACCGCCGACCTTCTGGTTCAAATGACTTTGCAATCTGGTGCATTAACCCACAGTGCCACACTAGGACTGAATCTGCCACATTTTTCTCTTAGTGGTCTTGACTGGCTCATTTGGCAGAAACAACAGAGTCCATATCATATGCTCAAGAGACTGAAGAAGGGAGAGGAAGAAAGCATATGCATAAGGCCTTGAGTAGTGGTCCTAAAACCACCCCACAGTAGCTGGGGAGTATAAATCAGTTAGGCCCTCCTAGGGAGCAGTATGGAAATACAGTCAGCAGCTTTAGCCTGAACCTACCCTCTGAGTCAGCAACTGTAGTTCCAGTATTTGTCATAAGGAAATAATCAGAGATGTATGCAAAGATGGATGGCTTTTCATACCAGTGCTATTTATAATAGCAAAGAAAAAGAGAGAAAGAATCTAAGTGTACAACAGTAATGACGGTTTAGACATACCATGGGCTACCGTGCAGCAACTGAAAATTGCGTGGCTGTTAAATGTTTCTTGGCATGGGAATAATTTCATCCTAAATTGATTTGTTGAAAAGGTAGAATTATTTTTAATCTATAAATTATGTGCCATTTTAATGTGCAAAACAAAATATGTGTGGACCCAGGTACCCATAGAAAAATTTTGAAAACACTAACCAAGTGGTTAACAGTGTAGGGTAGAAGTATTGTAGGTGGTTGATTGTTTGTGTGTTTGTTGCTTGTTGTAACCTGTGTCTTAGACTTCCACTCTAAACATTTAGTGCTTTTGTAGCTAGAAACAGAAACAACACATTTTCTTTTTGCATTTTAGAAAAATAAATATTTTTAAATAAGACACGTTGTTTTAAAATAAATACACGTAGGCATTCAAAAGATGCATTATGTAGCCTCCCTCTCTTTTGTTTCTTTTCTTTTTTCTTTTTAATTTACCAGAAGTAAAAGAAAAGAAGAGGGGACAGGAGGAAAGAAAGTATTCTACAGATACATCTGAGCTTTTAAATTTTGTTTTAATTTATTTTTATTTCTTCCTATTCTTACCTCTGTGTGCTTATCAAATTCAGTATGTATCATGTTTGCTGTTACTGGGTGTGGGGAACACTTTCTAGCCACGGTGCCAGGCCATTATATACTTTGCCTCATGTAATGCTCCCATACACCCTTTTGGGGGTAACCTTTTCCGCAGTTTTCTTGAGGAGAGCATGGCAGAGTCATAAGTCCTCAGCAGAGGAGTCAGGATTTGAACCCACAGCTGGCCTGCCTGCACAGCCCTTGTTCTTCCCACTGGGTCCCACACTCTCTGTGCATAGCTTCTCTGTAGGCTTTTTCTAGGCCTGTCTTCCTAAAAGAATGACCATATTTGAAGTACCAATATCTAGCAGAGATGGAGAAGAAGGTAGATGTTAAGAGGCTCATAGTTCAGCAGGAAAAGAAAGTCGGGAAGCTGGTTCAGTGGTCAGCCGGCTGTCCCCAAGAAATTCATTCAGAATACCAATGTCCAAAGGCCCTGTCTCCCTTGTCCAGCTTTTTGTTTGCTACTCATCTTACAGAATGTTATTAGAATAAGCCTTAGGCAGTGTCTGTAGGAAGACTATTTAATGCTGTTTTAAGCACCATTGAGTTAGTCTTGGAGGATGGTCTGCCTTAATGATGAAACATTACCTTGTGGCTCTGTCCTCTCCCTGCTGTCTTCACCAGGAGCTTCTCAGGAAGCTACCCGCAGAATGCACCTGATTCATACCTCTCCACCTATGCCAGCCTAGGGTGGTGCAAACTGTTAAGCATTTGGCTTCTAGTCAGCACCTTGGGAGACAGGTCTGATGATCTGCTTCTGAAAGCTCACATCCTTGAAAACCTTATGTTGTCAGTCTACTCTGCACACACAAGGTGCATGGAGCAGGAATCCACAACTACCAGCACCAACCTCCTAAACCACCGAATGGACTCCCCATCTTTCCAGACTCCCATTGACACCACCAGCTTTTCTCTGAGAGAGGTGGTGAAAAAGCAGACATCTCCTGTTGACCTGCCCTGAAAGAAGATGCCAAGGTTTAATTAAGGTCCATATGTGAGCTAGAGCTCAGTATTGACACCTCCGCTTGAATGTGAAATACTGAGCTTTGGACACAGGTAACTTGATACCTCCAGGTGTGTTTGCCACTGGAAACACCAGCTGAGTGCCAGTGAACTTCTCCCTGTACATGTTCCCTCCAGGAGCTTTGCTGTGCAGACACAAGTGACAGGGCTGTGCTAAGACACGGAATTTATCCATTGGGGGGGGGGGGGGGGCAGTACTGTTTCTCTCTTCCTTTTTGGTTGAGTGATGATGTAGTTCTCTCTTCATTTTTACTTCTGTTTTGCATCAGTGCCTTACAATCTATTTTGTTGTTGCTAAGTCAGTTTCAACTCATAGTGGCCCTGTATAGGGCTTCTGAGGAGTGATTGGTGAGTTTGAACTGCCAGCCTTATGGTTCAAACCAGTCTTGCAGTCTAGTGCTTATCCTATAGCACCATACCAGGACAATTTATAGGTGGCCCAAATGCCAATCTAAAATAGAACTATTTTTTAGGACAAGACAAGCATATCCTAATTATAACAGCTACCATTTAGTGAATGCTAGATGCAAGCAAATTTTAATGTACTAAGTACATTGTATGTGTGACCCCCTTTAATTCTCACCAAGCCTGTGGGGTATGGGTATTACTAATTGTCCCCATTTTACAGGTGAGATAATTGAGGGGCACAGAAATTAAGAGTTACCCATGGTCACATCACTAATAAGTGGCAGAACCAGTAGTCAAACCAGAATTTGAGGGCTTTGTGACCCCCAGCTCCTGCCTTTAACTCTAAACTCGCTATCCTGTAGGATTCCTGCTTTCAGTTAGGAGCCTGTTTCTCAAATGCAACAGTTAGTCTCTGAAAACAGACAGCCCATGGAAGTATAGAGATGTTTCCAGGCCAGTTTTCTGTATTTTCTATTTACTGTATATTTATGAGATCATGGAACTTGGAGTTTTACCTTTTTCAGCAGATTCCAGCGCAATTCAGGAAAATTCCCTTTAAGTCAACCTCGCTTGTGTCAGACATTTCCCAGCCCCTTAGATCCACAGGTTTGTTATGCAGCGTGTAGCAGACGGTTTTTGTCAGGAGCCGCCAACTGAGTGGAGGCAGCAGCAGAAGAGCTAGAGGAAAGCAGGGAATAAAAGAGCTTGACAGAGTTCTGGCGTCAGCCGCCTGAGGAGTTCATTCTACCACTATATTCCGCAACCTCTCCAAACTTCAGCTAACCAACCACTTGCCATCTAGTTGATTCGAACCCATGTTAACCCCACGTTTGTCAGAGTAGAACTGTGCTCCTCCATAGGAGGTTTCCGTGGCAGAGTTTTTGGAACTAGATCATCAGACCTCCCTTACAAATTTCCTCTGGATGGTCTCAAACTGACAGCCTTTCAGTTAAACCCATCTGCAAAATCAAGGTAATCCTTATGGGCTTGTTGAGATGAGCTGATGATGAGAGCATTCAGTGCAGAACCTGGCATGTTAGATGTACTTTCTACCAGAGGGAGCTGTTATTTTAGAAGTCAGACTTTGTGTTGTTGCTGTGTCTTGTCTCAGCTGAAAATGGGGGCCCATTTCACCTTTGACTGATTGTCCTTTCTCAGTAGTAAGGGCCACTATAAAACCCAGACCACTGACATTAGAGTTGATTGCAACTCATAGCAACCTATAGGACAGAGAACTGCTTCTTGGGGTTTCCAAGACTGTAAATCTTTATGAGCGTAGACAGCCTCATCTTTCTCCTGGTTTGAACTTCAAGCTTGTGGCTAACAGTGCTTAACCCACAGTACCACCAGCTTCTTGAAAGGACAACCAGAGCCCTTTTAATTATAAACACCAAGTTAGAAAATGAGAGCAACTCAACTCGTGGGAACCTTTCTCAAACTCCTGCAGTTCTGTCAACCAAATTATAAATTAGTATTGAAAGGTTATTAACTGAATGGATAAGTTCATGTGTATTCACTAAGCCAAAAAATGCTAGTAAAATGCATGCATCTTAAGGTCTTCTGTGAAATATAGAAGTGAGCTCAGGTAAATCCATGTTTTTAATGGAACAAAGAAAGTTCAAAAGTGTTTTGCTACAAAGCACCTGGTGTGTTCACATAGCCCAGTAATTTCCAAAGCTGACATGGACCATCTGATAGCACAGGCAAAACCAAGTGGTTCCCTTCTCTGATTGCTCATCAGAACCACCTGGTTTGGGGTGTGGCAATTTGAAAAATAGACTGTTAGGCCCCCAAACCAACCAGACTTTTTCAACTCAGTCAGTCTTGGTGGTATGAGGATTTTTCATTTGGGAAAATACATTTTAGTTTCTTTCATTTTTTGTAATTCGCTAAAATGGGATTCATAAGTTTTATCCTTTGAGAATTTCCCTTTCCTTTCCGTAGTTTCCTGGGAGAATGGCAGAAAGGCTAACTAAGTATATGTAGAATCCCATTGTGTCACTATAAGCCTGGGTGACAATAAGAGGGACCTGGTGTAGGGACTGGGGAATGATTGTAGAAAGCTTGCCTTCACCAACCTTTTAGCTGAATGTCTTGCAAATATAGCCTGATGATTTCTGAAGAAAACTGAATGGATTTGCAATACTTTTACCCTGAACACCTTTTGTAAGTAAATTGACAAACGTATGCTGACAAAAACGTGGGTAGAAATTCAGAAATATTCTATCTTAGGTAGAGAAAGTCAAAGTGCCCCATAATAAAGAGGTGCCATAACCATGGTCTGTAAAAACCATGTAGGTGGCTCTGCAGAGAATGAGAGACAAGAGTCTTCATCACAAAGGCCGAGATGTCCCCAGGGTGAGTGCTTGCCATTTATGTAATTCCCTTCTTCTGAAAAGGAACAGGCAACAGACATTTTTAGGGTACACAGTGACTTCAGTGAAAAAGGTAAACATTTATTCCCCAAAACAGAATGAGTCTTTAGCTTTACCAGGAAACAATTTCTTGCAGGAAAACTCTGTTATGCTGTTACTAGCCACTACTGGGAATTCTGCCACAGCCAGGGCAACGTTTATTAGTGATCTTCTTTTGATAGTTCTTTCCTTCAAAATATGACCCTTTCCATTAAGTCTGCCCAGTATTCTGGGAAAGCACTCTATGACCAAGCAAAGAGATTGTGAGGGGGCTTAGGAGGAAATGGGGTTGCTTTTGTTTTCATCTCAAATGGTTAAAATAAAAATAGGCACTCATGTTTATAGGAGCCCTGGAGGCGCAGTGGTTAAAGCACTCAATAGGTAACCAACCACAAGGTCCGCAACTCAAAACACCAGCCACTCAGCAGCTTCTGTAAAGATTGACAACCTTGGACCCTCTGCGGGGCAGTTCCACCCCATCCTATAGGGTCGTCAGGAGTCAGAATTGACTGTGGGGCAATGGGTTCCATGGGTTGGTGGTGCAAACACTTAAGCATTTTATTGCTAAACAAGATTGACAGTTCACACCTACCAAGTGGCTCTGTGGGAGAAAGACCAAACATTCTACTTCCATAAAGATTGTTGTTGCTGTGAGCTGTTGAGTTGGTTCCTACCCTTAGCAACCCCGTGTAGGGTTTCCGTGGAGTGCCTGGTGGATTTGTACCACCATCCTTCTGATTCAAACTGACCTTGCAGTCCAGCGCATTGTCCTGCAGTGCCACACCCTAGAAAATTCTATCAGCCTGTTCTACTGTGTCGTGTGCACTCACTGAGTCAGAACGGACTCAGTGGTACCCAGCAACAGCTAGGGCTTAAGAGGGAGGTGCCCTAAGCACTCTGCTTGGTTGGGATCTCAGCTTAGATATCACCCCTGGAAGAAGCTAGTCCCATCCACAGAATTCAGTCACTCCAACCACCCTGCCTATTCAGACATGTTCTGTCACATGACCCTGACTTTTGTAGAATCTTGCTGTTGTTGTACGGTACTGTCGAATCACTTGTAACTCATAGTGACCCCATGTGGCAGAGTAGAACTGCCCTGTATATTCTCTTGGCTGATTTTTATGTAAGGAGATCACTAGGTCTGCCTCCCATGGAGCCATGGGTAGATTAAAATAGCCAACCTGTAAGTTAGCAAACAAGTGCTTAATGGATCTGCGACTAGGGCTCCTTTAAAATTCTTGATGCCATTTAAAAGACTCTTCTTTTCTTGTTAACTTGCTTACCGCCTGCTAAACACACATACACAGTTTCCTAAACTTTTTTGCTATGTTTTGACTTTTGCTTGTGAACTGGGTGAAGGTTTACAGAGCAGATCATCGGCTTTATATTCATACACATTTTGTTTGATCTCCTTGGTTATACTTCCCTCAATGTAACATCACTTACCCCATGATCTCCTCCCTGGGTTTCTTGTTTCCTAAACATTTTTGACCACATAAACAGTCAAAACATTATCAGAAAAAATATTTGAATCATGTGTATCTCCAGTATATGCTTGTTGTTTTTGTTTATGGTTCATAAAGTATATAACCACTTTGGAGTCCTGGTGTGCATGCCACTGTTGGATAAGCACTGGACTGCAAACTAAACCCACCAGCTACTCCTCAGAAACCCTATATAGGTTCGCTATGTGTTGGAACTGACTTGACTGGACTAACAACAGCAATAACAACACAATAACCACCTTACTAATTGTTTTATTTGTGGCACTGTATGATAAGCAAGGAGTTCTGGTAACATAGTGGTTACGAGTCGGTGTCTTAACCTAGTGATCAGCAGTTCGAAACTCCCAGCCGTTCCATGGGAGAAAGATGAGGTTTTCTGCTCCTGTAAATATTTACAGCCTCGGAAACCCTACACAGGGTCACTATGAATCGGAAACGACTCCATGGTACTTAACCACCAACCACCATGATAAGCATTGGACTGCTGACTACAAGGTCAGCAGTTCAAACCCGCCAGCTGCTCCTTGGAAACCCTATACAGGGTCACTATGAGTCGGAACCAGCTCGATGGCACTTAGCAATAACAATTGTTTTATTATAAACATCAGAAAACCTAAAATCTATGTCAAAGTTAAATCTTCCAAGGACCAGATGAAAAAGGCCAGCAGAAGTTGTAGCATTGTTTTTAGGCCCCCCAGATTGTGTTCTCTCACCTTCTACCTTGCCTCCTCCCTCCTGGAGTGTAAGCCATGTGGGAGCAGGTGCCTTGCTCTGCTTGTGTCCTGCTGTGTTCCCAGTTCCTGCAACAGCATCTGGCAAGTAGTATGTGCTCAGTAAATATTTGTTCACGAAATATGTATTGTTGACTAATAAGCAAGGCTGAAGCACAATCCACAACATTTTTATTTGGAGGACAGGGAAAGAAAAGCCCTCCCTGGTTTTTAGGGTCAGAGTGCTTTCCTATTACAATATGTGCTGAATAAGGGATTTACTGTAATGATTCAAATCCTTCACCACAGAGCTAATTACAACTTCCTTGATAAGAGCAGGGTAAGGCAGACAAGCAGATGGTTTCTAGTTTCCCTTACAACAGATGGCACAAATGGGTCAGATTCAGAGGCTCTTTGAGAATGCTTACGCATAAAAAAATCTTATCTATATATATATATCTTTTTAGAAGCTTTTTTTTTTTTTTTTTTGCTTTATTTAGAAGCATGTGTTAGAAGATATGTAAGTATATGTGTATATACACATATACGCATGTGTGTGTGTGTTTATATACAGGAGCCCAGTGGCTATGTAGGAGAAGTCCTGGACTGTTAACTACAATGTTGGTGATTTGAACACATCATGGGAGAAAAATGAACCTTTCAGCTCCCACAAACATGCCTAGGAAACCCTATATAGGATTGCTATGAGTTGGAACTGATTCAGTGGCACTTAACTCTTGGTGTGTTGCTATAGGATTAGCAGTGGACTGTGAACCAAAAGGTCGGCAGTTCAAATCTACCATCTGCTCCTCAGAAACCCTATACAGGGTCATTATGAATCTGAATCAACTCTGTAGCACTTAACAACAAGAGCAATAACATGCATACATATATGTATATACATGCATACATATATATTTATTTATCTTCCAATAAACAGAAAGGAGTATCTGCTTCTAGGAATCCCACCAAGAATTGAATCTGTGTTTTCCTTGCATTTTCCTACAGCCTGAAGCTTTGCATGGGCTGCCTTTTCAAACTAATGCCTAATCAGTTATGAAATGATGGAGTCAAATTTGAAGTTAGGCAGTCTGCTTCTCAACTTCATGTTCTGAACCATCATTCTACACTGCTTCTCTGTACCTTATAATAGGAGACATCGTCTTTGCATATGCTTAACTACCACACACTAGAGAGGCAGTCAAGCTGGGGTCCTATAGACAGACATAGATTCACATCTCTGATCTGATCCTGGAAAGGCAAAATGATAGGGATGGAGAACAGATTAGGTGTTGGATATGGAAAATGGAGTTAAATACAAAATGGTAACAGAGGGAATTTTTCAGGGTGTGACATGACTGTGGTGGTGGATATATCACTGTACATGTTTGTGAAACCCTTAAAATGGAATACTACAAGGAGTACATTATATGTAAATCAGAAAATAGAGTTTAAAAAGGATGGGACTTCTGACTATGTATCAAGTGAGAAGAAAAGCAAATCTTCTCTCTGTAAAACAATTAGCAATGTGGCCCAAATGGACAAAACAACCATTTCAGCACTCTGGACATACAATAATCTGAAAAATGGTTATAGTTTAAGAACTGCTGAACATTGCGTAAGAATAGTGGGGTCTGTCCATACTTGCCTGGGACTGTTTTCAGGCTTCTCCTCCTAAGCAGGCAGTGGAGATGTTCTGCCATGGTGGGGCAGGCCAAGAGGACACGAGGGCTCACTGTCGTGGCCAAAGGGGGCTCATTCTACTTAGAGTGGGGAGAAGTGGTGAGGATGGCAGCAAGCTAGCAGGGAGAACCAGGGGCTCTGCTTACTGTAATTGCACTTGTGGTCAGAGCAAGCATATTCCTGGCCAGGATTCTATACATATACAGCCGACACTGGAAAGGATCCCCAACCCTGAGGCTGTATACATGTACAAAGAATCTGTGAAAGGACTTAGGGAAAAGCATAAGCCAGGCCAGACTTGAAAATGGCCTCAACAGTGAACAATACTTCCTTTCCCATACACAGATCCATTGGCAGAAGGCTGAACCCTTAATGATTCCCAGTGTTTGAGCACAACCTCTGTCCAATTACTGGCTGATCACTAGATTATGGGAGTACAGGGGCAACCCCTATGAGCTCAGACTTAATAAAAACAAGAATTTAAATGGAAAAGCAAAGACAAAAAACAACAGATACATTAGTGACTTCATATTACAGGGGAAACATTATGCAGATCTAGCCCAGGCAAGTTATTAAACAAACAGCAACAGCCACTACCCTCGGCGGGGGTGGTCAGTATCTCCAGTTGCTACAATATATTGTCTAAACTGTCCAGTTTTCTATAAAACAACAAAAAGTCATAGAACATGCAAAGAAATTATGACCCATATGTAGGGGAAAAAATTAGATGACAGACATTATCTTTAAGCCTCCCCCCCGATATAAATTTAGTAGACACAGACTTCAACGCAGCTATTATAAATAGTGTTTTTAAAAGTTGATGGAAATTGTATTTAAAGAATTACAGGGAGATATTGTATAGTGCATCTACAAGTAAAGATTTTCAATAAAAAGGATAGAAATGAAAATAAAAATGAAAATTCTGGAGTTGAAAAGTATAGTAACTTAGATGAAAAAAGATGACTAGATCAGCTGCACAACAGGTTTCAGATGTTGGAATAGAATCAGTGAACTTAAAGATGGTAATAGAAGATATCTATTCTGAAGAACAAAGAGAAAAAAAGATGGAAGAAAAATGATCTGTCTTGGGCGCCAATGTTTACAACATCAAGCATACCAATATATTTGTAATGGGATTCACAAAAGAATACGAAAGAGATGGAAGAATATTTGAAGTAATAACAACTAAAATAATTAACCTATATATCTAAGAGTACTGACTCGAAGGCGCTTAACAACAACATACATCTAAGAAGCTCAATGAACTCCAAATAGAATACAAAAATATTCATACCTAAATGCATCATATTCAAGCTATTGAAAAAGAATATCGTGAAAGCAGTAAGAGAAAAAGACCTCATCCCATTTAGTGGCGCATCGATATGATTAATGGTTGATGTTTTATCAGAAACAATTGAGGTCAGAGGTAGTGGCATATTAAAAGTCAGAATAAAAAATGAAGGTGAAATAAAGACATTCCCAGACAGACAAAGGCTGAATTTGTTGCCAATAGGTCTGTCTTTCAAGAAATTCTAAAGTAAGTTCTTCAGGCTGAAATGAAATGACACCAGACAGTAATCAAATCAACAAGAAGAAATGAAGAATACTAGAAATGATAAATATAAAAAGTAAATACAAAGTTTTTTTTTTCTCCTCTCTTTAAGATGCACAAGATTTTATAAAGTAATAATTATAACAGTATTAGTGGGTTTATAACAAAACATAATGGAGATGGGGAGAATGGAGCCATATTGATGTAGAGTGTTTTATAATTTAACAAAATGGATTTAGTATTCATCTGAATTAGATATGATCAGTTGAAATGCATATGTAACCCTTAGAGCAATAATTGAGAAGGAAACTACAAAATAAATAGTAAAGAAAAAAGCAGGAATTAAATTGTACACTTATAATATTTAACACGAAAGAAGGCAGTAAAAGTAGAACAGAGAAACATAAAAAGACATTAGACATATGAAAACAAATGGCAAAATGGCATCTATCAATCCAACCATCTGCCTAATTACATTAAAAGGAAATAGTCCAAATACCACAATGGAAAGGCAGAGATTGCCTCAAGTTGATTTCACCTCAAATCAGTTGCTCTTGAGTTGTTTTCAACTCATGTCAACTTCATGTGTGTCAGAGTAGAACTGTGCTCCTTAAGGCTTTCAATGGCTGATTTTTCAAAAATAGATAACCCTTCATTTCTTCTGAGGCACATCTAGGTAGATGCAAACTTCAACCTTTATTTTAGAAGCCAAGTGTGTTTGCACCACCCAGGGACTCCAGAGATTACCAGACTGGGTAAAAATAAAGCGATGCCCTAATATCCTTAATAAACATGGATGTAAAAACCCTTAACAAAATATTAAACCCAATACAGCAACTTAAAAAAAAGGATTATGTATCATGACCAAGTGGAATTTATTAATGTTTGAGAGTAATAGAATTATGGATGAAAACCACATTAGCATCTTAATAGATGGAGAAAATGTATCATTATAAAAACTCTCAATAAATTAAAAAGAGAAAGGAACTTTCTCAACCTAATATAGAATATCTTTGAAATCCCACAGCTAATATACCTAGTGGTAAAAGAAGGAATGTTTTCCTCCTCATTCTTGCCACATTCATTTATTCAACATTGTCTTGGAGGTTCTAGCTAGTATAATAAGGCTTTTTAAAAAATTAAAGACATTCAGATTGAAATTGAAAAACAGAATTTTATTTACAGATGACATGACTATATATGTAGAAAATTTCAGGGATCAAAAAAACGTATATCCATCCTAATAGAATAAAGGAGTCCTGGTGTGGCACTATGGGTTAATGCGCTGGACTGCAAAGTTGGTTTGAATAGCAAGGTCAGCAGTTCAAGCTCACCAGTTGCTCCTTGGAAACCCTATTACAGGGTCACTATGAGTCGGAACCAATTCAACAAACACTTAACAACAAACAACAATAGAATAAATGAGTTTAGCAAAGTCACAGGATAGATCAGTATAGAAAAATCAGTGTTTCTTTAAAAAAAAAAATTCCATTCGCAGTAGCATCAAAAAGAATAAAATACTGAAGAATTCCTTTTTGAAAGAAAAATGTGGCAAGATTTGTACATTATAATATATAATGCATAAAACATTAAATATTATAATCCCAAAAAAACCCTTAATGTTTTTGGCCAATTGGTTTTCATTAAAGGATCCAAAGTAATTCAATGGGAAGAGGATAGACTTGTCAACAAATGGGGCTGGGCCAATTGAATATCCACATGTAAAAAGATTAAAGTTCTTCCCCACAGTGGTTTAACTCATAATGGATCATAGACTTGAATGTAAGAGCCAAAATTACTAAATTTCTAGAAGAAAACAAAAGAGAAAATCTTTAGGTTAGGCAAAGATTTCTTAGCTGTGACATCAATAAAGTTGTTCTTATTTATTACTTTTACTACAGTTGGTGAAAGTTTACAGAGCAAATTCATTTCCCATTCATCCATTTATATGTATTTTGTGACATTGGTTACAGTCCTCTCAGTGTAACAGCACTGTTTCCCCTTCCTCCCTGGATTCCATTCATTCTTCATTTTAGCTCCTTTCTGCCTTATGAACTTGGCTTTGGGGAAGATGATGTCCTTTTGGTCTCTGTATAGTTGGTTGTAATGAGGAGTACATTCCTTCCTGGTGTTGTTATTCACTTTTTAGACCTGTTTGGCTGAAAGTTAATCCCACGGAGTGGGTTGCGTTCTAGGTTCCAAGTGTGTTTAAGGGTCACAATCTTGAGGGTTCCACTCGTCCCTATCACACCAGTGAACCTGGTGTTTTTTAGGTTACTGAATTTTGTTCTTCTGTTTGTGATCCTGATTACGACAGTTGATGTCGGTAGCTGGGTACTATCTAGTTTTGTGTTTCTGGGTAATGGATGGCTGTGGTTCATATGGTCCATTAGTCCTTTGGACCAGTGGTCTCCTTGAGTCTTTGATTTTCTTCACTCTTCTTCATCCCATTCGTTCCATACAAGGAGAGACCAATAGGTGCATTTTAGATGGCCGCTGGTAAAAATAAAGCTGTTTTTAAAAATTCTGCTCTGCTAGGGAATAGTAAACATTCAGTAAATGTTGGTAGTTGTTAGCATTATGCTTTTATTATTATTGCTTCCAGAACTACTCTGTGACTAGTATACAAAGATGATGTCAGGAGAATTAAGCAAGAGGGCACAAAATGAATCTGCTTCTTCAGAGTAAGTAAGTCGACTTTGGAAACATATGTGCTACACTTTTTCAAGAAAGAAAGAAAGGGGAAAAAAAAGGGTGAATGGTTAAGAAAAGAAATTTCCTAAATCTGAGCTGATTTGCACTGAGGCACCTGAAATGATTTTCAGTGGTACATGAACAGAAATTTCTTTTCACTGTAATCATAATGCGATCTTATTGTTCTGAATGGATTAATTATTTATATACTGTTAAGGGAATCAATTTCAAGAAAATATTTGTTAAATATCTTTTCAAAAGACACATGATTACACAGATACAGCAAAAATCATGAGGTTGGGCCCAGAATAACTGAGGTTGGGCAACACTATTCAGGAAAGAAGAACAATACCAAATGAGTGTCTGAGACCGAATACTGAAGGCACATGAGTCGCTCTAAGTATATGACTAGCGTGTCTATCTTCCTCCCCACCAGAAGCAAAATAACTGAAACCAACCTCCTGTCGTACTTGATCATAATCACCTCAGACAAGCAAACAAGTGGTTGTACATACAGCAGTCATAACCGCACCAGAGCAAAGTTCCACTCTACACCATCAGAACATTGTCGTTCATGATGGCTGGCTTTCCTGGCTACTAGGATTCTTCTCCTTACTGCTCTGTTGGATCCATATTGCCTTTCCCTTCTTTACTTGAATCGTGTGGGGTCTGGTGAATTTATTTATTTTTTTAATGATTAATTGACATACTTATTTCAATGCAGCTTTTACATATGTTGATTCCAAATGTATTTATTAAACACTCACAGTGTGTAAGAGATACAAGAGAAGGAAGATATCTATATTCCAAGGACAAGTCAAGACCAGAAAAGAAATAGAGTGCTCTTGAGAATTCAGAGGAGAGAGTTAGAACTAACTGTGATATCTGAGAAGTAATCAAAAGAAGGAGGTCACATTTGAAAAGGAGTTTGAATAATGGGTGGACAGTGGTTAGAGGTCAGGGAATAGGCATCCAGGTGGGAAAGATATCACCAGAAAGACCATGGAGATGGGAAAGGTGAAGACTTGCTCACAGCTCAAGTAAACCAATTAGACTAGAGTAGGAGTAGCCATAGGCCAAAGCCAGACAGTTCCGTATTTTTCTTATGGCTCATGAGATAAGAATGCTTTTTACATTGTTAAATGGTTTTGTTTGTTTCTTTAAACCTTTTATGATTAATTAGGAAAATGTTTAAATGGTTACATTTTAAATGGGTGGTTACGAATCGGGCTGCTAACCTCAGGGTCAGCAGTTCCAAACTACCAGCTGTTCCGTGGGAGAAAGATGAGGCTTTCTGCTCCCGTAAAGATTTACAGCCTCGGAAACCCTGTTGTACAGGGTCACTATGAGTTGAAACCGACTCCACGGCACATAACCACCACCACCAGGTACCATATATTATCCTCAGTTTTGCCTCTTAACCCTCAAAGTCTAAAATACTTTTTCTCTGACCGTGTAAGAAGAAGTTTGCTTACCTGAAGAACAACAGGTACACAAAGGAAAGTCATGAGTAATAAGAAGGACAGTAGGGCCATATTGTGCCATGTCTTCAAATGACAGAAACTCACTTCTTGTTACCTCTAAGGAACACAAGGGAGCCTTGGTAACACAGTGGGCTAAGCATAGGCTGCTGGGTTTTATTATTTTTATTGTTGCAAGGTTGGAAGTTCAAACCCAGCAGCTACACGAAAGGGGGAAAAAAAATGAGGCTGTCTGTTCCCATAAAGATTTGTAGTGTTGGAAAGTACAAGAAGAAGTTCTACTCTGTCCTGTAGGGTTGCTGTGGGTCAGAATCAACAGGACAGTGGTGGGGTTTTATCATTTATTTTAGTGCTACTGCCAGAAGAACAAACATCTGTCTTAGAAGAAGGACAACCAGAATGCTTCTTAGAAGCTAGGATGATGAGACTTCATCTCTCATATTTCGGAGGAACCTGTCCCTGGAGAAGAATATCATGCTTGGTAAAGTGGAGGGTCAGCGGAAAAGAGGAAGACTCCCCCCTAAATGAGATAGATTGGCATGGTGGCAGCAATAATGGGTTCAAGTGTAAGAATTGTGAGATTGGCTCAGGACCAGCTCATGTTTTGTTCTGTCGTGCATAAGGTCTTTATGCACAACTTAGCAGCATCTGACAACAACAGTAACATAAGAATGTAGGCAGGGAATGTTTTGATTATTACAAATGCACACTAGTCCCATCTTTAGCATTTCCGTGCAGTACAAAGTAGGTGATGAGTTATTCTTCAAGCAGCCAGGTCATTTCTTTGGCTGGCTAGATAAAATTACTAAGTATCTAGAGTACAATCTGTGTTGGAGTGAATAGCTAAACATGACTACCTTTGTTTCTCACAAAACATGTCCCCAAGGGAGTAGCTGAGACTCTTGATTCATGGAAAGAGAGGGGCTAAGAACTGGCGGTCAGGAGGCAGACTTGCAGAATGTGCCCTTTGGTGGTTTAAATTATTATATATGCTTGAGTGTTTGAAAAAAGAAAAAAAAAAAAAAAGCTAAAATGAATAGAGATAAATACTGTTAACAGATGGTTCATGGTATAATCATTGTAATGAAACAAAGTATATGATTGGTTGAATGTAAAACTCATGATCTGCCCTGTAAACTTTCACTCAATTCACAATAAAAACTTGAAAAAAAGAAAAGTCCCCAAATGTTCCATAGCCTGGTTGGGGATTTTTGGTTGAGTTAAATTAAGGCCTGGAATCCTGGCATGTCGCTGTGAGTTAATGTGCTGGACTGCAAGGTTAGTTTGAATCTCAAGGTCAGCAGCCCAATGTCACCAGCTATTCCTCAGAAGCCCTATAGAGGGTCACTGTGAGTCAGAACTGACTCAAAGGCACTTAACAACAACAACAGACTGGGGTTAGGCTATCAATCCAGGCAGATACCATGTGTATGGTTCACTTAAAGGTGATGTTGAAATTAACGGTAGCATTGGGTGGTAGTTGTAGGTGCTCTTGAGTCAGTTCCAACTCATAGCATCCCTATGCACAACAGGACAAAACACTGCCTGGTCTTGCATCATCCTCACAATTGTTACGTTTGAGCCCATTGTTTTGCCACTGTGTCAGTCCTTCTTGGTGGGGGTCTTCCTCTGTTTCACTGACCCTCCATTTTACCAAGCGTGATACCATTCTTCAGGTAATAGCTCCTTCTGATAATATGTCCAGAATATGAGAGATGAAGTCTCACCATCCTGACTGCTAAGTATTCTGGCTGCAGGTCTTCTAAGAGGTTTGTTCTTCTGACAGCCCTTGGTACTTTAAACAATCTTCTCCAAAACCATGATTCATATGCATATGAGGCAATTGAAAAAAACCACCTATCCTCTAACTGATAATCTTTGCTTTTTAATACTTTCAAGAGTTCTTTTGTAGCAAACTTGCCTAACATACCATTTGATATCTTGACTGCTGCTTCCATGAGTGTTGGTTGTGGATCCAAGAAAATAAGCTCTTTGACAACTTCAACCTTTTCTCGGGTTATCATGTTGTTATTTGTTGGCCCAGTTGTGAGAAGTTTTGTTTTCTTTGAGGTACAATCCATACTGAATATTGTAGTCTTTGATCTTCATCAGTTGTATTTTAAGTCCTTTTTGCTTCCAGCAAGCAAGGCTATATCATCTGCATATTGCAGGTTGTTAGTGAGCCTTCCTCCAATCCTGATACCACATTCTATATATAATCCAGTTTCTTGGACTATTTACTCATCTTACAGATTGAATAAGTATGATGAAAGAATGCAGCCTTTGGTGCAATTTTTTTCCTGATTTTAAACCATTTAGTATCTCCTTGTTCTGTTCTCACAACTGCTTTCTGGTCTATGTACAGTCTCCTTGTGAGCACAATTACATGTTTTCTAATTCCCATTCTTCACAATGTTATCCATAATTTGTTATGATCCACACAGTGAAAGCTTTTACATAGTCAAAGATACAAGTAAGCATCTTCCTGGTATTCTCTGCTTTCAGCCAAGATCCATCTGACGTCAGCAATGATATCCCTAGTTCCATATCCTCTACTGAATCCGGCTTGAATTTCTCGCAGTTCCCTGTTGATGTACTGTTGGATTATTGCTAGCAAAATTTTATTTGCGTGTGATATTAATGATATTGTTTGAAGAAACTCACTAGCATAAGCAAAACAATGGAAATTGTAAACTTAAAATGTTGGGAAGATTCAATGTGTATCTCACCTCTAGCACAACTTGGTTCAGGAGTCCAAATTATTATTATTTTGCTTACCTCTTCTTCCCTCTTTTTTTTTTAGCTTCACTTGTAGACTGAAGTTTGCAGTGTAATAAGAAAAAAGATCTCTGGTGTTTTTATGCCAGTAAAGACAGAAATAACATTCACATGGACTTTAGTCCATCCCTGAAGTAGTCATTGTGGGGGTGGGGGGATTGACCAGCCTGGACAACATGCCCACACCCCGGGGATGGAATCCTGTGGGACACTGAGTGATAACTCCACCAAGTGAACTAGAAAAAGGAGCGGGAAATCTGATATTGTTGTAGTTAGTGCCATCAAGTTTATTAACCAGGAATAAACTTTAACTCTGTATTCCACTGTGCCAGGGGAAGGAATTTATCCACATTCAGTAGAAATAAGCAGTTTAAGCTAATGCATTTAGTAAGTTTGTGTAGTTGCAATGTACAATAGGATGGATTGCAATGGTCAAAAGATAGAGAGGCTTCCTTATTGTTTCCCTTAAGCCTAGAGGGAAAGGTCTTGGTCTTCATCCTAGGGACAGTGAAGAAGCGCTGAAATGTCTTAAACAGAGAAATAGCACGATCAGATTTGCATTCTGGAATGACCATCAAACTTTGTTTTCTTAAACATCTATGTTGAGAACCTTGATTACATTGTGAAATTGCTATGAATGCATACATTATCCAGAATTATTTCAGATCCACCTCAGATTTAGAAAAATAGAAATTCTGATTTTGTGAGATCAGAATTAATGGCATTTTGCTGGGTCCATTTTCATGGGTTTTTCAGCGGGTGTTTGGTTTTATAGTACAAGAACTAGAAGAGATTATGAAAATGATTTTCCTTCCGTGTGTTTTTATTCACAGATGTTAAAACTTTTTTTCCAGTGGAAAGGATGACTTTGCTGGAGAATCATTTAACGTTTTTTCCAGTTGAGTCAATAAGCTCCTCAGAAACAAATGAATAAGGGGCAAGAATGACACTGTGAAGGCCAGTATGGTGTGTTTCTTCATGAGAGTATCAGCTAGCCATTCTGTATGGCGAACGTGACCACAGAAGAAGGCAGTTTTGTGCGTAGTCACACTGAAGGAGCGTGGGCAGGCACGGAAGATCTTAGTGGAGTAGAGAAGTTTGAATAGGTAGAAATCAAATCAGAAACAATTTCCCACATGTTTAGATTGTTGAATAAACATCAGTATTAGAAGGAAGTCAACTATTCACTTTGGTGGGGAGGGGAGAGGAGAGTCAGAGACTCTTTTCTTCAAAGTTTATTTCTCCTTATCTCTCTGCCTCATATGCCTTGCTTGGTATCCAGACCAAAGTTTGTACAGTTGCAGTAGTTTAACTTAATCGTCTTAGACATTGTCCTTAGCAGAAGTGTTTTTTCTTGTGCTGAGAGTTCTGAACACAGTGGATTATTTTTGTCCCCTTCTTCAAGGAATCCCCTCTTCCCAGGGTTTCTGTTAAAGCTAAACTATCCTGGGCCACCACTGCTAATTTTAGATCCTTCTTTGTTTTTAGCAGTGGACATTCAGATTCTTATTAAGCCCTCCCCCGCCTCCTTCTTTTCCTCTGCCTAGTCCAAACAGGAAATATTCCCTGAAAGTAGACCTTATAGAAAACTATGCCAGGTGGCCAGTGACTTTCAGCCAGTGAAGTTGGACTTGTCCAGCATCACTCAGAAGGCTGCTTCAGAGGTGTCCCCTTTGACTTCCCCATACCTGGGTCAAAGGAAGAAACTGTTGCTATACTATAATAACATGAAAGGGTCTGTAGAATAGCCAGCATAAATCCTCAGTCAGGAGGTGGAATGGAAAAATGAGCTTCTACACGTGGAAAGTGCTCAGTAAATATTTGTTGACTGTGTTTGACTGAAAAAAGCAGAGAAACAGTACAGGTCAGGAGCTGCCAACTGTATTATGCAATCCAAAGAACTGGCTTGAGCAAAAAAGACTCAACAACCATTTGCCCCAATTGAAAATCCTTCTTCTAGAGAATTAAAGTAGCAATTTGTACAACTGGGGATTTTTTTTGGTTTTTTCCTAATAAAAACCCCACTGCCATTGAATTAATTCTGACTCATAGCAACCCTCTGTAGGGTTTTCAAGGCTATGCATCTTTAAAGGAGTCAAAGGCTCCTCTTCCTTGCACAGAGTGGTGATGGGTTCTAGCTTCTGACCTTGTGGTTAGTAGCCCAATTACTTACAGAAAATAGGGAATATATATATATATATATTTTTTTTTTTTTTAATTACCTTTAATCTCTTTGCCCGGAGAACATGTTTGTATTTACTTACTGTCTATAAGTATGCTTTACAGCAGATTTGTTTTTTCAGTTTATTTAAAAAAAAAAAATGCATGAAATATAAATGTACATCTTATTTAGCAAACAGCCATGTAGCCACCACCCAGGTTAAGGGATACAACATTGCCAGGACCCCGGGTGTATCCCCATCTCTCACTTTGGTCTTTCCTGCCACAGCCCTCTCCCTACCCACACAGACAGCCATTAACATAATGTTCCTTGCACTGACTTAACTTTTACCTCTTAAATATATATCCCCAGCCACAATATTTGTTTCTTGTTTCATGACTAGATAAATTGAATCATACAGTGTTTTGTTATTTTAAGTTTGGTTTCTTTTGCTCAACAGTTGTAAGAGTCATTCAAGTTTTGGACAGATAGCTGTAGTTCATTGTCATTATAATAGACTGTATCATTGTATTAATGCACAGATAGTCCCCAACTTACAGCAGTACAAGAGTGCCAAATGGTCAACACCCTTGGTAAGCACTTGGTATTTTCAGCCTTTTCGTTATTATACATGAAGGAGTGTTTTAAAAGTTCATGGAAATAGTTCCATTTTATTTTAATTCCGTTTTTCCATGAACTTTTTGATGCCCTCTCAAATTGAGCCATTCTAGTGGGCGTGCAGTATCATTTTACTGTGGCTTTAATTTGCATTTATTGCATTATTTGCATTGCATAAAGGGAAGTTAAGTACCTTTTTTATAGATAATAGTCATTTGAACTTTCTCTTCTGAAATTCCTGCTCATGTTTTGTGCCTATTTTATACTGGGCTGTCTTTTTCTTACTGATCAGTAGTTCTCACATAATACAGTTATGAGCTCTTAGTTTAGATGTTGCAGCTTGTCATTTTTATTCTTTTAATGCCCTCTGATAAATAGAAATCTATAAGAAGGAGCTCTGGTAGCGTAGTGGCTACAAATTGGGCTGCAAACCACAAGGTCAGCAGTTCGAAACTACCAGCTGTTCCATGGGAGAAAATAAGGCTTTCTGCTCCCATAAAGATTTACAGCCTCAGAAACCCTGTACAGGGTCGCTATGAGTTGGAACCGACTCCATGGCACATAACAACAACATAATGTTAAGAAAGTTAAGTATATTGATATTTTCCTTTATGGATCTTTTTAAAAACAAACAATGCAGGCGAATAGAAAATGAAAAGCAAATGTCCAGGCCTGTGTGCCCAGTTCTTCCTTCTCACTCTTCTGCTAACCAAAAAGTCAGCGATTCTAACCCACCAACTGCTCTGCGGGAGAAAGATGTGGCAGTCTCCTTTACAACCTCGTGATCCCTTTGGGGCCATTCTACTCTGTCCTGTAGGGTGTCTATGAGTTGGAATTTAACTCATCAACAATGGGTTTGGCTGGTTGTTTTGTTTTTGTAATGTGTGTATATGTGTAGAGGAGGGACTTCAAAAAGTTCATGAAAAAAATTCCATTATCTTTCAGTTCCTTTTTTTTTTTAGTAGTAAAATCTTGCATCTTTTTTTTTTTTTTAGTTTTTAAATTGTGAGATTTACATGGGAGAACATCAGCTTTACACTCATCCTATCTTAGTTCGTTTCATTGCAATGATTACAATTCCCTCCATTCATCATCAAATAACCAAAGGGTACACCACACAGGCCTGCCCCCCAGCCTCCAGCACACAGCCCTTCTCCCTCCCTGAGTTCAGTGTCCTCAGCCGCTCCATCTGTCCATGTCATCCTCTCTGTCTCCATCCCTGACATCACTGCCTCTCAGGGTAGGGTCCCGCTCTCCATTCTTCTCACTTGATGGTCCCAGGGACCTCCGCTCCTGGGCTGCAAAATCAATCACTCTCCTCCTTTTGTCAAAAACACCTACCTCAAAAAAACAAAACAAAACAAAAAAACGACCTACCTCTATATTTCCGACCCTTACAGTCAGTCCTGATGGCAATTATTCACTATTATACCACAAGACTCTTATCCCCATTTCCTTTTGCCAGCCTGGTCCCAACAGATTGGAAATCATTCGGTGGTAATTCTACCTTCCCCTGCCCTGTCTGGAACTAGGCTCCCTCTTGAAAGCTTGTAAGCCAGTCACTTCTTTCCTTTATAGGCCCCCCATTTTGGGTAGCCCATGTCGAAGCTGCCTATCCCAGTCAACCCTGTATACTGAGGGGGTGGGAGTGATCCTCACTGTAAAGATTTGTTCCCTTTTTTGAGCTACTACATCCGTAAGTATAGGTAAAGTTTATCAAATTGTAGTGAGTTGCTCTTTTTATTTTTTCCCCCTCTTCTTTCTTCTTCTAATCGAGTTCTGATCATCCAGCCATTGAAGCCAGGTCAAGTGGGTACTATCTGCAAATATGGGTGTTCTTGTGCATCTCCCCTCCCTTCATATCAGCTGGATGCTTCACTCCACTCTAGCCTCTGGGCCCAGGAGTCCCCGGGTCTTGCCATACTGCTGGCCATCTGGTCTCCACTCAGGTTCGCAGGAGTCTATTGAATGTGGTCAGGCTTAGCTTGCAACTTCATTGCTTTTTTCCCCCTCTTCCCCTTATCGGTGACCAACATGGTCACCAGCCAGACGACATGCCTGCTCATGTATTTCCCTTGAGTTTCAGTCTTGGAAGGGGGTTTGCTCTGAGAGGTCCCAATCACTTGCCTTGATGCCTCCTGGGCAAACAGCTTACTTGTTCTTGTAGTAATCA
>NW_006408750.1:1991195-1992424 GCF_000296735.1 Chrysochloris asiatica
ATCAATATGATCATGTGGTTCTTTTCCTTTTTCTTGTTTATATGGTGAATTACATTGATTGTTTTTCTAATGTTGAACCATCCTTGTATCCCTTTTATGAAACCACTTGGTCATGATGTATTATTTTTTTGATGTGCTGTTGGATTCTGTTGGCTAGGATTTTGTTGAGAATTTTTACTTCTATGTTCATGAGGGATATTGGTCTGTAGTTTTCTTTCTTAGTGATGTCCTTCCCTGGTTTTGCTATGAGGGTTATGCTTGCTTCATAAAAAGTATTAGGGAGTTTTCCATTGTCTTCTATATTCTGGAATAATTTGAGTGGAATTGGTGACAGCTCTTCCCTGAATGTTTGGTGAAACTCACCAGTGAAGTCGTCTGGGCCTGAACTTCTTTGGGTTGGGAGTTTTTGGATGACCTGATCAATTTCTTCTTTTGTTATGGATCTGTTCAAGTTTCCTACTTCACTCTGTGTACGTTTTGGTAGGTTGTGTTTTTCTAAAAATGCATCCATCTCTTCTAAGTTTTTGAATTTGTTGAAGTACAACTCTTCATAGTATTCTGTTATTATCCTTTTGATTTCCTTTGGTTCCATTGTGACTTTGCCCATGTGGTTTCTAATGCGAGTTATTTGTGTCCTCTCTCTCTTTTCTTTTGTTAGGGTTGCCAATGGTTTGTCAATTTCATTAATCCTTTCAAAGAACCAGCTTCTTGTCCTGTTGATTGATTCTGTAGTTTTCCTGTTTTCCATCTCATTTATTTCTGTTCTTATCTTTATTATTTCTTTTCTTTTGATGACTGTTGGTTCCCTCTCTTGGTCAGTTTCTAATTGTTGGAGATGCTATGTTGATATGTTAATTTTGGTTCTTTCTTCCTTTTGGTTGTGCACATTTATTGAAATAAATTATCCTCTCAGCACCGCTTTCACTGTGTCCCATAGATTTTGGTATGTTGTGTTTTCATTCTTGTTTGTTTCTAGGAACTTTATGAATTCACGTTTAATTTCTTTTTTTACCCAGTTGCTTTTCAGCAGGATGTTGTTCAGTTTCCATGTAGTGAACTTTATTTCCCTGGTCTTCTTGTGGTTGATTTCTAGTTTTATAGCATTGTGGACTGAAAAGATGCTCTGTAGTGTTTTGATGTTTATAAATTTATGGAGGCTTGTTTGTGACCTAACACATGGTCAATTCTGGAGAATGTTCCATGTGCACTGGAGAAGAAAGTATATTGTG
>NW_006408750.1:1993894-2003958 GCF_000296735.1 Chrysochloris asiatica
TTGTCTTCCAGCTCACTAGTTCTGGCTTCCATCTCTTCTATTCTGCTCCTTTCTTCTTTCAGTGTATTGTCCATTTCTGATATTTTATTATTAATCATCTGGACCTCTTTTTGCAGGTTTTGAATTGTTTCCAGTGCTGTATCAATCTTGTTTGATTGCTCTTTTAGTACTTTCCTGACTTCTTCCTTGTTTTCTTCCACCCCTTAACGGAGCATTTGAATTTGCTTCTATATCATTCTTCTGAATTCCTTCTCAGGCAAATCCAAAACCTGGCCTTCCTCTTCTGGGGATCCTTTGTCTGTCTTCAGTTCATTTGTCTCAGTTACTGTTTTTGGAACTGTTTTGAGATCTTTTGTTGTGTTTTGTTTGTCATTCCCAATAGTAGTTATGTTGGGTTTTTTAATGCTTAAATGTATGTATGTTGTTGTGTTATTAAGCTTAATGAGTGTCTCCTGATAGATATGATCAGGAGATAGGCTTCCATTTTTGCATGTAATGCTTAGCAGCTATTATTGGCTCTTGTCTCAATGGTGGAATATTATGGGGCATGCTTACCCAAGAAGAGACGATTGCTGCCACTTCTTGAGTAACGTAGGGAGAAAAAGCTCCCACCCCCAGGAAAAATGTGTGATTAAATGAACCAAAAGCAGAAGCAATATGAAAGTAGAGACAAAAACCGCCACTTTGAAACAAAAATAAAACTGTGGCCAACCATCCAGTTGCCTTGCTACACAGGCAGTGTGTGTGCACCGTAGAAGCCTCCAGTAGTGGATGGAGGTGTCCGCTCGCTCAGGCCCCACCTCTAGTTACCACCATAGAGGTGTGCAGATAGATAATTGAGAAGTTAATGAGAGAAAGATTGTCTACTATTTTTGTCTCTGAAGGTCAGTTAGGTATCTGCATTTGCACAGCATAATTCTCGAGATAGTTGTTTCCTTTTATATTGGGGTTTTACAGATTGTTCATATGGTTTGTCTATCAGCCTTGATGGGCCTTCTTTTTTCTTGCTAGACAGAGTGGATTAAAGGGTCCTGCACAAGTTAATTTTAGGGCTCCAACCCCAAGGTGAATATCATAAGCAGCTGCCAAGCTCTTTCTCTCTGTGCCGTGGGAAAACTGTGGGCTCAGTGCTGGACTTTTTTGGGGGGATGCTTACCCACCTGCCTGAAGGCATCCAGACTGGGCAAAGAAGGTGCGACAGGGAAGAGGAGGAAAAAATGTGTAGAATCCCCCATACTTCCTTTTGCAAATGTCACTGCACCAAAGTGTAGGTTCCCTGTGCCTGTCTGGCTATAGCCCCACCCTCTGAACTCCACCCAGGCAGGGTTGCCTCAGAGGGAGTCCCATCTCAAGTGATTCCTAACTTGCCGTATTTTCCTTTATATTGTGATTTTTTCTACTTGTGTGTGTGAGAAACTGACTCCCTGCACCTTATGCTAGATCAGAGCTCTGATATTGTTCCATAAGCACAGCTTCTCTGGGTTTTCAATCCCTCCCCCACGGAGCCTTTCCTACCTGGCTGTCTCTGCTGCGACCAAAACTGGAGCTATCTCAATTTCATTTTTTCCATGAACTTTATGAAGCCCCTTCATGTGTATTTATAAAGAGAGAGACAAAAGACAGATACATATATACATTGTTGTTGTTGTTACGTGCTGTTGAGTCCGTTTCAATTCATAACTATGCTGTATAGGGTTTCCGACAGCTACTTGTGTATTTGAACTAATGACCTTGCTGTTAGCAGTCCAGTGCTTATTCTACAACACAACAGGGCTCATATATATACATACATATATATATGTATATATGTATGTATATATATATATCACTACCATTTTTTTATTTGCTTAATTAGTCTGTCACAGAAATGGAAATGATGGTAGAGTCAGGATTTTAGAAAGGAATTTGCCAGAGGTATGTCATTAGTGCCCTTGTGTACAAATATGAGAAAATGTGGTATTTGTGCAGTTAGTGAGTCCACAGTGGATTGAATTACCACATGTACCTGGAGCAATGGGAAGGTAAATAAAACTACTTTGTATGACAGGTTAGCATTAAAAATTGAAGTTTTATTTATGCTAGAAATAGCACTGCTTAGGTATATATGCTAAAGAAACTTGTGTACATGTGCGTCAGATGGGATACATTTTTAAAATTTTCCTGAATAGACTATAATGATGGCCAAAAATTGTAATCAACTTAAATGTTCACAACAATAGAATGACTAAACAAAGTATGGTATATTCATACAATTGAATTAATAGAAAACAGTATAAATCAATTAACTAAAACTACTACATGAGATTAATTTTTGAAAGAATCAAGACACAAGGATATACATTCAATACACTTCTCTCCATATAGTGTTTAAAAAGTATAGAAAATCATACTACAAGAACAAGTAAGTTGCTTGCCCAGGAGACATCAAGGCAAGTGGTCAGGTCCCCTCAGTGCAAACCCCCTTCCAAGACTAAGACTCAATGGGAATACACGCTCTGATTGGTGACCATGTTCGTCACCCATAAGGGGAAGTGAGGGAAAAACAGCAATGAAGCTGTAAGCCAAGCCCTACAACGTACAATAGTCTCCTGTGAACACGGGTGGAGACCTGGTTGGCCAGCAGTGTGGCAAGACCTGGGGAGTCTTGGGCCCAGAGTCAGTGACATAGCCAGAGAGGACTAGAGTGGAGAGTGAAGTGTCCAGCTGATAAGGAGAGAGGGCAAATGCACAAGAACACCCACACTTGCAGATAATACCCACTTTACCAGGCTTCAATGGCTGGATGATCAGAGCTCAACTAGAAGAAGAAAGAAGAGGAAAAAAAGAGTAATCTGATACAATTTGATGAACTTGACCTACACCTGTGGATGCAGTAGCTCAAAAGAGGGAACAAATCTTTACAGCAAGGATCATTCCCACCCCCTCTATATACAGAGTAGACAGTGATGGGCAACTTGGACATTGGCTACCCAAAATGGGGGTGCTACAAAGGCAAGAAGTGACTGGCTTACAAGCTTTCAAGAGGGAACCTAGATCCAGAGGGCCTGGAGGAAGGTAGAATCTCCAGTGAGTAGTATATCCAATCTGTCTAGACGGGGCTGATGAAAGGAAATGTGGATAGGTCTTTTGTGATACAATAGTAAATACTTGTTATCAGGACTGATTGTGAGGGTTGGAAATGTAAAGGTAGATGTTTTGTAGCAAGGAGGGGCATGATTAACTTTTCAGTCTAGGAGCAGAGGTCCCTGTGTCCATCAAGGGAGAAGAGCAGAGAGTGGGACCCTGCTCAGAGAAGCAGTGATGCCTGAGATGGAGGCAGAGATGATGACATGGAGAGATGGAGCGGCTGGGGACTTTAGACACAGAGAGGGAGAGGAGCTGTGTGCTGACGACTGGGGTATACTCTTGTAGTGTATACCCTTTGGTTGGTTGATGATGCATGGAGGGGATTTTAACCATGGCAATGAAATGATATATGATAGGATGAATGTAAGACTAATGTTCTCCCATGTAAATTATCACATAATTCACAATAAAAAAATAAAATACTTATGAGGGAAAAGAAAAGTGTAGAAAATCAAATGGTTTAAGAAGCCATACCTTGGTGGTAAAACACTGAAGGAAATCAAATCAAGGAGATAGTTGTTAAGAAATCAGTCTTTTGGGAGAAGGGGTGATGTTTTAAGAAGAAGGCATGTGGGGAAAGGGTGGGTTTCTAGGATACTATCAGTATTTTATTTCGTAACTTGGGTAGTGAGTAGCTCAGATACTTATTTTGTAATTAATTGTTGTTGTTGTTAAGTGTTGTTGAGTCAGTTCTGACTCATAGTGACCCTGTATAGGGTTTCTGAGAAGCAGCTGGTGAGCTTAAACTACCTAAATTATACTTTTATGTTTTGTACACTTTTCATTTCATTATATTTCACAATCAAAGTGATTGTTTTTTTTTTAAGATTAATCATTAATGGGTTGATTGATGTCAGTCCAGGGGGAGGTGTTTGTCCTTAACTCCATTGTAGTATTGTTTATCCTTAACTCCACTGTATGTCTTTCAACATGTTTATCAATGATGTCCATGAGGTTTGATAGACTGGTATATGACAGAGAACTAGAAGGATAGCTAATATATTGAAATGACAGTTGGGTTACAAAGCTTCCAACAGGCTAGACTGAGGAATAAAATATGAAGAGCAAGTTTCATTTAAATAAGTTGGATCGTTCTTCAATTGACATCTCAAAAATCAAAAGTAAGATGATTTAAGTGCAGGTAATGCTCATTGGAAAAGACATGAAGACCAGTGTGTCAGCTATGTGATTTAGGGACTATGTTAATAGGAGTGCAGTAACCAGAACAAGGGAGGTGATGGTTCTGCTTTCGTATCTCCCAGGATTGTGACCTAGGCTTTGTAGCTCATGCTTTAACCACTACCCCAAAAAATCAATGAAATTGCAACCCTTTGGCATAAAGAAGACTGAAAGAGGAGTAGAAGGATGACCCCAGCACTGTTTAAATAGATTAAGGACTGTCCTGTCTAGATATATTAAGGACTGTCTGAGAAGATTTTGTGTGTCCTAGTTTATATATTACAACAAGGGCAGATTTAGGTTTAGTTGTTTTTTGTTTTGTTTTATTTTGTTGTTTTTCAAGGTGTTTCCCTTTGTTCAATCTCAAACAGAATTTAACTAAAAAACAAGACATGATAAAGTGGTGAAAGATTTGAGAGGTGTTTGATCTATTAACCTTTCTGGTCCTTTCCATTCTGAAGAATGTTCTGTGCAGTGAGCTATGAACGGAGGCACTGTCGTCTCTATTTTCCATCCAGACTTTTTCCTTTTACCTCATACTTCTATATTATTCTACCTGAGATTCAAATTATTGACTCAGGGGCCTTAAATATGAAGCATTCTGTATTCTAAGATTTTGAATTTTGTTTATTAAATCATAGAATCTCTGACCCATCTGAGTTTAAATTTTATTTGAAACTTATTCTGAATTTTTTTTTAGAAAACTGGGAAACAGAACACTGCACAACATGGCTTCAAAAAATTCGTGGAAAAAGAGAATTAAAAGATAATGGATTTTTTCCATGAACTTTTGAAGCACTCTCATTCTATATTAGAAACAAACTACTGGAACCCTGGTGTGTCACTGTAGGATAAGCACTGGACTGCCAACCTCAAGGTCAACAGTTCAAACCCACCAGCCACTCCTCGGAAACTCTATATACAGGGTCATTGTGAGTTGGAACCAACTACATGGCACTTATCAACAACTGCATTTCAAAACTATCTTAAAAGCAATTCCAAGTAACTGATAAATCCTTATAGCTATTTTGCCACTTAGTCTCACTAATCTAAGAATTAGAAGTGTGCAACTGTCTGTAAAAGTGCATACTAAATTGTATAGAAAAGAATTTACATCAAAATAATGTCCCTGACGAGTCAGAGAAGAATATAGAAAAATGACACTCAGAGACGTACGGAATTTTTTTTTCTTGTAAAGTTATTGAAGTGCATACTGAAAATTTAGGAGGTTGGAACATACATAGAAATCCTGTCAAAACTGGAACAAACACATGTGAAAGATATATGTTTTCAGACTTTCCCAAAAATAAAATATTTTCCTGCCATTTGCTACAATTCATTGTGAACCAGTTTACCAGCATTCCTCTTGACCCTATTTTCCTGGCCAAAGTTTTTGACATCCTTTCCCTTTTTATAGCATTATAAGTCAAGGTACAAATAGGTATTTTCCAAGGAAGAATAATTCACTGATTTGGGATTTGATTAGCTAGGACTCTGTGGAATTGCACAGAATTTTCTCTCCTCTCTGATTACAGAGGAAAAGAAAAGAAAAGCAATCTGCTTAGACTGAGCAGCACCCGTCTCTCCTAACCAGTAAAAAGGGAGCGGATACATCTCACAGGCCAGACCTAACAGACAGATTTCACCCGCCATCTGAAAGTAGAACATCCCTGTGAAACCTTTTGTAAACAACAATGGTGAAAAGCAAAGAGGCAAATTATCATTAATTTTTATTGGAGAAGTTTCAGAAAATAACCTTCTAAACCATACCAAATAACAGGTAAATCGATAATAAACTGTTGTTGTTCTTAAGTGCTGTCAAGTCGATTCTGACTCAGAACGACCCTACATAGGGTTTCTGAAGAGCAGTTGGTGAGTTTGAACCGCTGACCTTGCAGTCTAGTACATTATCCTACAGCACACCAACAGGACTCCTGGTAATACTAACATCCAGTAAAGGCAGGACTGATGTGGTAAATGCACAGCCTGCTTATGAAGGAGAAATAATGCATGTACAATACATCTCCCAGTCAGGAGCTATGCGGTACCACTTGCACTGCTTGGGGTGTTATTGTTGTTAAGAGCTGTCAAGCCAGTTCCAACCCATAGCGACCCTATATAGGGTTTCTTTGGAGTGGATGGTGAGCTTGAATTTTGCAGTCCAGCACATTAAGCCACAGCACCACACCAGGACTCCACTTGGGGTACATGCTGCCTTTTAACAGCCAGCCATAAAATCAACACTTAGATGTTTTTTTCTTAAAAGAAAAAATTCTCGTCAGATTTCTTTTCAGTTAGTGAGATGAAGTACTAATGTAGCTCTTTCATAAAAGTGAAGTAGTGTGAAAGTGAACATTCGAAAAGCAGAGAATGTCTCTACATGAGTGGGAAGCCGGGCTGCAGATCATAGACCAGTACCTGGCAGAGGGATGTGAATGACAGTTTGGTGACTTCTGTGAAGGAGGATGCTGCCACAAGGCATTTTGTGCCCTCCATCAGTATTTCATCGCTGCTACTTTGTCTTTGAGAGTCTGAGACTTACATTGCACCACTCACCAGTCTCTTAGACCACCCTTACATACCATTTGACTCAGAGTCTGAGGGCAGATGCCTGCGTTTGTCTGTCTCTCTGTTTGCCTGTCCGTTTACTGTACTACCTTTTTGGCAGAATGCCCTTTGGAAAATTAATCATTGCTTCTAGACGGAAACAACGCAGGAAGAGAATTGTATTCATTTTTACATCATTGGAGTCACTAGGAAAGAAAAGGGTCAGAGATAATCTCTGTGAACTGAGAAAGTGTTAGTCTGATTTTTTTTTCCTGGTGTGGCGCTGTAGGATAAGCGTTGGACTGCTAACTGCAAGGCTAACTGTGCAGCCCCACCAACCACTCCTAGGAAACCCTATACAGGGTCACTGTGAGTCTGAACCAACTCGACAGCCCTTGACAACATTTTTATTGTATTTTATTAATAATGGTGCTCATTGTGGGCGGAGCCATGGTGAGAGGCAATGGGAGCCCCCTCCCCCCCCCCAACACTGTTGGTGGGAATGCAATTCAGTAGAACCTTCTGAAAATGTGTTTGGCAGGATGGATTAAGACACTTAAAAATAACTCTCTTAGCCTTTCACCCAGTAATTATACTACCAGAAATTTATGCTAAGGAAACAATTGGAGGCGCAGGCAAAGATCCTCTGCAAGGCTGTGCATTGCAGTGTTATTTATAATAGCTAACGTGGGATAATAATGCGAATATGCACAATAAGAAAATGGGTCCATAAATCAGTGTATACCATACAATATTCTGTAAACATTTAAGAAACAGGATATCAAAGGCTATTTCAGAAACTCAGAAAATACCTTGTAATGTGAAGTGAAAAAGCACTAGTATCCACATTTAGTTACCTTATATAACTGTGTAGCATTATCCTAAAAAAAAAAAAAAAATTTTTTTTAAGTGAAGAGGAATATGCCACGATGTTAACAATGATTAATAACAATTGTGTATAATGTTCTTTCCTGTTTGTGTCTTGGTATTTTCCAGTTTTTCTCCATGGTCACCAATAATTTTGATGACCAAAATAAATTTTTTAAAAAAGATTAGCTTTCTTAATGGCTGAACATTCAGCTTACTTGGAAACCTCCTATCCTGTACCAGCTTAAGTTTTAAGTATCATGGTGTGGAGACAGGAGAGGGTCTGCCATGTACCTCATCAGACTGGGCGCCTGCCTAGACAGCCCCATCCACAGGACAGCAGGCATGCCCTGGCTGGTACACCAGACATTCCATCATTCAAGTGAGTCACCACAGAAGGGTGTCAAGCTGATGATATTGCTACACACTATACTTGAACTATCAGCCACAACCCAGCCTGCTGCCAAGCCTTTTTAGCCTTATCTTCTAAACCGTTATTCTTCCACTCTCCAGTGAATGTCAAGGGGACTGACTGGGACCGTCTGACTCCTTTGGAAGACAGTGTGGACCAGCAAACTAAAGCTGATGCAAGCATGTCCTGTGGATGCCAAACCAGACTAGCAATTGTAACTTCTATGCTAAAGTTGAAGCTGGTGTTATTGTTGATATAGCTGGGTCTTGGTGTGGGTGTGGCTGGTAGAACCCCAGGAATATTTAAGGTGAGAGATGTGCTGGGGCAGTCAGCCCACATAACCCACACTGGACTCCAAGGCTTATAGAGATGTCTTCCGAGATCATCTGTTAAAATTATAGCTATAAGATCAGTTTCTCCTTTCCTAGCCTCAGTAATTTGTTATCTTTGACATCAATTAGTGGGAAATGAGGTTGAGAATTTGATATTGGAGTTTTCAGAGCCAACAGTGAAATTGACCATTTTTGTGGGTTTGCTTTGTTTTGGATTTTTAAATTTTGGAAGTACGACTTTTTCTTTTTCCTCTCTGTTTTTCATTTTAAATAAACAATAGCCAGAGTCAAGGTCACTGGGTGGCACAAATGATTTGCTGTCAGCTACTAACTACAAGGTGTATGGTACACTCGCCACCCATTGGCATGTGGAAGTAAGGCCTGTGGGTCTGCTTGCATACCATCACCACTGAAAACCCTTTGGACTACAGTTTTTGACTGAAGCATGTAGGCTTGCCAGGAATCAAAAGCAACTCAACCACTGTCTTTAAAACAGCCTTCACTTCTGTAACAAAGGGAGAATTTAAGATGACATAGTCTTGGACCATTGTCATACCACCTAGATGTTATCTGAGTTGTATCGAAACTGAAATGTAATGTCCACCAGGAAACCCTCTGTTTACAGATATTCTTATGCTATGGTATATATCACATATAGCGTATGAAATTTTTCAATAGTATTGTTAATAGCAAGTTGTATACATTTGACTCAGAAGTACAGATAAAAGGCATACTCTCATTAGTAACTTTAAAAACCATAGAAGTTCTTCAAAGTATGCATTTTAATATACTAGCTGAAATACAGTGCTAATAAATTTTAAATTGTAATCATTGTATAGCAAATACGTGTTATTGCTTCATGTCCTCTTCACTTTCAGCATGCAAGCTCATGCCATCTGCATGTTGCAGGTTGTTAACAATACCACAAGAATCAAAGAAAATAGCCTTCTGTGATATTCAGGTTGTGTGTCAACTTGATTGAACCCAAATTCTCAGTTGTTGACTTTATGATAATTGGCTTTGAGCAGCCAGTTAATTGAAAAAAACTTGGGATGTGACTTGCTTCCAACATAATAGACATGCGGGAGAGTTTCTCTTCCCTAATGGGTCTGGATCTCTTATCTGGGTTGTCCTTCAACCTCCGGTTCTTTGAACCTGAGCCAGTGTGCTTGCCCGCTGGGCCTGCCATCAAGTGTGCCGGGAAAATCAGACACCCACCATAGGACCCTGCATGCCTTTTCTTTTCACCCTGGTTCATGTGCTCTGTGCCATCGATTCTGCAACATGGCTGCCCAGATCATGTTAGACTGTCACCCTGCTGCCTTCCCTGCTCCAGCACCAAGGTCCTGCTCTGTGTCCTGGCTTGGAATTCCGGCCTTCTGGAGCACTTAGGACTCTCCTGTCTGTAGAATCTTGATCTAATTCCTTGATCTAAACATCTCTTTATATATATATATAAACAAACATATATATAGGGAGTCCTGGTATGGCACTGTGGGTTAATGCGCCAAACTGCAAAGCCATTTGGACTTCGAGGTCAGCAGTTCAAGCTCACCAGCTGCTCCTCAGAAACCCTATACAGGGTCACTATGGGTTGGAAC
>NW_006408750.1:2004058-2008878 GCF_000296735.1 Chrysochloris asiatica
GAGAGAGAGAACTCGTTTTGTTTCTCTAGAGAACCCAGCCTAAGATATCTCCCATACAGATTACACTGCAACATAAAGAAAGCAAAAATTATGATAAATAGAGAAGAGAGTAAAGTTGTCAAAGATTTCATTTTACTCATGTAAGCAGCAGTCAATAAATCAAATAGCATATTGCATTGGGAAAATATGCTACAAAAGACTTCTTTAAAGTGTTAGAAATCAAACATGAGTACTAAAATGTGTCTGACCCAAGCCATGACATTTTCAGTTGCCTCATATGTGTGTGTGAAATGTGGACAGTGAATAAAGAAGATTGAAGAAGAATTGTTGCATTTGAATTATGGTGTTGGTTAAGAATATTGACTATACCATGGACTGCCAGAAGAACCAACAGCTCTTATCTTAGAAGAAGTACAGCCAGAATGCTCCTTCAAAGGAGGATGATAAGACTTCCTCTCATAGACTTGGGACATATTATCAGGAGGGATAGCTCCCTGGAGAACGCCATGCTTAGAAAAACAGAGAGTCAGTGAAAAAGAGGAAGACCCTCAATGAGTTGAATTGACACAGTGGCTACAACAATGGGCTCACACAGCAATGACTGCAAGGATGGCGCACTTTCTGTTGCACATGGGGCCGCTATGAGTCAGAACGAACTTGTTGGCACCTAACAACAACCACAAATGTTATTGCTCTAACTGAAACACAAACAAGCAGAACAAATTATAGTCCTTATAGATTGGAATGATACAATAGCAGTTGCCGTGGGGATTGAAGAGTAAATCCTTAGAGTAATTATGAATACCCTACATTCCCACCCCACCTCCCCCAGATTATTTCAGCCTTGTATTACTGGCCAAGAACCACTGAGCTATCCAAGGACGTGAAAAACATTTAGAACCCACATTGTGTTCATAGAATATGTTCCCAACCATGTCTTTATCCAAAGGCATAATTGCTGGTACAGATGGGATAAGAAGCTGGAGCTATTTCCTACTTTAAAAACCATTAAAAAAAAAAGAAAGAAGAAAACTATAAAGTCCTAGGACTTTTTAATTATCCTGTGGTAACCACTGACCAGAGGAACAGATTAGTCGTGGCCACTGAGCCTGGGCTACTCTCTTCAACATCCAGATTGTCCCTGGTCGGAACTCTGCTTCCTGGGTTGGGCTGCAGATAGAAGTGAATGCTAGGCCTTGCCTACTAGATCATTATCTAGCTGGGTGGAATTGTGGCAAGAGGACTGAGAAAAGGAGACCTCTTTTACCAGCAGCAAGTAGGAAAGACACTAAGAACAACTTTTCCTCTCCAACTAAGAACAGCTAGGATTTGACAGAGTCAAGTGGGAAAAGGAATCAAACTAATAATAGAGTAACTTATCGCCCCGCTGATCAATAGTACAGTCTAATATTACAATTGGTCTGTGTGTGAAATCTGTCCTATGTTGTCAAGTAAGTTATAAGCTCTTGAAGTCAGGGACCCTTGTTAGCTAGACTGTATTCCACCTATTGTCCTGATCCTACTGCGTGTTCAATAACTAGTCTTTGATGCATCTATTAGGATGGGGGGAGTAAAGGAGTCATAGTCTTTAGATTTTATTTCTTATGTTGTATGAATTATGTCTGCTTTAGGAATTCAGCACCCAGAAGACTGGAGGCAGGATGGGGATTTTGACTTCACATTATTGAACCTGCCTGTTGCTGTATTCCCTTTTCCCCTGTGACTATGGCAGGCACCTAAGGACTCCTACATCAGTGGTTAAGAAAGCTTCCAGTATTATGGTCCGGTCTGTAAAGAAACTTGCATAACCTAGAGGAACAAAAAATCCTACTACCTAAGAGGCAGCACACTGGTGACAAGGGCCCTTGCGTAGAAGCCAGAGGACTTGAGTTGGAACCTCAGCTCTGTCATTCCCAGACAAGCCTCAGTGTAGCCTAAGTCTCTACATCTGTGACATGGGAATTCTAATAGTGCCTATTTCATGGATGTGTTGGGTGTGTTAAATTACATTAATTTATTCATTCAACAAGTATATATTGAATAGCAATCAATTATAGTCACCATTTTAGGCATTATAGATAAAGCAGTAAAATGAAATGGACAAAATCCCTGTCCTTATTGGACTTATAAGGGGCTCTGGTGATGCAGTGGTTAAGCACTTGGCTGCTAACCCAAAGGTCGGTAGTTCAATCCTACTAGCTGCTCCATGGGAGAAAGGTGTGGCAGTCTGTTTACATAAAGATTTACAGCCTTGGAAATCCTGTACTTGTATTTCGTCTGGTAGAGTTGCTTTGAGTTGGAATTGATTTGATAGCATTGGGTTTGGTTTGGTATAGGGCTTATACTTGAGAAATATGTATGATGCACATAATGGCTTTTCATAAATGTTTATTTGAATTAGCCTGAGGAAGTCTGATGCACTCACTTGATGGGTTTTTACTGTTTATTTCCATAGATATGTATGTTACAGCCATAGATAGACATGACCGTAATTGAATCTCATGTATGAGTTGTCGTAACTCTAGGGATGTCCTATCAAGTAGGACATTTATGTGTCCTTGCTAAACCCCACTGTGTTTAGAAAGCCTGTTGCCCTTGAATTAAATTACCATCATTTTCACCTCCATAAATTGTATGTTTCAGACAATTCAGCAGTCAGTGAGGTCTGGGAACTGCCTATTGTGTTGGCAATCGGTGTTAGCAGTATTTAAGACTTAATATGATTTTTCAGGGTTGCTAAGATGTTTATGTTTGCCTGTTTGTATAATTTATAGAAATAAACCAAAGGCCCAGCATAACCCATTAACACCCACAAGCCATATTTTTGTGAGTAATTTCAACCTTTCCTCTCCAAACATTTGATCAGCCACTCATCAAAGAACTAAGTGGACAGATTTAATGTTTCAGTTCCTCTTTTTTTCTTTATCCTTCCTTCTGGGGTTTTTTCCTGGAGCATCAGAATGACTAAACTCCACACAAGAAGAAGGGCAGGCCTGGAGAGCAGACCTCGGGGAACAGCACCCAGCCTGTTGGGGGCATCCCGTCTCCTGAGGGACATGCACTCATGCCCACCCTCCAGTCGAGATCGTCTTTCTAATACAGTACTTTGGGTCCCTAACAGTACTGAGCCCATTTAGTAAAAAATGTAAACAGGAAATTGTTTCCTCGCCAAATGGCCTGTGTAGCCCAGAAAAGAGAGAGAGAGAAAAATGTCATTTTTGCTGAGAAACAACTTTAAAAACACTCATATAATAGTGGACGCAAAAGACTTGTTATATAAGGAGGCTTGGCCTGAGAATGGAAGCTGGAGATATGATAAAAGTGTAGGAATGAATTCGCATGGTTTCAGGGGAGTTAGCTGATGGCCAGGTACACAATTGACAAGATACAGGGAGCTCCTACCTAGAAAGCAGTTGTTCTGCAGGGGCAAAGAGGCATGTTTATGCTCTGAGGAATGTCAGAGCAAGCATTACTTGGAAGACACGGAGGTTTCGTTTAGAGAAATGTGACTTGGCACTGACCACACGGCCCTAGGTCTCAGTGCTTATCTGGACGGCTCCAACTCCCTGTCATTTGGCTCCTTGGACCTCCTGTGCTCCCTGCATGGTTTCCCTCTGTGCTGACAAGTTTTCTGGTTGTTATGTCTTGCAGCCCCCCGAATCCAAGTCCAACATCACCCCTCTCGCCATCTTGGCCCATGTTCTCGGCGACATCCAGCCCTATGCCCACCTCATCTACGTCCAGCGACTCATCCCCCATCAGGTGTGTTGCAGGGTTTGTTTGGTTTTCTGTTGCTGCTGCTCTTCTCTCATTTGCTTGGTCCTCTCTTCATGCAGTGTTCTGCCTCCTCGTCAACTCTGTCCCCTACCATCCAAACCTGAACTTGCTTTTTGACAGGCCAGAAGAAGAGGTTCATGAAGACATCCGTTCGTTCCTGTTTATCCGGCGCTCATCCAGGATAACTTATGGCTGGCCTCTGTTCCCCTGTGGTTCTACCCTTCATGCCCTTCTTCACCCCTAAGTTTCTAGATTAATCTGAGGAGGTTGGAGTTTGTAGAAACCCCTACAAACCTGCTTTGGTCGTTCTCTGAGTCATTTGGGCCCTCTGTGCTTTTGTATAAGATAACATGAGGTGGCTTCACAAAGTTTGTATAAAGACGAAACTGAAAGGTAAAGGAACATTTCCACAAACTTTTTTGAGACCCCCCTCTTATCGGAGGGCACAGTTAATATACAGGCTTGCCTTTTTTGCCCTCGTGTTTTTCAGACAGTGTTTATGTATGGAGTTGCTTAGACCAGATCCACTGGGAGGGAGAAAAATACAATACAGAGAATAAGGGAGCAAGATATAAAATTCCTCTTCAAACTGTCCGTGGCTTGTGGCTCTCTTGTCCTCCATGTCCTTTCCCTACCCGAGTCAGTCTCTGAGGTCAGAGCCATTGACTCTCATCGGAACAGGTAACACCTCTTCCTGAAGGGTTAGCAGTTTGACCTAGTGCCTCTCCCCCAAGGACCATGCAATAGTTTGTTGTTGTTGTTGTTTTTCTCATTTTTTAACTTTCTGGTGTAAGTGCCACAATTATTACATTTGAGCTCTTGAGAAAGAAACCTGTAGAATCCCCCTGCTGTGTAGGAACCGAGTGTGTGTGTCTTGAACTTACTTTCTGCTCTCAAATAACCAGAATGTGGAACCCATTAAGTATCATAAGCACTTGAGGCCCTGGAAGAATTTTTATTCCTTATCTACATATAACAACATACATATATGAAGGAGCTCTGGTAGCATACTGGTTATGAATCAGGATGCTAACCTCAAGGTC
>NW_006408750.1:2009412-2019544 GCF_000296735.1 Chrysochloris asiatica
AGTGGTTACGAATCAGGCTGCTAATCTAATCTCATGGTCAGCAGTTTGAAACTACCAGCTGTTCCGCGTGAGAAAGATGAGGCTTTGTGCTCCCTTAAAGATTTACAGCCTCAGAAATCTTATTTAGGGTCGCTATGAGTCAGAACCAACTCCACAGCACATAACAACAAATATACATATATAATCATAACTGATTTTTTTCCTAAGGGATGGCTCCAGCTGAAAAGCTTTAATAATTTATAAAGCTGAGTCTCAATTTTTTTAAAAAAAGAAACCCCATGCTATTTATACGTATGTTATTTTATTCTCCTCAAGGCACCTTGACATCTGTCATTTCACCCTACTTTCATGTGGGAGTGAGAGGAGAAATGGCCTGACCCTGTTATTAGAAAAAGGAAACGGAGGCACGGAGAGGCAAGTCACACCTAAATGAGAGCAAATCCACAAATCAGGTCTTCTTGTCCTCAACGCCACACTCTTTCCTAGAAACATATGGGTAACCTCAACTTTGTTTCTTTGCAACTCCCAGCTCCAGAGTCATAGACTTGATACAGCTTTCTACCAGGGAGACAGGAAAGATGATTTCTCAATATACTCTTGTTTCCTTCATCCTGGGGAGAAGGTAAAAACGCAGATCATATTTTCCTAGCATTTTAACTATTTCCTAATTATTTCACTCACATATCCCAGGTACTTGGGGAGACTTTCTGGGACACCAGGATATGGTATAGGTAAATCTTTGATTGCTCTACAAGGCCCTGGACCAGAGAAAACTATAATGACCAGAGACCACCACTTACTAAAATGCCTCTCCTAAAAGAGAGTTGGGCATTAGGAGACTGAGTCTCCTTTGTTTTCATGTAAAGGTAGTAAAATCATCGAATATTGGCACTTGAACAGAATGGGTTAGGAAACTCAGGACAGTGGACTGGGAGCTAAGTGTGGGTGATAAGAACACAAATCGGGGATATTTCTGGGCAGCCAGTCCATTAAAGAACCACAGTGACTGCCAAGAGCTCATTGTTGTTGTTAAATGCCATCAAGTCGGTTCTGACTCACAGTACCCCTGTATAGGGTTTTCAGGGAGCAGCTAGTGGTTTTGAGCCACTGACCTTGTGGTTCCCAGCCCTGTGCTTATCTTACAGTGCATGCATATTTGGCCTTCCCCCAAAGTACCAAGAAACTTCAGCTTTCTCTCCCCAGGCAAAGCTTTTAAAAATAAATACTTAATTCTGTGCTTAATGTTGACCCTAGGAACTTCCACAAAGTGTCTGCTCTGGAAATGGCTTCCTCTGCCCTCTTGGAACCTTCTGGAAGGCTTGTTCTTTCCAGTTCAGAAATGAAGATAGCTGCCTTTTACACCTCAGCAGGAGAGGGGGCAGGGGGAGCATTGCCTTTATGCTTCCCTTTCCTGTCACTTCCATCCCCAGAAAAGCTCCAAGCCCAGACCTCACAACTTGCCTTTGCTCAGGGGCCTCAGAAAATTGTGCCTAAATAATCAGGCAGTTGCCACCTACCAATGTTGCAGGCCCCACCCCCATCCAGTTGTACAGTGGCAAAGGGGAGCATCATTTTGCAAGGCTTGCAAGGGCATTTGAGGGAAACTCCTCTGAGTACTCTCCTGGCCCCATGCCACGGTCAGAGGCAAAAATCAAAAATGAACCGGCAGAAGGATCCAAATGCATTCATGCCCTTGACACCCGGCTGAGGTCTGAAGGGCGTTGTGGAAGGAACAGCGAAACCACCCCAAGCTCACTGTGCCCCATTTTGAGGTGCAGTAGGGAGGATAAGGGAACTGAGGGGCCAGAGAACCAAAAATGCCTGGTGGGGATTTTCATTTTTTTTAAATCACAGCCAAAACCTATAAACACAACCTTTCTTCCTACAGGATCTGTCTGTTTTAGTAGGAATCCTACCTACCACAAACTATTCAAGGCTGTTGAGAGGAATTAGCATTGGAACGAGACTGGTTGGGCCTACAAACTTTTAAGGAAGATAAAACTTTCCCCTAGCTAGGGCTGCCAGATTTAGCAAATTAAAGATACAGGATGCCCAGTTAAATTTGAATTGTCATAAACATCTTTTTTTTTAAGTCCCATGCAATGTTTGGACTTAATTACAACAACAAGTTTTTGTTTTTGTTTTTTAATCTATATGTGCATTGTTAATCTAAAATTAAAATTAAAATTTTACTGTGTTTGATCTGACGACCTACCCCTGGAGAGCTGGAGTGGTCCTTTCTAAAAGCACCTCTTCTGTGTCATCGTTCTCATTTTGGGCAAGGTCTCAGAAAAAAAGACCCTCTTATTAGGTGGTCAGTCACCTGTTGAATTGCAAGAAAAAAATCCTCCCCTGACCTTTTAGTTTTTAATGCAATATGTATCATTACTTCATTATCTGATAACAAAAGCCTCATACTCATGGAAAGTTACTCCTCTGAAAGGTAATCTTGGGCACCTGAGACCATTTCCTTTGCCCTTTGCTTTCTGCCTGCCAAGTACCCCAGCTGTTTCCCCAGGCTTGCCCCTGATTTCTCCCGTTACCTTGGTTTAATGAGGTTAATAAATAACCTCTATGAAAATCCAGCCCAAAGAACCTTGCCTGAAAGGTTATTTCCCTCACCTTTCAGTTCCCCTTCTCTGGTCTCTTTGCTCTTTCCCAGCCTGCTCTGCTCTCCAGGGGCAGCCATGCTGGCTTGAAACCTGGGCTTTAAAACTTCAGTTAGGATGGAGTGGATCCTACTTCTACTTTCAGTCTCATACCAGACCCATTCAACTGTCAATGTTTTTTCTGCTTTTTAGCACTTTCCATAACCATGTTACTCCTCTATAATCCCCTATTAATTATTCCTCCTTGGAAAGTTGGATATTTGGCCCTTGCTGGCCAACACATGGACGTGATCTTATTAGATCACAGGATGCACCTCTTATTCTGAACTTCATGTGATTATACTGATCTTTAAACAGAAAGAGCTGGTTTCCAGTTGGAGGAGATGAGGCTTCAAGCCTCTCTTTCCTGCCTGTTGCTCACAGTCCAGCCTCATTTTCTCCCACCTGGCCACCGGCTCTTGCTACTAAAAAAACCAAAAAGAATAGTAAACTGCTCAGACAACAAACTCAACATGGTCACTTCCTCTGATCATCCTGTTCAGCAAACCTTTTCCATGAAATTTCATTTTCATGGAATTTTTAGATACCCGGCCCTGAAAACATAAATTGTTAGGTTTCCAACCACCCATGGCTCTTTCCGAAAAGGAAGCTGCTGATGTTAAGAAATAAGAGCTCCGTAGTATCCCCAAAGGAGTTCTGGTGTGACGCTGTGGGCTAATGCACTGGACTGCAAGGTCAGCTTGAAATGCAATGTCAGTGGTTCAAACTCACCAGACACTCCTCAGAAACCCTATACAGGGTCACTATGGGTCAGAAGTGACTGGATGGCTCTTACCAACAACAACAACAGTACCCCCAAGACACCTACCCCAACTGGTTTGTCAGGATTTACCTAAGCCAGACCAGGCCTCCTTTGAGTCTCATTGTGAAATCCTTGTTCTGCATTCCTGGCTCAGTGAGGCTCTTCATCAGTCAAAAGAAGATAAAGTAAATAATACCTATCTCTTGAATAACTTTCTAGCCCAGAAAATTGACTTGTGCTTTTTTGATTCTGCTCTTGGAGACCTACGTGTACTTTCTCAGATAGCTTAGGGAAAGAAGAAGATCAGTTTCGGTAAATAAAGGGCCAGTTTTTGAGAGATAATGGCCATTTTTCATATGGCTCTTGAGATGTAGATTGTTAGGAATGAGTTGAATACCCTAGCATCAAGATATTAACACAAAAATTGACAAGGTAACACAATTTACGGTCCCTTATAGGTTACTTGTTAGAACATGGGTTAGCAAACTGGCCTGTGGATCAAATCTGACCCACCGCCTGATTTTTATAAATAAAATGTATTGTAATACAGCCACACTAATTAGTTTGCATGTTTTTGTTGTTAAGTGCCATTGAGTCGGTTCCGACCCATAGCCACCCTGTATAGGGTTTCCAAGGAGCAACTGGTGAGCTTGAACCACTAACCTTGCAGTTCAAACGGCTTTGCAGTCTGACACATTAACCCACAGCGCCACACCAGGACTCTGGTTTGCATGTCGTTTATGGTTATTTTGGAGCTACAGTGCAGAGTTGAGTAGTCATCACAGAGACCACACAACTGCAAAGCCTAAAATATTTACTATCTGACCTTTACAGAAAAGGTTTATTAACGCCTGCTCTAGAACAGTGGTTCTCTGCCCTGGTTGCACGTTAGAATCACTTGGGGAGCTTTAAAAAAATAGTGATGCATGCCTATATTTATATCTGCAAATCTGGACAGAACACAGATACCTGAAATTTTTTAAAAAGCTCCTCATGTGTGATTCTAATGCACAGTGAGAATTGTTGTCAACATGCTTTGCATATGAGAGGGAAAAAAATTTTTTTTAAATCACATCCAATCTCCTCTCTCATCTTTCTCCACACCACACAAACATGCATGCACACACATAAACATGCAAGTACTCACAAACACATTCACCTTCTCTGTTCCCTGCCCTACCCTGGGGTTAGGGAGTTCCAGCTCCAGAATCCTGCGTCATGTCACCAGTAAGATCCAGCCCACTGAGAAACAAGGAACATCTGGGAGAGCTGATGTCTCCTTTAGGGTTCACTAAGAATTGCCAACCCTCAGCAGAGGCTTTGGGGAGTGTTCTGTAGAGCAGCTTAGAAGTTCTTTTGTGCACCCTCCCTTCTCTGGAGTACCCAGTTCTATAAATGTCCCCCATCTACCCACCCATCCAAGCCCCTGCTTCAGCTGTTGCCACACCTAGACAACACTTGAACATGGCATACGGTGGCCTCTCACAGAGAAAGAGCCTTTCTCGGCGTATTTCTCATTTTTCTCCTGTGACCTTTGCAAATTTCCGCCTAATGTTTTGCCATCTTACTGCATTGCCAGGCTCTTCTCACAAGAGAACTCTAAAGGAAAGACAGACGAGAGATGAAATGTCTGGAACTTTCAGAAATTAATGCTCAATAAATTCCTGTTTTCACACAGCACTCCGTTCCGGAAGGCAAAAGCCTTATACGCCTGCAAAGCTGAGCATGACTCTGAGCTCTCATTCACAGCAGGCACGGTCTTCGATAATGGTGAGTTTCTTGCACCCTCATAGAAATATTGTGTGTGTGTTGGGGGCAGGGGGATAAACAACAGGTATTTCCTAAATTTCTAACTAGAGGGAAGGAAGCTCAAGAGAACAGGTAAGACCAGAAAAGGCGATTCTGTGTGTTATTGTTTGTTATCTGTTTATGTAGCAGGACTTTGGGAGGCTTGTTCAAGAGTGGGCAGGATTAATTCAGCCTCTTCATTCAGAGAGAGAGTCACAAAATGAGAGGGTGCCTGCACAGGACTCAGCCCAGCACTGAGAGTCTGGGGGCTGGACCCAGGGTAGGAGAGAAGGAAATGAGAACAAGGATGCTAAAAGTTGTCAGAAGCCCCAGGTGGGGACTGAGGGCATATATTCTAGGCCCTTTTCTCTAGGGCTCAAGTGCCAAGGTGCATCTAAGGTATGACAGGTATAGCAAGTGTCCTGGTCACCACTTGAAGAAGAAACACCACTGAGCAGAGTCTATTAATCCTTTAAAGTCCAGCGTCCTTCCTCAAGCATGATACTTGCCCCAGGTGCAAGTCCAAGGGGTTGCCTGATAATGTGGAATGTGGAATGACATTTCCAGGCACCACAAATACAAGGCAGCAGGAGAAGGGAAAGGTATTTCTTCTGTAGTATCACTGTGGTCAGTTTTTCTTCATCTTGAAATTGGTGGGGGATGGGGCCTGCAATTTAGAGATTGTCCCTGGGCGCTCTAGTTAGGGGAGGGATGCAAATTAGAAATTACCCCACATGGTTGCTACCCTCTATCCACCCCTGGCTCAGTGGCATGCCCTCTTTCCACAGCAGAGTAGGCAGATTTTCAAGATGGCGGGGCATTTGGGCGACTCAACAGCACTTAACAACACCAACGAAGGTGATTCCTAAAGGAGCCCTGGTAGCATAGTAGGTAATGTGTTGGACTGTTAACTGCAAGGTCAGCAGTTTCAATCTACCAGCTACTCCACGGGAGAAAGATGAGGCTTTCTGATGAGTCGGAACCAACTCCATGGCACATGGCAGCAGAATAGCTCAGTGGTAGAATTCTTGTCTTCTGTGTGGGAGACCCAGGTTTGATTCCCAGCCAGTGCCCCTCATGTGGTGCTGCCCCCCACGTGACATTGTTGCTTAACAGGTTTTCAGTGGAGCTTCCAGACTAAGACAGACTGGGAAGAAAGACCTGGCAAGTTGTTTCCAAAAATCAGCCAGTGAAAACTCAGCAGCTTTTTGTTCTGGCTGTCATGTAGGAGGTCACCATGAGTTGGGGGCTGAATGGACAGCAGCTAACAAAAACAGTAAGAGCCACAGTGGCAATGAACCCCGCTAGTGCCCCTGCCATTACTCCTTTGAATTTTGGGAAGTGTGAAGTAGATGATCTTACAGTCAAACCACCTACAAACCAACAGTTGCCCTGCTCACAGGTCCTAGTGGGAAAATGGTTTCATGCCACTTGCCTCGTAGCACTGGCGACTAGTATTGGATGCACCATTTTTTCTTTCTTTTATTGCCTTTTTTGGGAGGACTAAAAACATAGGAAAAGTGACAGTTGATGCCATGATTTGTCATAGCTTCTTAGTTCCCTAAGAAAAAAAATCAAGATGCTGGAGAAGAGCTTCCGTTTCTGTGGTAGCTGAGTTTTCCTCAGATGAAGTTCTCCTTTGCAGCTCATCTCCTTGGACCCCTGGGCAGAAGGGTATCTTTTGTTTTGCTCAGATGAGGAGGAAGCAAAAGCAGCTGCCTAGTTTAGGAACCAGACATTTTCTGTTGTGGGGTGGAGGCAGAGTTCCCCTGGAAGGCTGTAGTATGCTACCTCAGCACTCTCCTGCCTGCTGGGCACTTTCCGCTTCCTGACTGAGACCCAGAGATACAAGGTGGCCAAGACCCCCCTGCATAGCAAAGGCCAGCCTGAGCTCTGAGTCAGGCCACCTCAACTCAAATCCCAGCTAGACCGCTTACTTTTGTGTACCCTTGAGCAATGACTTCATCCCTATGTGCCTCAGTTTTCTTCCTGTCATATCAAGATAATAGCAGTACCTACTCTCTAAGTGCTTGGTCAAGTAGAGGGTCAGTGAAAAAGATGACAATCTCCAACAGGATGGATTGACCCAAAAGCAGTGGTAGTGGGCTCAAACATGATGACGATTGTAAGGATGGTGGGGACTGGGCAGTGTTGTGTTGTGTTGTGTTGTGTTGTGTTGTGTTGTGCGTAGGGTCACTGTGAGTCAGGACCGGCTGAACAGCACCTAACCACAATGACCTTCTGCATGTTGGGAGAAAGGGTTTAGATGAAGCACATCACAGGTTTAGGAAGACACTCCTTACATGGTAAGCACTCAGTAAGTTAGTCACTCTTACATCACCATCAAATCCACATCACAGATCTTGACGCTCTCACAGTTCACAGTGATGAGCTTTAGTTTCCAGCTGAGTGACGCTGGCACTGTACCATGAGCCCCTGAGCCCTGAATGTCTGCAGGGGCCTCACATTCCAAGCCACCTGGGGTCTAGTCCTTGACTACATCCACATCAGAAGGGGCTGCTCTCCTGTCTGGCCAGCCCTGCAGTCAGTGTGGCAGGGTCTCTGTGAAGAAGGAGTAGCCAGAATAAACAGCAGACAGGGCACCAGGGGGAGTTCCCAGGTCACACTCTACCCTAGGCCTTCTGAGAGCCCTTACTACATGTGGCCTGCTGACCCAATGTTTTCTTTTGGCTCTCAAAGTCCAAAGCACTGTCCCTAAACCATTGCTACAATAGTTTTCATTTGGCACACAAACAGCCAGCCCAGGTTCATCTCCTGTCAGGACTCTGGCAGGTGCCTGGGTCCACAGCAGACTGTCCAAAGCCATGTAGTAGACAAGTGTCCCCATGTAGACCCAGGTAATGTGGGCCGTCTTTTCGCAGCAGACAGGCAAACCTGAATGGAGTTCTGCTGTGCCAGCTGGAGATAGGCCTCTATTTGTGGACCAGCAAGACTTGAGTGAGAGCCCTACGTTTACTGGTAAATTCAGCCTTTAAAAGTCTGTTCTTCCGTCTCCCAGCTCACTGCTCACAGGGACAGAGTTCCACCATGTTCCCATCTGCTATTCACTCCAATTAACACAAAGGGGCAGAAGGGACTTAACCTATCAAAGGGTAGGTGTGTGCATGTGTGTCTTTTCTTGAGCGCAGCCTTCTTCCATTTATTTAAACAGTTTTATTGAGATGGAACTCACATACCACACAGTTTACCCATTTGAAGCCTATAGTTCAGCAGTGTATCCTGTCTATCCAGAGTTGCCATCACCATTATCAATTTTAGAAGAATTTTATTACCCCCGAGAGATATCCTTTAGCGGTCACTCTGCATTACCCTTCAGTCTTCCTTCATTGTTGTTGTTAGGTGCCATCAAGTCGGCGCCAACTCATAGCGACCTTATGCACAGCAGAATAAAACACTGCCCAATCCTGGGCCAACCTCACTACTAATCTACTTTCTGTCTTGGTAGACTTGCCTATTCTAGGCAGTTTGTATCAGTGGAATCATATCATAGATGGTCTTTGTGACTGCCTTCTATCACTTACCATGATGTTTTCAAGGATGTGACATGTGTCAGGGCCTCATTCTTCTTTATTGCTGAATAATATTCCATTGTATAGTGTGCCCCATTTTCTTGATCCATTCTTTACTTGGTGGGCCTTTGGCTTGTTTCCAGTTTGGGACTAGTTTGAGTAATACTGCTGTTAACATTTGTAGACAAGTTCTTGTGTGGACGCATGTTTTATTTCTCTTGAGTGTGTACCTGGTAGTAGAATTGCTGAGTCACAGGGCCGCCCTTCTGAGGAAACACAAAATTATTTTCCAAAGCAGTTGCACCATTCTACATTCCCATCATCTTCCTCTTTAAAAAAAAAAAAAATTGTGGTAAATAAATACGTAACAAATCATTTATCATTTCAACATTCTTTATATGTGCAATTCAGTGATGTGAGTTACATTTATAAACCATTAGCATTATACATTCCCTAATGTTCCTATCACCCAAGAAGCTCAGCATCCCTTAAGCAAGAAGTCCCCATTCCCCCCTCCTTCCTACTCACTCCTGGTAACCCTTATTCAACTTTGGTCTCTGTACACTTGAATACTGTAGCTATTTCAGATAAGTGGAGTCATACAGTGTTTGTCCCTCTGTGATGGACTCATTCCAACTTCTTCCTTTCTGGAGTAGTTGAAGGAAGGAACAAAGGAAGAAGGCAGGGAAGGATGGCGGAGAGGGAGGAAAGAAGAAAGGACTCAAAAGGAAAAGATACCTAGAAGATTTTTAACTCAAGTCCCTTCCAGTCCTTTCATCCCCAACAGTTTCTATGACTACCTCTACCCCACAGCTTGGTAATCATCCGAAATCCTACAGTAAGTGAGACTGGGAGAGGAACTTGGTTGAACAAGTCAGAGGTTTTACCCAAAGCACTTGTGGGCCTCTGGGTGTCAGAGTCCAGGGTCACTGGCACTAGTTTGTTTTTAACCAGCAATGCCAGTGGCCCCTCTCATTCCCTGAAGAGCAAAAAGTCTCAAGTAAACTAAACACTAAAAAACCACCACTCAGCTTGAGCTGAATGATATTGGAATCTGGAAATGTTACTCAACTTTCCAGATTGATTTGATTGATCGAATTTTATCATGGGCTATTTTTAGAGGAAAATCTACCTCTGTCCTATCTTCCCCCTTGCTGTACTTCTGTCAGGAAAATCAAACATTGGAGAAACAGAGAGGAAAACAAAATTGGCATGTTAGTCAGGGAGGTCTTTTTCCTTGCTCCATGTCTTGTTAGTTTGCTGCTAGAAACAGTAGATAAGGGCTGTCTAAGTTCGGTACTCTATAGCTGTTACACTCACTCAGTTGTTGTTGTTAAGTGCCGTCGAGTCGGTTCCAACCCATAGCGACCCTGTACAGGGTTTCCGAGGCTATAAATCTTTAC
>NW_006408750.1:2019659-2022611 GCF_000296735.1 Chrysochloris asiatica
TCCTTCCAATGTCTTGTTAGTTTGCTGCTAGAAACAGTAGATAAGGGCTGTCTAAGTTAGGTACTCTATTGCTGTTTGACTCAGTAGACCAGTCAAAATATAGTTTTCTGCTGACAGGTTATAAGTGAGTGAGTGAGTCTGTGTGTGCATGTGTCTGCTTTTTCAAGACCAAGAAGAACGAAGGAGGAGGAGGAAGAGGGACACCGGGCACAGGAGGGGAAAGTCTGTCATTTCTTAATGATTAACCTCTAAGCGCCTTTGGATTCCAAGGAAGCTGTCCTGTGTCTGGACGAGTGCTCAGTCACCTCATGGACTTTGTGCAGTGGGGGGATGGGTGTACAGTCCAGTACTTGGAAACAGCTCCAGTGTCAGTCCTCACCAGCCTACTAGGAAACTGTCCACTTCCCCATGAGCACCTCAGACAATAACTGGAAAGAGCAATAACTCACCTTCTCAGGAACATTAGTCATCTTGAAACAACATGATGAGTGATACCTGGAAAATTCACGTGGCAGTCACTAACATTGGGTTCTTGGGATACTTTCATTAAGATGCGAGATGAGCTGGATTCATTCATTCCCATGGTATAGGGCTCACGGGGATACAAGCAAGGCTCACCTTGGGCTTACTTTGTTGGTGGAGAACATCCGTGCCAGGGGGCTGCGCACTGTCTGGGCAGTGGGGTTACAGGAGCCTTCCTAGGTCTCGTGTCTTTAGCCACTCTGCTGCCATCCAGGTCACTTTCCATCTGGACATTTCCACAAGCCTCCTAATTAATCAGGTCACTTCTACTCTCGCACCCATTGTGATAGCCAGAGTGACCTGCGATAAGGAGAAATTACATCATGGGATCCCCCTACTTCATAAAGACTCCAGCAGCCTCCCCTTGCTCTTAGAATGACTAAGGAGATCACCACAGTTCTGCTGCTGCCTCTTTTGCCTCCTCTACCCTCATTTAATACCACACAGGCCTTTATATTCTCACATTGAGACCTGCAGACTATAGCTGCCTGCAGGCCACATCCAGCCCACTGCCTGTTTTGGTATGAAGGTAAGTAAAAAAAAAAAGTATTGCTTCAAAGTCATAGAAACCTTTATGAAAAATATCAAAATGTGAAGCTTTCCCAAACAATTCTATGCTCTTCAGTCACTTCACATCAAATACACCACATCAAAACAGCAATCTTAGAATTCTCAAGGGACTCAAATCATGGTCCTTTTCAGTGATCTTTGCATTCGGGTGACAAAAGTCTAAAGGAGCAAGATCGTGGCTGTAAAGCTTCCCATAAAGTTCTCAGGACAGCCCTTTCTACCCTCAAGGAGTAGACAAGTGCATTGTTGGGATAGAAAAAAAATCCTGCCGTGCAACTTTCTTGGTCTTTTTGTTCAGCAACATTTTCAATTTTCTTAAACCTTCTTGTAAGGCTCATGATCGTGTCCTTTAAGAAAAATCTATCAAGATTACCCCTTTGGAGACCCAAAAAACAGTCACTATAGCTTTCTGAGCTGACCTCTATAACTTGAAATGAACTGACCCAGCAGATCCCCTTAGCAGCCACTGTTTTGACTTTACCTTGCTCTCTAGATCATATTAGTAAATCCTAGACTCATGCCCAGTTACAATTCATTACATGAAATCATCTTCATTAGCTTTGGTCTTATTTAAATGGCTGATAGAAAGATCAGCTCTTTGAGCTAGCTGATCTTCACACAATTCTTTGGTTCCAGTGAGTCAAAAGCTTGCTGAGACCAATGTATTCACTTAAAATGGAAAATGCTGAACCATAGGAGATCCCATCTTCAGTAGCTATTGTATCAATGGGAATTCTAAACAGTCATCTTCTATCAGTTTCTGGACTTCTGCCACAGTTTCTTCATTGGTCAAAATTGAAGTCTTCTTTCTCTTGACTCAAATATCTTTCAGTTCTTCCCTACCTTCCTTAAAATGCACAATCTATCTAAAAACTTGTTTCATGTGGGACAGCTTTTTCATAAACTTGTTGCAAAGCTTCAATTATTTGGGAAGCTGTCTACTAGAATTTTGTTAAAAAATTGATATTACCTATGACATAAAAGTATCTCCCCCCCCACCCCCACCCCTTAGGATTCCTGGTGTGGTACTGTAGGATAAGCACTGAGCTGCTAACCACCAGGGCAGTGGTTCAAACCCACCAGCAGTTCCTCGGAAACCCTGTACAGAGTTGTTATAAGTTAGAACTGACTTAATGCCACTTACCAACAAATGACTAAGACACATGTCTTTATTACTGAGAGCGCTTGTCTTCAACCATGCACTGACCACAAAGACATGTTTAAGCATGTTTGGAATAAACCCACACATGTATGACCTAGAACCTTGGTAGCAATAATTCGTGACTTAACCCTCATATATAAAAATATATTGTAACATGGCCACCACATTTTTTTTTTTTAACCTTTTTGTTTGCATATTTTCTCCAACAGCAGGGTTGAGTACAAAGTTATGTTTGCTTTTTGGCTCTTTTAAGAACACTTTGCAGACCATTATTCCAAATATCAAGTGTTTTCTTCTTAGTGCCTTTACCAAGGAGTCCTGGTGTGTAGGACAAGAGTTCTCAACTGCTAATCAAAAAGTTGGTTGTTCAATCCCAACCAGAACCTCTGCAGGAGAAAGATCTGGTTCCCATAAAAATTACAGCTTAGAAAACCTAATGAGGAGGTTCTGCTTTGTCACATGGGGCTGTTGTTGTTAGATGCCATCGAGTCGGTACTGACTCATAGCAACCTTGTGCACAGCAGAACAAAAGACTGCCCGATCCTGGGCCAGCCTCACTACTGTTGCCACACTTGAGTCCATCAATGCTGCCACTTGGCCAATCCATCTCATTGGGAGTCTTCCTCTTTTTCTCTGACCCTCCACTTTACCAAACATGATATCCTTCTCCAGCTACCGTTCCTTCTTGACAATACGTC
>NW_006408750.1:2024271-2098480 GCF_000296735.1 Chrysochloris asiatica
TTTTGACCTTTTCCTTCTTTCTTGTCTTCTTAATGACTTTTTGCTCTCTTCATGTATGATGTGCATGATGTCATCCCACAACTCTTCTGGCCTTCGGTCTTTAGTGTTTAATGTATCAAATCTATTCTTCAGATGATCTCTAAATTCAGGTGGGATATATTTAAGGTCATATTTTGGCACTCATGGACTTGTTTTCATTTTCTTCAGCTTCGGTTTTGAATTTGCTTATGAGTAATTGATGGTCTGTTCCACAGTCTGCCGCTGGCCTTGTTTAATGTATCAAATCTGTTCTTCAGATGATCTCTAAATTCAGGTGGGGTATATTCAACGTCATATTTTGGCTCTCGTTGACTTTGTTTCATTTTCTTAAGCTTCAGTTTGAATTTGCGTGTGAGTAATTGATGGTCGGTTCCACCGTCTCCCCTAGCCTTGTTTTGACTGATGATATGGAGCTTTTCCATCGTCTCTTTCCACAGATGTAGTCAATTTGATTTCTGTGTATTCCATCTGGTGAGGTCCATGTGTGTAGTCATCTCTTATGCTATCTACAGGTGGTATTTGAAATGTACAAATCATTAGTTTTGCAGATTTCTATCATGAGTTCTCCAGTATCATTTCTATCACTAAGGCCATATTTTCCAACTACTGATCCTTCCTCTTTGCTCCCAACCTTTGCATTCCAATCACCAGTAATGATCCATGCATCTTGATTGCATGTTTGATTGTTTTCAGATTAAAGAAGTTGGTAGAATTCTTCTATTTTATCCTCACTGGCTTTAGTGGTTGTTGCGTAAATATGGATAATAGTGGTATTAACTGGGCTTCCTCGTAGGCACATGGATATTATCCTATCACAGACAGCATTATACCTCATGACTGATCTTGATATGTTCTTTTTGACAATGAATGCAACACCATTCCTCTTCGATTTGTCATTCCCGGCACAGTAAACCATGTGGTTGTCAGATTCAAAATGGCCAATACCAATCCATTTCAGCTCACTAATGTCTAACATATCGTTTCATTTTTGGTAACTTCCAATTTTCCCAGATTCATACTTCGTACATACTGGTGTGTAGTGGTTATGAATCGGGCTGCAAACCACAAGGTCAGCAGTTCAAAACTACCAGCTGTTCTTGGGAGAAAGATGGGGCTTTCTGCTCCCATAAAGATTTACAGCCTTGGAAACCCTGTACAGGGTTGCTATGAGTCAGAACCTACTCCATGGCACATAACAACAACAACAACATTCCATGTTCCGATTTTCAGTGGATGTTTACAGCTGTTTCTCTACATTTTGAGTTGTGCCCCATCAGCAAATGAAGGTCCTGCGGGCTTTTCTCCATTTGCATCATCACGGTTCACTCTACTTTGAGGAGGCTTCTCTTCCCCAGTCACATTTTGAGTGCCTTCCAACCTGAGGGGCTCATTTTCTGGCACTGTGTCTGACAGTGTTTCTCTACTATTCATAAGGTTTTCAGTGACTAAATATTTGGAAGTAGTTCATCAATCTTTCTTCCTAGTCTGTCTTCATCTGGAAGCTCATCTGAAACCTGTCCACCATGGGTGACCCTGCTGGTATATAAAATACCGGGGCCGTAGCTTTCAGAATCACAGCAGCACATAAGCCACCAGAGTAGGACAAACTGACAGATGAGTTGTGGCACTGTACGTGTAAATTGACTTAATGGCAAAGAACAACACTGCCTTTACACCTGCTACATCCACTGCCTGGGTGGCCCCTTTCTATCCTTTAGGTTTTAGTTCACATGTCACCTCCCCAGTGACCCCCGTTCCATATCACTAGCTTAAATTTTTCTAAGTGCTGTGGGGTCAATTCCAATTCATAGCGACCCTGTACAGGGTTTCCAGGGAGCAGCTGGTTTGAACTGCCGACCTTTTGGTTCATAGTCCAGTGCTTATCCTATAGCACCACGTTGGGAGTCAAGCTTTAAATTATGTTTTTTTTATTTATCGATAGATTGTTGCTCCCTCGTTGCAGAATCTTGTCTGCCTGTTCTGTCCTATATGCAGGGACCTTTCACTGTGTCTGGCATATGGTAGATGATCAATAAATGTTAGTTAAAGAAACACTTTTTAACTACATGGGGGTCTGCGCCTCTTCTAGTCAGTGCTTCATTCTTCTAAGGCAGCCAGTCATTATAGGCCTTAGCCACACACTTAGTCCTTGTCCACACTGAGCAAAGGTGGGAGAGCATTGGTTGTATATGCCAGGGGTGTATAGTGTGTATATGGACACAACCAAGAGAAAGTGGCTGGCAGGAAGCACATGTTTATTATCTGCTTGCTGAGCTAGAGAGCTGCCCAGGCAGCTTGCCACAACGCAGTGTGTGTTTGTAGTGCACATTGGACACTTTGGTTCAGTTCAGAAAGCTAGATATTGATGCAGTCCAGCCCAGCAAGTAAATACGAGGGCATCTTAGGTGTTCAGCACACTGGGCTGGACAAATGCAGTTGTAGTTAAGACCACAGGCTCTGAAGCCAGATGTGCAGGATAAGGTGTAACTTGTCATCTACAGCTGTGTGATGTTGGATACGATGTGCAGTCTTTGCAAGCCTCAGTATTTCATCACTAAAATGAGGATAGTAGCCATCTAAGTTACAACTCTTTGTCTCTTCCTGCCTGAAGTAAAGGAGAGTGAAAAAAACCAAAGACACAAGGAAGCAGTTAGTACGAAGGACAAATGTCCCACCTAAACCACAGCCTCCTCTAGCCTGAGACCAGAAGAACTAGATGGTGTTTGATCATCACTAACAACCATTCTGCCCAGGGACACTATAAAAAGTGCTGGTTAGTGGGAGAAAAATGTGGAACAAATCTCAAATTCATTTAAAGAAAAAAAGATGAGATTTACTGGTTTGGTAAAGAATAGAGTAAACCCTAAGACTATCACCCTAAGTTACCCTTCTCATGTAAAACTAAAGCTATTCCAAGTAGCAACCTTTTAAGCAAATGATAGACTACCCTATAAAATAAACAACACCAGTGAGGAATGTGCTCCTTAGAAAAATCAACTCTATGCGATCAAAAGGGCAACATTTACCCCAAAACAAAGATGAGAAGGCAGGGAGGGGCAAGTAACCTAGATGAATAGAAATAAAAAACCCTGGGTAGAAATGAGGAAAACGCTGACACACTGTGGAAATTTTATTGCAGCCCATGTCATGGAACAATTTGTGTATGAAATATTGAGTGGAAAACTAATTTGCCATGTAAACTTTCACCTAGAGCACAATAAAATGTTCAAAATAATAAAAGGATAAGAGTAATACCAACAAGTCCATCGTTATGAGGACTAACTTGGGGAATGTATGCAAAGCACTTAGCAAAAGGCCTGTCACTTAATATGTGTTCAGTAGGTATGGTCTATATCAGTGTTCGTACTGGATCTTGATTATTCTCACTGATCTCATCCTCTGATTGAAGAAAAACATCATGAAGAAGGGCTTGGTGTCTGGAGTCAAACAAGCTGGGTTCAAACTCTGTGTACATCATTGTGACCCAGAACACATTAATTTGCCTGAGTTTTCATAATCTCCTCTGAAAAATAGGGATAATAATAGTACAAACTGGGGGTGCAAAGAATAAGAATAGCAACTGGTTACTTGTTAGGATCAAATGCATCGGTCCGTCTAAAACTGAGCACATGGCAGCTTCAAAGTCAGTAGGTTCTATGTATTACTGCCCAACATTAGAGCAGTGGAGGTCGTTGAGCCAGGCAGTCCTAGAATACAAACTAAAATGTGCAAAAAAAAACCAGGTAGAAAAGCAAAACTTGACACATTTGGGTACCATTAATAGTGCCCATAGACTGCCAGAAGATCAAACTAATCTTTCTTGAAGTACATCCAAAATGCTCCTGAGAAATGAAGATGATGTATTTTGTTTCCCACACTTTGGACATGTTACCAGGAGGGACGAGTCCCTGGAGAAGGATCTCACAGTTGGTAAATTAGAGGATTGGCGTAAAAGAGGAAGACCTTCAATGGGATAGTTTGACAGTGACTGCAACAACAGGATCAGACATAGCAATGATTGTGAGGAAGACACAGGCCCTGGCAGTGGTGTGTTCTGCTATACACAGGGTCACCATGAGTTGGAACTGACTTCATGGCAGCTAACAACAAGAACAGTGGCGCTCATGGATAATATGTGGAGTGGGCCATGAGCATTGTAGGAGCCTGGAGAAGGCAATTGGTAGTCTTTGATGCTATTTATGAAGGAGGGAGCTTCAGCTGAGCCTTAAAGTGTGAAGCAAGGCAATGGAAGACGGCAGATTCAAGGGGAGCATCAGGGCTGTTTTTCTGCCCCAGCAGCTGATGAGGATTTGCGTTTTGATTTTTTATTACCACCCTCATTGCAGAGAAATTTTGGCATGGAAAAGCCATAGATCCAAACTTCCTTTGAACTAATTTGAATACAGATTCTTGGGCCCCCATCCCAGAAGTTCTGCTTTAATGGAGTTTCATTGACATCCATGTGACTGTGATGTACCTGGTCTGGTACCACACCTTGAGTATTCCAGTGACTCAGCAGTCTGCATTGTCCCCACAGTCTTCTGTGACTTACCACTTGACCTCTGATTTCAAGCCCCTCCTTTGTCTCCTCTGAACCTACCTTAGTTTGCAAATTCCATTTGTAATATCTGTCAACAGTCCCACTTCAGCGCCTTAGCTGTGTTTGAACAGTTGGCCAGAGAGGGAGATGTATCTGAAAGAGAAAGGCTCAGCATAACAACTCACATGGTATTTTCAGTCACTTCGTATGTATGCAAAAGCTGGACAGTCAGTAAGGAAGACCAAAGAAGAGTTGATGTCTTTGAATTATGGTTTTGATAAGGAATATTGAATATACTGTGGGCTGCTAGAAGAATGAACGTATCTGTCTTGGAAGAAGTACAGCTTAGACGTGAGGACAGCTACTTTGTCTCACATACTTTGGACATGCTATCGGGAGGGACTAGTCCATGGAGAAAGGACATCATGCTTGGTAAAGTTGAGGGTCAGCAATAAAAATGAAGACCCCCACCCCCCAATGAGACCGATTGACACAGTTGCTACAGCAATGGGCTCAAACATTATAACAATTGTAAGGGTGGTCCAGAACCAGGTAGTATTTCCTTCTATTGTGCTTGGGGTCTCTATGAGTTAGAGCCAACTCAACAGCACCTACCCACCAACCCAGCCAACAACAACTCAACCCGGAGCTGTGTTGTAAAGTGGGAGAGGTGTGCTTTTGGGTTTGGTTGGCTGTGCTTGGTTTATTCTTTCTAGTTCTTTTCTTTGGTTTTGACTTGTCAGGTGGCATGAAGCCCCCTGTGGACCATGTGCCTAACTCTGCTGAGTGCTTTGTCCACATGAGCCTTCTAATGCCCTGCTGAGGGGAGAGAATAAGCAGTGTTGGTACTGTAGAGGCACAGGCACTGAGGGATCCTGGGGGCTTCAGCATGAATGGGTGGGCAGAGGCAAGATGATTTTAGTGCTAGAATTTTACTGGGGAGCTGGTTGGGTTGGAGAGCCTTGGTAATTGGGGAGGTCAGGTTGTTTTAAAATTACATTATTGCCTTCCATAGCACGTTGCCCTCAGAGTCTTCCTGGAGTGGGTTGTGATGAATCCAAAGTATCATGGCTGCTCTTCATTCATTTCTGAAGTCTAGGGATAGGAAAATTATGACAGCATTTTGGAAGCAAACTTTGTCTTTTCCTAAATGAACAGTCAAGGTCTAGGCAAGTTAGACATTGATCTTCTATGGAGCCTGGTGAAGCAGTATTTCAACAGCTGGCTGATCTGCTAACCAGAAGTTTGGTTTGAGCCTGCCAGCAGCTCCACAGGAGAAAGGTGTGTCAAACTGCTTCTATAAAGTTTAAAAAAAAAAAAAAAATCCATTGCTGTCCAGTCGATTCTACCTTGCAACAACCCTGTGGGACAGAATCGAACTGCCCTTAGGGTTTCTAAGCCTGTAAATCTTTATGGATGCAGACTGTTACGTCTTTCTGTCTTGGAGCAGCTGGTGGGTTTGAACCACCAACATTTCAGTTAGCAACTGAGTGCTTTCACTGTGACATCACCACGACACCCTTCTTGGTAACCCTCTGGGGCAGTTGCACTCTGTCATACAGGGTCATGAGGCATCTGAAAGGATCCCTGCTGGCATAGTGGTTAAGCAGCTCAGTAGCTAACCAAAAGGTGGGCAGTTCAAATCCACCAACCTCACCAAGGGAGAAGGATGTGGCCGGATTCTTCCATAAAGATGTACAGCCTTAGGAGCCCTGTGGAGCAGCTCTACTCTAGCCTATAGGGTTACAAGGAGTCAGGATCGACTCGAAAGCCAAGGGTTTGGTTTGGGGGCTTTGGGAAGCCTCAATACTTGTCCATTTGCTGCATGCCTGTTTGCTTTCTTTGCTTTCTATTCTTCTTTCCCTACAAATCAAAACTAGAATTACATAGTAGTGTTGGGACGGAAATGCTTTTCTAAAACAAGCTCAGGAAGTCACTTAATTAGCCCAGGAAGGGGGAAATTCATTCTCTCCAAACAATCTTGGAAAAGTGAAGTTTTCCTAATGCATGAAGAATAAACAGCTCCCATTGAATCCCACAAACCCTTCTCTTCCTTCCTGCTATTGATTTTGCAGACTCGGCTGAATTTTTTTATAATCCTTATATTATCACAGTGTTTTCCTTGGACATGGATTGTGATGTCACAGATATATATTCTTTGGATATTGAAAAAAATCAAAGGTGTAGAACTTTTGAAAGTTGTAATAGAGGGAGAAAGGGAACTGCATTCAGCAGGGAAAATGTTCGAGAGAATGGGAAAGAAAAACTTTCAAAAAGGGAATATGTGGAACAGAGAGAGCTAGTTAAAGTCTGTAATGTGTAAAAAGCATAAGGAATTTACCAGGAAAATAGAAGCAGAGAGTAAAATGCATGAGTAGAATCTGCTGCTGTTGTTAGGTGTCATTGAGCTGATTCTGACCCTGTGCAGAACAGAAGGAAACCCTGCCCAGTCCTGCAACATTCACACAATCGTTGTTACACTTAAGCCCATTGCTATTGCCACTGTGCCAATCCATCTCTTTAAGGCTCTTCCTCCTTTCAGTTTCTCTCCACCCTACCAAGCGTGACACCCTTTTCCAGGAGCTGGTCCCTCTTGCTAACATGTCCAAATTATGAGACACAAAGTCTTACCATCCTGGCTTCCAAGTAGCACTCTGTCTGTACTTCTTCCAATATAGATGTGTTTGTTCTTCTGGAAGTCCATGGTACTTTTAATGTTCTTCTCCTACATTATAACTCAAATGCATCACTTTTACTATGGTCTTCCTTATTCGTTGTCCAACTTTCACATGCATATGAGGTGTTTGAAAATACCATGACTTGGGTCCGGCTTATCTTAGACCTCAAACTGACACCTCTGCTGTTTAACACTTTAAGGATATCTTGACTACTGCTTCATGAGTGTTGTTTGTGTACCCATGCAAAATGAAGTCTTTGACAACTGTAAGAATTTCTCCATTTGTAATGAAGTTGTTTATTGGTCCAGTGGTGAGGATTTTTGTTTTCTTTATATTGAGGTATAATCCATACTGAAGTCTGTGGGCTTTAATCTTCATTAGTAAGTATTTTAAATTTTCTTTGATTTTAGCAAGCAAAGATGTATCATCTACATATTGCAAGTTATTAATGAGTAATTCCTCCAATCTGTTGGTATTTTTCATCTTCTGATGATTAGGAGCTAGTAGATAGCTTTAACAACTAGCTCTTAGCAATCTTCCATAGACATTCCACTAAGTACATAGTCAGTACTCAGTAAGTACCTCTTGGTTGACTAGATGGGGACACGGATGGATGGATACATAGACCATAACAGTTGTTGGACATCTAACTCTAAAAGGTAGAACTATTTTACTGCTTTATAGTTTAAACATGGAACTTCAGCATCTATGAAATCCCTAAAATGTTATATAACATTGTGAGTGTCTATTTCTTTTTTTCTTGTGGAGAAAGTTCAGAATCAACTTTATCAGAAAGCTCATCTCCTAAAAAAAAAGTTAAGAACTTCTGGTTTAAAAAAAGTCTAGAATTATATAACTGAATGAGTGATGATTTCTCCAAACTTCCTTCACACACACACACACACACACACACACAAAGTGTAATGTCATCTCTCTCCTTCTCTCTCCCCTTGTTGTACAGTTCATCCATCTCAGGAGCCTGGCTGGTTGGAGGGGACTCTGAATGGAAAGACTGGCCTCATCCCCGAGAACTACGTGGAGTTCCTCTAACCATGGGCTCCAGCAGAACTGCTGAGCTTTATCATGGTATCCATGACAACTGCTGATTCCAGTGTTGTAGACCATTTCTCTTTGCCACTGAGAAATGCAGGGTGACAGACTCTGTTGATACCTGTCAACGTGAACATTTCTGTGAACTCTGGTGTAATCCATTCCCATGATCATCTCAGCTGACGTGCAGCAATACTGCAAGAAACAGATGTAAATCGGAAGAGGAGGCCGTTTGACTTTGATAATCCAGATAAAGTCTTGCAAAGGCATTTTCTCAAGAGCGCTCTTATGAGGGAGCACTCATTTGTTTCAACAGTCATCCAAACCCCAATCTTTTGAAAGAGGAAATAAGATAAAAGTAGTCCCCAAGACCACACAGCATACGTAGCTGAGTCCAACAGGGGTGGGCGAAGAAATTGGCGCTGAGACGCAGGCTGGGTCATGGCATTTGTTTACAGTACACACTCTACTCCACCTCTAAATACTTGAGACCCACACTGCTACAGGCAGCTGGATCTGTTTGTTTGCATGCAGGATGGAAAGGGGTTACAGCTCTGTTTACATAAGATCACTGAAGCAGCATTTGGCCCATCATCAGCAGAATTCAGTTCAGCCCTCTCATGCAAAGGAACACATACACCCCACGGTCATGTCCACCTCTCCCTCCTACACCCTGACCCCCTACACACACACACACACACACACACGCAAAGAACTTCTTTGCCACTGATAGGGCTGCCATCGCCTAGTTGCCGTGGCAACGCAACCTACTCAAAAACCAAAACAAAAAATAGCACACTCTTTGCATGGCACATTTTTTGTTTTGTTTTGTTTGATTATTTCCTTTCCTTCCCCCTTTTTGATAGTTTTCAAAATGGTTTTGCAAACACCTGAAGCAAAAAACCAAGAAATTGGAGTGACTTTCCTAAGGCAGACAGAAGCACAGCTGGGAACTGTCTGTCCCCTTTTAGATGAAGTTCAGCAGTATCAGGGAATATTGGAAGCACACTCTAGTAACTTCTTGAGATTAAATTACACACTGGCTTGATATTTGTGTCCTCCATGTAACTGTCATTTGCTTTCTAGAAGGCAATATGCTGCTTCCCAATGGGTGTGATACCTTCTCTTTGTCCAATTGCTGCCCTTGTGCCCTGCCCTTCACTTTGCCCTGGCCTGCCCAGGCAGGCCTCTAGCCTATCAGTCATCAGCTCCCTTCCAGTCCTCTGGGCTGCTGTGCACTGGTGGTTTTCAGGGATGGTTCCCAGGCTCACCTTGTGGACTCTGCCACTCAGAAAAAGAATTGTGTCTCAGGCCATATAGGCATGAAACTAATATCATAGCCCATTGTGATTCAGAAAGACACCAGAAGGTTAGAGGATGGAAGCTGGAATGGGGACCTTCTGAGGAAACGGTATTTGTTGGTCAAGAAAGGGCTGAGTGTTGTGGGATTTGGAGAAAACTGCCATGGGTAGGAAAGTAAGACCTGGACAGTCCAGATTCACTCAGCCTCCAGAGAACAGAACCCCCAGTATCTTCCACATTCGAATCTCCTGGCAAGAGTCACTCTGGAAAGACCAGCTGAAAACTGATAGACTATAAAGCTCCCTGGAGCCCCTTGGGATGACGGCATTGTTCCAGAGAGCATTTCCTTCCTTCTGGAATTTCTATTTAGGGAACTTAATTTTAAAGAAGAACAGAAAAACTTGAATTGTGTTGAATTACTGTATCTTTTACATTTTTTGAACAGATAAATTTGTAAATAGAGTGATTTAAATACTATATGGCAAAGTTTTATATTTGATATTCTTTAAGCTAGTTGCTCCATACATTAAAGCTTTGATTGCTGAACAAGTAAGTGTGTATAAGAGGGAGCGAGGAGGCAACGTTGAACACAATCGAGGCCCTCCCCACTCCAGCCTTGAGGAAGGAGATGTCCCTGTATGTTCTCTGTGGGCTCTTGTTGTAGGCATGACAAATTGATATTGTCCAGACTTCTGTGTAAGAAATTTTTCTGAGCATTTTCGGGCTTTGGATTTGGAATGAAGTGGAAAGAATGTTTTGCGGCAATAGATTTTCCAAAGAACTCCCTCTTGGTAGTTAGGTAAAGCTCAGGATTTAAATAGGTGGGGCCAGGAATTAGGTTTTCTTTGTTTTTCTTCTCAGGTGCACTTCTTGGTACCCCAAGATATCAGGACTGAAGGTGGGACAATCGTGTGCTCCTTATTATCTTGTCTTCGCATTGTCTAAAGGTTTTCTAATGAGGCCAACGTAGGTTGCAAAATTTGTGAACGTTGAAGAACTAAGAAAAATCGGCTTCTTTAGGATCTTTGGTTGTTGATTTGCTACTGTTCTCCCTAAACATTTTTATGTCCTTTTCTTTCATCTTCAGAGTCCTTAATAACCCCAAAATAAGAAAAATTCCAAGGAGGGATGAAGATTCTGATGTTATAATTCTGTAGATGGTTTTTAAGTTAATAGGAGTTCATCGTTGTCTTTCACTGTTGAGTTTATTAGCTCAACCTGTTATACTGAAACTCATCCAAGAGCCAGGTAGACGCTATTGGATCAGGGAACAAGAATTAAGAAGGGACAGGAACTTGCTGTGGTGATCGTGGTGGTGTGCCATAGAGTCAGTTCTGACTCATAGCAACCCTACATAAGGTTTCTGAGGCTGTAGATCTTTACGGAAGCAGAAAGCCACATTTTTCTCCCATGGAGCAGCCGGTAGTTTCAAACTTCTGACCTTGAGGTTAGCAACCCGACTCATAACCACTATGCTATTAGAACTCCTTAAGAATTTGATGGGACTCCAGAAAACTACCACTGAAAACCCAAGAAGAATGGAAATATACTAATAGACTAGACCTGTTCCCATGGACTTTGGGCTGCTTGAGAAACAGGACCCAAGGGACAAGCCCATTCATTTGCCACTGTGCTTTCCAATAGAGCCCAAGGTTATGCCTTCAATACATTTGACATTCTAAATTGTCACCTGCCCACCAAAACCTTAACTGGGCCTAATGTTGAGGACCAGAAGGGCAAGGTCTTGGGATTTCCTCATTGAAGCCTATTTGTAAACACTTGGTCCCAGCTTGACCAGTTGGAACCATGTCCCTCACTCTTCAGCTGGCCCTGGTTTGAAACCAGAGGGAACTAAAACTGCTGTCAGCAGAAATTCTTTAGTAGGCCCCTTCCCAGTGCCCCTGTCATGCTCGGCCTGTGACAGATGGCTGGTCTGTTTCCCTTTCTCCAGCCTGGCTCCTCTCCTCTCTGTTAGATGCAGAACTGGAGAAACTGTTCTGAAGATGAGCCAACAAGCAGGAAGAAACTTGAAGACCAAAAATAGACTTTACTCTCTCAATCATCTGAGCCCCAACCCTAACACCCTCTGCTTGAAGAGGGAACTTCAGGGAAGACTAGGGTAGTGAGCTGGGTGTCAGAGTGGACGCCCATTTCCCAAGAACCTCGAGTCCTCCGTTGTAAGTTCCTGGGCATGGCCTGAATCTTTGTAGGACTTTAGGAATTTTCCCCTCAATTTTCCCTCAGGTATTAGCCGAATTCAATAGCTAAAGAATGTCCTACTGGAGAAGAGAACCAGTTTCAAACCCCTGCTCCCAGGCAAGTAAATTCCTGACTTGCTCAAGACTTATAATCTCTCCTGGTTTTGTTTGCTTGTTTGTTTTTAAATACATGAACACACACACACACACATCATACAGAGAACTGGATCCTGAAGAACACGTCCTTCCTTGTTATTGTTGTCAAGTACCATCGAGTCAATTCCGACCCATAGCGACTCTGTATAGGGTTTCCGAGGAGCAGCTGGTGAACTTGAACCGCCAACCTTGCAGTTCAAATGGCTTTGCAGTCTGGCTCATTAACCTACAGTGCCACATCAGAACTCCTTGGCATCCTAGAATTAGCATCAACTTTTAATTCAGTATTTTAGTATTTCTGCAGTCAGTATGTGCTTTCTTATGTCAGACCAAATGGTCTATTTTCACACAGTCTCAGTTCACCTCCTCTTGCTGAGATGACTTTGGACAAAGAGGAAAAGGGAAACTAAGCAAACAAACCCATGGTAGTGGCCAGGTCATTTCAAGTATCTGCCCAGGACTCCAGAGAGGGGTGTTCCGTGTCTGGAAGTTCCTGTCCCTTAAAAACTGCAGGCCTAGTTACTCTGAGCTCTGTCCTAACTACTGAGGCTCTAGAGTGCATGCCGATGGAGGGGTAGAGAGATGGACTAAAGATGCTAAAGACAAGCTGATCACCACTTACTCATGATTGTCTGTTAATACTTTCCATCCGCTGGCTTCTGCTCCAAAGCCTCTTACCTTTATAGACTTGGGACTCCTGGGTACAGCAGTGACCCCCATGACCCTACTGTTTGTTTGCCCTAGTATTGAATGTCTTATGAACAACCGTGGTACCCGGAGCGGTAGCCAACACTGAAGAAACCGAACAGCCTCTTGGCTACCTGACTTTAAAAGGAATTAGTTACTTGACTTTAAAAAGGAATGTCCCAGGAATTCTTCTTAGAGAGTTAGCCATCATCTCCAGCAAACCTGCCAATAATCAGTTGCCTTCACAACTCTGCCCCACATCCCTTTCAAGTCAGCTGGGCATCCTGTCATACACCTTGTGCTGGTGTTGAAAAACTGTCTTGTTCTCAAGTGTGTTTAGCAGCCATGCTGATCTGTCATTGTAGCATCAAAATGGCAACAGAGCAGTCAGTTACCCTTTACAAGTAATCATCATTAGCTCTTTTCCCTTGGCCACCTCCAGGGCTAGTCTAACTGAAGGAGTCCCCAAAGCAGAGGGAGAGACCCACTAGAGAAACCAGAGATCACTCCTAGGCAGCTCTGGCTTAGATCTGGTCTTCTGGGAGAAACACCTGTAGTCTTTGGGGCGAGCAAGTGTTACAGAACTTTGAGGATTTTTTTTTTTTTTTGAGAGTTCTTAATGGAGGGGGAAAAAAACCAAAACTTAATAAAAAGCCACAACTTTTTCCCTTTTTCCAAAAGTTTTGCAGCACATCACAAGACAAAAATGTCTTTCAAGACAGAAGGTTTCAGAAAGCAAAGGCTTGGCACAGTCCTGTACCGATTTAGGATGAAGTGACCATTACATCATCATTCTCTGTAGTAGAGTCAGAACCAGCATATGGTGATGGTGTCATTAAAATGCTGGCTTTCCCTGGCACAGGCCCTGTTGCAGAGGCTCAGGCGTTCTTCCCACCATGTCTACAAAGTTGTCCAAACAGATGCCAATGAGCATCTCTTGGGGATATCCAGATGCCAGGGTCAACCAAAAAGTAGTTCTGGTAGTGGTTCAAAAGTACCTGTATACCAGTATGTGGTCCACATGTGTCTGCCCAGTGCCTATTCATAGCTGTAAAGAACTATCCTATAGAAACCCATTAAGGTAAGCTTTTACGGCCTTTCTGATAAGGAACTTGAGAACTTGGGAAAAGAGAGGCTGTTGATTGACTATCAAAATGATCAAAGATGTAAGTGCCATTTTAAAACTTTGTTCATATTTATCAAATGATTACTCTCTGCAGCTTCATTCTGTAGGAACTTATTAAAAGTCATGTTGGAAAAAAAAAGATCAAACTCATAAATGCTTAGTAGTTAATGCTAGGCTAGTGTTCAAAAGCACTCTAAACTATTTTGTCCATATTTTGGAGAAGAAAATATTTGCATGTCTAATTCACATTTAGGCTACCTTTGAGTATACTGTAAAGTGCTGTATGATATAAAATCAATAAAGTACTTATTAAAATGGCACCTTAATGTTAAAAAAAAAATAAACAAAAACCATAAATGCACTGTTTTAAACTTCAGTTCAGTATTGAATATTGACTGGTGTATAGAATCCAAATCCATAATTAAGAAGTATTCTGTGATTAGAATAGAACTTTTTCTCTGTTGTTAGTAAAAACAGTTTTGTCATATGCAGGCTTTTTTTAAAATGTGTTTTTGTGTCACTAAGCTATCTATAAAAAAAAACCACAATGTCTTTTGAGAAGCCTCGAGCTTGCCTTTCTCACATTTGGTTGGTTTATGTGACAATCCCTATGAAATGAGTGGAAGAATGATTTGGAATTAAATGACTTTTCCATTTCGTGGTATGTTTGTTTCTTGAGTTTCTGATAAAATGTTGGCTTGATGAATTTTTTCATATTTCTTCACATGACATTATGAAAGGTCACTATTCTGAGCTCTTGAAGTTGTTGGGGACAACCACTGGGCTGATTTTGGACACTGTCGAGCGTTGGTCTCATTGGAATGTGGTCAGTACTAACAAACTTGGAGGTGAGCTATCAGGCATATTATATAACTAAGCACAAAAGAGTCATATGAGAGGGCTTCAAAAAATTGGGGGGCATGGAATTACAAGATAATTGGACTTTATTTCCTAAGATACATATTGTTTTATTTGTCCAAAATTTGATTTTCTAGCAATGACTTTTTCTGGGACTTCTTAAACACAGTCTGAAATATTCAGTGGGTCCAAATACAACTTTGTAAACCAGTTGTTAAGAACTTGTAGCATGTTTTCTCAATTGTCATCACATAGATTCCTATGGTGGGCTTGTTGTTAAGTACCATCTCATAGCGGCCCGGCATAGGGTTTCCAAGGAGCAGCTGGTGAGTTCAAGTCAAGTCTTTGGGGGCACATTCTTATTTGTCCTCATTTGGAAACACCAGTTAGCTTGTCTTTTTCATAGTTTATTAGTAGTGGTAAATCAGTCCGTCGCTGAACAAATTGCTCTAATTTTGATGTCTGACTAACAGAAAAATATGAAGACTTAAGCTCATCTGATGAATCCTGCTCTGTTCCTCAGAGACAGAGACCATGGTGGAAGAAGTGTGCTGATCCAACAGCATCACACCAGAAGTCCTATGGTGGGCTGTGTGTGTCATAATAGGACTAAGACTTGTCAGAAGTATAACACCAGGACTTTCTTTCAAGGTGCCTCTGGGTAGACTCAAACCTCCAACCTTAAGGTGGGCGGCCAACTATGGTAACCATTAGCATCGGACTAACCCATATTATTGAATCCTTTTCCTTCCAGGTACACTCTGAGTTGCAGCCTGGGACCAGGTTCCCCTCAGCCCCAGCCTTAGTGGATCCTCTGAGGATCCACTGACCTGCTCAAAAGAAGATCAGGCAGGTGGGAGCCAGGCTCTGGGGATTGAGGGTAAGGAGTAGCTCTCTAAAAGCTTGTCTTTGGGGAGGAGAGGTGATGGGTAGAAGTATGAGGCTTCTTTGGTGCTTGGTTCTGAGGGGTGATTGTTTAAATCTGTAGGTCACAGGTGCTATTTGTTGTTTTAAGCTTTATATTGTGAATTGAGTGAAGGTTTAATACACAGATCATCAGTTTTACATTCAACAAATCATTTACTATGCCTCATTACAGTGATTACAATCCCCTCCATGTGCCAACAGTTAGTAGTATTTATCTCTATTTATTTTAACTGTTGCATTCCTCCCTATGTCTCCTGCTACCTTCATCTTTCCTCTGCTAGCCTCCCTCTTGTTGTATATTGCCTGCCATATCACCCATGTTAACATGTGTCTACCCTCTAACCCATGAGTAATTTACACTCTGCCCCCTCATAACCATCGATTGGTTCTTTTATTAAGAAAATCTTTTCTTAACTTTTTACAACATTGGTGTCAAACAATATTTGTCCTTTTGGAATTGACTAATTTCATTCAGCATAATGTTCTCTAGGTTCACCCATGTTTTGAGGTATTTCACAAATTCATCATTATTCTTACACATTATGTAATATTCCGTTGTGTATGTACCAAAGCTTGTTTAATCATTCTTCCGATGATGAGCATTTAGGCTGTCTCCTTCTTTGTGATGTGTCACCTGTAGACAACATATTGAAGGATCCGATTTTGTTATCCACTCTGCTCTGTCTCTTGACTGGTGCATTTAATCTGTTTACATTCAGTGTAACTATCGATAGGTATGAATTGATTCCTGTTATTTTGCTGTGTGTGTATGGTTTCTTTGTTCCACATAATTTTCAGCACTGAGTTCAATTTGTGGGTTTTCATTTTATTTTCATTTGTGTTGTGTTAATGTTTAATATGATTTTCCTCTTTTATTTTTTATTTTGATGTGCAGGTGTATTCATTTTCTTTGAGGTTACCCTGTAATGTATTTATTTTCTTTCTAATTTTAAAATCTACTTGATTTTCTTCCCATTTGGAAGTTCTGTATCTATACTATTCCCTTTTTTTGCTTTTTTGACTTCATTACAAACTGATATATCTGGTTCCCTATTTTCAGTCTTAAGTTTTATTTTACTTTAAATGCTTCTGTACCTGGAGTCCTGGTGTGGCGCTGTGGGTTAATGCACCAGACTGCAAAGCCATTTGAACTGCAAGGTCGGTGGTTCAAGCTCACCAGCTGCTACTTGGAAACTCTCTACAGGGTCACTGTGGATCAAAACCTGCTCTACAGTGCTTAACAGCAACAACAATACCTGGATTGAGTTCTGGGTGGTGATGTCATGTATTGTAATCTCAGGTTGTTGCCTACTGTTATTGGTTCTCATTCAAAAGAACACCCTTTAGCATTCTTTGTAAAGTTGGTTTGGTCATTAAAAATTCCTTCAATTTTTGTTTATTGGGAAATGCCCTAATTTCACCATTGTATTGGAGGGTCAGCTTTGCTGGGTCTATAATTCTTGGTTGGCAATTTTTCGTTTCATATGTATGTCATCCCATTGCCTTCTTACCTTCATGGTTTCTACTGAGAAATCAGAACTTAGTCTTATCGAGTCTCATTTGTAGGTAACTTTTCATTTTTGGCAAGCTGCTCTCAGGATTCTTTCTTTGTCTTTGGTTTTAGAAAGTTTGATTATAATACGCCTTGATGGTCTTCTTTTGGGATCTGTCCTGTTTGGGGTTCCTTCAGCTTCTTGTTTGCTTGTCATCTTGTCTTTCATGATATTAGGGAAGTTTTCTTCCAAAATTTTCTCTGTGCTCTTTACTATTTCTTTCTGTCTGAAATTCCAATAACCCATAAGTTATTCCTTTTCATGGTGACCCATATAACTTTTAGCCTTTCTTTGGATTTTTTCATTATTGTTTCTGATTGTTCTTCGAGCATACTAATATTGAACAATTTATCTTCAAGCTTACTAATTCAGGCTTCCATTACTTCAGATGCATTCCATTGTCCTTTCAGTGTAAAGTTTTTTTTCTGTGTTCTCCTTGCTTTTCCTTAGTCTTTCTGTCAATTCTTTGAAGGTACCTAAATATCATTCTTTTGAATTATTTTTCAATTAGTTACATTATCTCTTCTTCCTCAGAAACATTTTTTTGTTTGTTTCTACATCTTGGTCATTTGTTGGAGCGATTCTTTCTTATTTCTTCATGTGAGCTAAAATTGGCTGTTGTCTCAGGGACATTGTGGAGTTGTTGTATTTGTATTTTGTTAATGATTGTATACTGAAGTGTTCTTAGAATTTCATCAACTGTCTCCTGTGGGTATAGTTCACCATTCTCATTTGCCATTCATGCACTTCAGTTTAGGGTGGGCTTGGCTGGTGCTGGCTGCTGTCTATTATTGATCAGGTGGTATAGGAGCTGGTATTGGCTTTTGTGCAATTGGGCTATATGGGAACAGTTCCTGTCTCCTCTTTGGTGGGAAAAAGGAGAACCCTTCCCTCCCACACATAAGCGAAAGAAAATGAAAATGCAACCAACCAACAATGAAAAGAGAAAATACTTAATAAAGAGAAAAAAATAAATAAAAGTAGGCAGCAATCAGAAAAAAAAAGTGTATAATAACCATAAATACAAAAGAAGAACTGGGAAGTGGAGCAATAGACGATATAAAGAAAAGGAATAAATTTAAGAAAACAACTGAAAAATAAAAATAGAAAAGAGGGACAAGAAAATAGAGCTACAGAAGAGAAAAGAAAAGATAAAAATAAAAATGATCCTTAGTAAAGCCAGGGAGAGGTAAGATTAAAAGAGAGAGTAAAGTGTTATAAAGAAAAATCAAAAGGGGAATAAAAAGAAGGGGGAAAATGAGAAAGAAGGAAACACAAAAACAGGATGAAATTGAAGGGAATGGAAGAAGGAGGAGGAGGAGAAAGAAAAACAAAAACAATGAAACAACAGAAGGAAAAACAGTACAGTTATTGAACCCAGAGAGCTGAAAACTCTAGGGGGCTCTCTCAAGCCAGGGAGCTCACTCGATGGGTGTGGGAGGGATGTGACAGCAGAGGCCCTGGCCCTAGATGGAGTTCCTATTGGCCTCGATGTCATCTATGTTCAGGGCACTACATCCAGAAGTAATTTATGGAGGCCCTTGATGGAGCTGGTTTCAGTGTCTGTTAGGACCACAGAGCAGCTGTTAGCAGGGTGACTGGTTAAATGTTGGTCTGGTGACTGAGGGTTCTATATGTCTTAAGCTGAGCCTGCCTGAATGCAGGCACCAAAGTGGTGCACCAAAGGGGTTCAGGTGGCCTCTACCTTACACTGATGTAGCTCTAAATGTCATGCATGGCTCCAGACTCCCAGATAGCAGGGACTGTGCTAGGGGTGGATTCAGGTGGAAGCTGGCCACACCTCTGGTCACCAGGGGAAAAAGAAGGAATCACACCTTTCCTGTTTACTGTGGGAATCTGCTCTGCCAGGCCATCTTCTGTTGCCAAAACTGTTCACAATAGTTCGAGATGGTTATACTATAGCTGGCTATTCGCCAGTCAGTCTCCCTTTCTCGCCATCTCTGCTCAGCTTCTCCTCCCAGGAAGCACTCAGTCCACGTCTCTAACCTTCCCTCTGAAGTTCAGGCTTCCTGAATTCTCATTTGTGTCTGTTTCATTTGGTCTCTCATATCTTCATTGTGTAGTGTGTCTGCCTAGGGGCAATTTTTGCTTCTTGTTATTAAGTGATGTTGAATCATATCTGACTCACAGTGACCCTGTAAAAGGTTTCCAAGGAGTGGCTGGTGGGCTTGAGTCACCGATTTTGCAGGCCACCTACTCTCAGTCCAGCAATTTCTGAGGCTGTGCATCTTTAAGGGGGCAGAAAGCCTCATCTTTCTCCCATGGAATGGCTGGTAGTTTCAAACTGCTGACCTTGAGGTTAGCAGCCCAACTTGTAACCACTACGCTACCAGAGCTATTTTATAGGGAGTTCAAAAAGAATGCTATTTAGTCACCTTCAACCGATTGAGAGGGTGATTAAGAAAACTGCAGGCGAAATCAAGGAAAACAGACAAAACTATATAAAAGAATCCAGGAAACAAACTAACAAAATAAATGAAAACCATGCAAAAACAACAATTAGAAAGCCATAAGACTAAGACTTTAGACATTGAAAATATACTGAAAAGACAAAGAAGTAGAATTGAATCAATAGAATATAAAATTAATGAGTTTCAAAAAAATTTGTTCAATAATCATCTGCTAGAGAAATAAACAGGAAAAAGAACAAAAATATCTGAAGAAAACCTAATGTTTATATGGGACCCTATCAAGAGAAATAATTTACAAGTGATGAGAATTCCAGAACAGGAAAAGATAAAAAACAAACAAGCAAACAAAAAAAAACAGAATATCCTCCCAAGAATTATTGGAAGAAAACTTCCCTAATATCATAAAAGACAGGAAGATGGCCATTCAAGAATGAATTCCGTTTTGGGTAGTCCCCGGAAGGAAACACCAAGACGTTTCAAAACCAAAGACCAGGAAGAATCCTGAGAGCAGATCGGGAAAAATGAAAAGTTACCTACAAAGAAAAACTAATAGACTAAACTCTGATTTCTCACCAGAAACCATGTATGCAAGGTGACAATACAGTGATATATATAAAACTCTGAAAGAAGAAAAAAAAATTGGCAACCAAAAATCATATCTCCAGCAAAAGTTTCCATCAAATATGATGGTGAAATTAGGTCACGAAATTTCAGATAAACAGTAATAAAAATAGTTTGTAAAAAGAAGACCAATCTTACAAAATATAGTAAAGGAAACAGCAGACAACCTGAGACCAACATTCATGACAATATCACCTAGAACTCAACACAGATATAGAAGTATTCAAAGCAAAACAGACCTACAAGACTGAAAATAGAGAACCAGAGATACAGTTGCAACCAAAAAAATTCATAGTAAAAAGAAGAATAATGTAGTTACAGAACATCTAAGTGAAGAGGAAATCAAGTAGATTTTAAGAAAAGAATAAAATAAATAAGAATAAGCCTAACTGTAAACCTAAAAATTATACCAAGCCTTACTCCTAGGCCTAGCCCACCTATTACAACTAACACTAACCTTAGTTCTAACCATAACCGTAGCACTAAACAAAGTCCTTGGCCTAGCTTACGCCTAGCCATAGGCCTAACCCTAACCCTCACTTCTTACTCCTACGACCTCCACCACCACCACCCCCCAAAACACCTGCAATAATGAAAACAATAGTGTGTGCTTATAGCATGTGTAGACAAACCACCATTGTAATGGGTAATAATGACAGATTTGACTGGAATGCATTGTTGTTAAGTGCAGTCAAGTGGCTTCCAACTCATAGCGACCCTGTATAGGGTTTCTGAGGAGCAGCTGGTGGGTTTGAACTGCCAACCTTATGGTTCACAGTCCAGTGCTGATCCTACTGCGCCACACTAGAGTCCTAAACACACTGTAACCGTTTAATAATGACAGCTCTGACTGGAATGCATTAGAAGGAAGGTTCAGCAAGTAAAGCACCATGGAGTTGTGGACCTATTGATACATGTAAGCAGGGCTTATGAAACTTGTTTTTATTGTTTTAGCAATGGGGATATTTATATAAGAAATTAATGTCTGCTGAAGCACTGCACAACAATTTTATAGACAGTCATTTTGGTGTTGGCCCCTCCAACACTCACCCGATGAGGTCTGCAGGCTGCCCAGCCTTTCCTCCTACTGATACGTCTGTGGCTCAGTGGTTTTCTACTGTGTATGTATCACATTTTGCTTATTCATCTGTTGATAGACGATTTGGTTGTTTCCACCATTTGGCTATTGTGAAAAATGCTGCAGTGAATATCAGTGGGCAGGATCCTGTTTATATTCTGCCTTCATTTCTGGTAAACATCTAGAATTAGCATTGCTGTCCATGTTCTATGGTCAACTGTTTGAGGAATCCACGGCCATTTTCCACAATGGCTGTACTGTCTTACATTCCCATCAGTAGTGGATGAGGGTTGCTTTCAGGGCTTCTTAACAAGAACTATTTTTACATTCATTTGGCTGTTAGCATGTATTAGTCCTAGCTGTGTGATTGGTCATAGAAACCTGGGGTAGAAACGGATCACTTGGCACTTGGGATTGGGAAATGTTGCTATATGCTGTCAAGCTGGTTCTGACTTACAGTGACCCTGTATAGGGTGCCTGTAATTTGTACATCTTTGCAGGAGCAGAAAACCTCATATTTCTGCCACAGAACAGCTGGTAGACTCAAATTGACAGCCTTGTGGTTCTCAGTCCAGTGCTTACCCTACAGAGCTGCAGTGCTCCCAGAGCTGCTGGTAGAGATCATGAAAGATTTTCTCAGACCTCCATCATGTTTGCTGTCTGGAAAATTAAACCAGGGCTTCAATTACTCTTTTCCCAGTTCTTTCTCAACCTCCATTCAAATACCACACATCTCTCCTATCCAAATGTGCCAATGTCACTGGTATGCTCTGCTTTTAATAGCACTAAACTAAACTATGCTGGTTGAGTTGGTCCTGCTGAGCTTGGCTTGCTCAGCACATCAGTCAAGGGAGGCTCTAACAAACATGGTAACTTCTCAGGGTGGGTGAGGCTCATACTGGGGAGGAGGCCAACACAGGGATACACACTAACTGAAGATTGCCACCCTGCGGTCCTAAGTCAGCATCAGACACTGGGGACCAAAGCAGGAAGGTTTAAAATGGAAACCATCCGAACCATGACCTATTCTGTCCCACGGCATTTAGCAACTCCTGTCACACTGAATCTGTAAAGTCTCATATGACCGACCTTGAGCCCATGGGGCCGGCCTCAGACTCTATTCACTAAAAGCCAAGTTGCTTGTATGCCTTCCTAACGCCAAACAGCAAGTTAGTCAAGACTTGAACTCATGAGTCCTTACCTTAGGGCCCAAATCACACGTTACCCTCCAGTAAAATTTTGTTCTGACAAGCTGGTGGTATGTCTTTTTGCATTTGTTTTTAGTATACAATTAGAAAGGAGTTTAAAAAGTTACTCATTGTTTTACTGCCTTTTCTGAACCTTCATTATGGGCTAAAAAATATGGGTCGTAATGCTTACCTTCCCTGTGTTAAGTGAGATGAAGGAATGGCAATTGACAGTCACATTTATTTTTTCTATCACACTAGTTCTGGTGTGGTGCTGTAGGATAAGTTCTGGACTGCTAACTGCAAGGTTGGTGGTTCAAACCCACCAGCTGTTCCTTGGAAACTCCACACCACATCACTGAGTTGAAACGGACTCAACAACATTTAATGACATTACACTATATATGTCTCCCAACTAGTATTTTACAAGGAACTCTGATGGCACTTTGAGTTTGGTATTGAGCTACAACTTCCATGTTGGTAGTTCAAATCCGCTAGCCATAACCATTCCTCAGGAGAAAGATAAGGCTGTCAACTCTCATAGAGATCTACAGTCTCCAAAAGCCTAGGTAGGGTTGCTAGAAGTCAGAGTAGACTCAAGGGCAATGGGTTTGGTGTTTTGGTTTTGTATTTTATACCTATAATTAAGTCATTATTTGTCATAAAATATGGTTGATGCCTGACTCGTTTTTCAAAAATAGCTTCATTAGAACGGAGTCCTTGTCTTGCTCATCCACAGGGCCTATCTCAGATGGAAGGTCTAAGCAAGGGAAGAGACCTGAGAAAGCACTGCCCTAGACCTTAACTCCCACCTTCCTGTGTTATTCTGCAGTTCTGGGTGACAGTGTGTATACATTCATACAGAGTGGCTCTGTGACCCTTGGTGAGCCACTCCATTTCCTCATGTCCTTGAATTGAAGCTTTTTGGAAGGAACTATCCAAGGTACACACAAGTCACATTCTTTCCTAGCCTTCTCGGTGCAAGAAACCGTCTAGACAACCAGCTGGCCACGAGTAATGGCTGTTTTATGAACCCCATATCAGGCTAGGATGGTCTTCAAAGGAAACCACTGTAGACTCACCCCAAAGATAAAAAACTATTCTTTTTCAAACACCCTTAAAAGAAATTATACATAGTTCTATGAAACTTGTTTTGGTCTCTAACAATCAATAATGAAGTTTGTTGTGTCAAATGGAAGTTTCCCATATTGTAGCACAAGCCTGTTTCCTGTCAATGTTCCCCAACAATAGGAGAGGAGACAACTAGCCATCACCTGTTTGGAGTTGTCACCCTCCATTTTTATGCTTCCAGTCAGCCAGCACTTACTGTTGCTAAGTACTGTTGAGTCAGTTCTGACTCATATTGACCCTGTATGTAGGGCTTCCGAGGGGTGGCTGGTGGGTTTGAATTGCCATCTTTGCAGTCATCAGTCCAGTGCTGATCCTACAGCACCACGCCAGGACTCCTCTTGGTGTGTTTGCTGTATTCTGGTATTCTTCATTACATTTCAATATTCAATATTCTGGTGTTTTCTGACATTGTTCCAGTTATTCATAAGGTTTTCAATAACTAAATATTTAGAAGTAGTTAATCTGTCCTTCTTCCTAGTCTGTCTTTGTCTGGAAGCTCATCTGAAACCTGTCCACCATGGGTGACCCTGCTGGTATTTAAAATACCGGTGGCATAGCTTTCAAAATCACAGAAACTCACAAGCCACCACAGTATGACAAACTGACACACAAATGATGATTATACATATATATTGTTGTTGTTGTTGTTGTTAAGTGCCATTGAGTCTATTCAAACCCATAGCGACCCTGTATAGGGTTTCTGAGGAGTGGCTGGTGAATTTGAACCACTGACCTTGCAGTTCAAACTGACCTTGTAGTTTGGAATCCTGGTGTGGCGCTGTGGGTTTATGTACTGGATATATATATATATACATATACATATATACATAAATGTAAGGAGCTCTGGTAGTGTAGTGGTTACGAATCGAGCTGTGAACCTTAAGGTCAGCAGTTTGAAACTACCAGCTGCTCCGCGGGAGAAAGATGAGGCGTTCTGCTCCCATAAAGATTTACAGCCTCGGAAACCCTGTACAGGGTCTCTATGAGTCGGAACCGACTCCACGGCATATAACAACAACAACAACATACATAAATGTAGCAACAATTAGGAGGTTGACACAGGATTGGGCAGTGTTTCATTTTGCTGTGCATACGGTCACTTTGATAGTCATCTTGATGGCACCAAACACCAACAACATATATACAAGTCCTTCTGTGGTTGTATATAGGAGTCCTGGTGTAGGATAAGCACTGGACATCAAAATTGATTTGATCCGCAAGGGTCAAATTCACCAGCATCTCCTCAGAAACCTTCTACAGGGTTGCTATGAGTTGGAACTGACTTGACGGCACTTAACAACAGTAATGTGTATATAATATATATATATATATATATGTTGTTGTTAGGTGCCATCGAGTCGGTACCAACTCACAGCACAACAGAACGAAACTTTACATAATGTAATATATATATTACTTTACATAAATATATAAACAGAATAAGATCATATATGCTGACTTCAAAGTTTAGTAGAAGTGTGTAGAAGTGTTTCCTTCTGTTTTTGACTTGTAACTCCCAACCCCCACATCAGGCTCCTTCCCTTAACCCATGTCAACAACCTCACTGTGCCCTTCTTATACTGAGCACTTCAGAAATCACAGTCTGCCGAATGCTCAGCTTTGATTTTGCGGTGACAGGATATCTTTTGATTAAAAACTATCTTTCCTCCTAAGAGCCCTTTGCCCACTCATCTTGGGTGACTTGCTCCCCATTTCTAGGGCCCCATGTAGACACTCCTACTTCTCTGAGCAGCCCGGGGAGTCCAGCCGAGCTTTGGCCCCATCATCCTTCAGAAAGCAATAGAGAGGCAATGCTATACAGGGCCCAGTCATGCTTTGCTGGCTGGAAATATATGATGTGCAATGTTTTAAAAAGTATAGAATTTTAAAATGATCCCTTTCCCCGCCCTGATCCAGCTGCCGACAACAAACCTTCAGGCTCTTATGAGATTGTCAGGGAAATCCCAAGAGCATGTGTCTTCTTGTGGAAGAGCCAGTGTTTCTAGCCTGACCTGCTAATACTCAAAAATAATTCATTTTCTTGATATTTTAACCCCTTCTTGAGCCTGATGAAATCTGAGAAAGCTAGAGCTCAGGGAGAGAGGGTAAGAACTCAAAGCAAGTGACTGGTGAATGTTTCTAGAACACAGGAAGTGTCTGGCTTCCACCGTGTTCTGCTTGTAGAGTGAGACCATTATTTGCATCTCCTACAGACCCCAAAGCGGGTTGAACTGCCTTATACAGAAGGTGGCAGTGCTGAGAGGAAGGGGGCTCCTTCTACATCCTTCCATCCATTGACATTATACTAATTGTTTTAAATGCATCATCTCACTTAAGTCTAGGATCAACCCTATGATCTGAGCACTGTTAGCTGTGAATAACAGTACTGTTGCTTCATTTTGCAGACGAGGAAACCACATACTAGATGAAGTAACTTGGTCACTCACTATTTTGACTCCAGGAAAAATCTTAGAAGCTCCACAATGCCAGGGCTTCCTGCTGGAAGGAGTTGGTCAAAATACAGCTGGGGGGCTCATAATATCAAGAGAGGGTCCAAAGTGCTGTTCCCTCACCTTCAAAAGACTTGTGAGCATGATCTCTAGCTGCTGTCTGTGACTTGTCTTTATATGAGGCCCATGCTGGAGTCTTAGTGTGGTGCTGCAGGATAAGCGCTGGGCTGCTAACCATAAAGTTAGTGCTTCAAACCCACCAGCCATACCTCAGAAACCCTATTCAGAGTCATTATGAATCAGAACAGACTGGATGGCACTTAACAACAATACTCTATGCTCTGAATATTGAGTGTTTTATGTATTAAGAGATTAATAGTGCACCTCTTAAAAAATCACTTCTGAGAGCAAGGAGATGTGAGATATTAAATGCAATAGACAATGGACATGCATTGCCCCAGTCTGGGAAGTCCTGCACAGATCTCACTGTCGTATGAAAGCATAAGGCACGGGTGGTAGGAATCTCACCCTTCAATGCGAGAGACCCAGGACCCGTTGCCCGTAACTTATTTCAACTGCCACCCATCACCCACATGTCAGTGGATGTTTGCATGTTGTGTGATTCTGAACAGGTTTCCGTGGACTTTCCAGACTGATGTAGACTAAGAAGAAAGGTCTGGAAATCAACAAAGGAAAACCATTGTGCATGGGATCCACTCCACAGCAGATAGCAATAATAACAATCTATGAAAGAGAAGTGCTGATTTCTTAACTGCAAGCAAAATGTATTTTAAAATTCTGACATTTGTCCTCCATTCTGGGCCAGGAGACACCATGACTGGCTCGCATAAGAATGGGGAGGAATTGTGTCCCTCAGAACCCTCTGCAAATACTTTTTCAAGCCCAGTTGATTCATGCTATCGCTTGATGATTTGACCCACCCCAGTACCTGATGTGGTGCTGTGGCATAATGCACTGGACTGCAAAGTCAGTGGTTCAAATTCACCAGTCGTTCCTCGGAAACCCTATACAGTGGCACTTAACAACAATGCCATCTCAGTGACAAGACTTCCATCTCTCATACTTTGGACATGTTGTCAGGAAGGACCAGTCCCTGGGAAGGTCATCATACTTAGGAGAGTGTCAGAGAAAAAGAGGAAGACCCACAATGAAATGGATTGGCACAGTGACAGCAACAATGGGCTCAAACATAACATTTGTAAAGATGGCGCAGGACCCTTTAGAGTTTCGTTCTGTTGTGCATGGGGTCGCTTTGAGTCAGAACCAATTCGGTGACACCAAGCAGTAACAACTGGTGCATTAGTGTTGAGACATTTCTCCCTGGAATTCTCAGGAAAGGACCCCCACCCCCACCTCCGGCCAGTTTAATAAAGCAATTGTTGCTGTTGTTAAGTGCCATCGAGTCAATTCAAATCCATAGCAACCCTGTATAGGGTTTCCAAGAAGCAGCTGGTGAGCTTGAACCACAGACCTTGCAGTTCAAATGACTTTGCAGTCTGACACATTAACCCACAGTGCCACACCAGGACTCCAATACAGCAATAAATCAGCCCTAATCATGATATAGAGTCCTGGTGTGGCTCTGTGGGCTACTGCAAAGTCATTTGAACTACAAGGTCAGTGGTTCAAGCTCACCAGCTGCTCCTTGGAAACCCTCCATGGGGTCACTAGGGGTCGGAATTGACTCAATGGCACTTACAACAGCAATGATGATATAGAACTGATAGCATAAAGCGCTTCTCAATTCAGAGATGTTCACAACCTGAGGTCCACACCCAAGCCTGTTCTGGTCACTATCCCATGAATGTGAGTCTGAGAAACTCCAGTGTCACCAAGTTCAGACCTTCCTTTGGGTGGAGTGACATAGCTGGAGGTCCTGAGAGGGCTGGGCTGTGTCTAATCAGACCCCCATACATGTGGCTGCTCCTCATGAAGTGCTCACCTTGTTTCAAGGATTGCTAGGAAAAGGAATTCCAGGTCTTATAGGAAAACCTTCACAGGAAAGATGACATTCCTGATCAGCCAAGAATATTTCCACTTCAGTGCAGTACTTTGAAACTGTCAAGTTTGTTTTTGTTTTCTTATCCAGATTTTCACCATAGCACTCCTCTGATCAAAAAATCTTTAGAAGTTTCTATGACCTGCAAAAACCCATCTTAGTTCCTTACCATTCAGATTTCTTCCCGTGTCCCAGTTGTTGTTAAGTGCAGTTGAGTTGGTTCCAACTCATAGCAACCCTGTATAGGGTTTCCAAGCAGCAGCTGGTGGGTTTGAACTGCTGACCTTGTGATTTGAAGTCCAGTGCAGATCCTACAGCGCCACACCAGTAGTCCACTGGTATCCCAGAGACACCAGATGTTTATCTGTCTACAACAGCCTGAACCAATATTCATTTATTTAGTCATCAGTAAATATTGGACCCCTACTATGACCACATCAAGGCGCTAGGTAGTGTCTCCAAACTGTGTCCCTGGTGTGAACTCAGGCTCAAATGCTCATCACTTCTACCCCAAGGGGAACGCATATCTGCTGCTTTTGCTGCTTTGGTACCTATTACCTCTTTTTCTGGCAATATGACCTCAGTTTTGCTCTAAGGAGCCACCCCTCCCATGCCCTCAGGCCCCATGGATTTGGGTGGGCTGGCACCAATTCTACATTCAACTGTGATCATGTAACCCTGGTCTAGCCTCTGAGGTCATCAAATCCACCCTGCCAAAGTGATTGGTGAATTCAGGAATGGGAATAGGATATAATTAAGTCCAAGGAAACTCGATATCTGTATTTTTTGTGAGACCAGTGTGATTAAAGAATTTTTCTGCTGGCTTTGGAATCATGAGAACTGCTAGTGGCCTGCTTGTCCCCTTGTAGGGGAGTCTGCCTGAGAACTGAACACCTGGACTTTTCTTTAAGAAACCAATCAATTCCTATTTTTCTCAAAACAGTTTGAGTTGGATTCTTTCACTTGATACAAGCTTCCGAGTGATTTCTACACAGCCTTCCTCTCACCGGATTACTGGATCCTCTGAGAATAGAAAAGAGCACTGGACTTGCTCAGAAAACCCGGCCTTAAGGCTGGTCCTTCCATTGACCAACTAGGGGACCTTGAGGTCATCACTTAGCTTCTCTACCAGTTTCATCACCTTTAAAAGTGAACAGAACAAAGTTAACTATCTGCTAAAGTTTCTGGGATTAAAGGAAATGACAAAGTCTGCTGTATTCAAAACAATTAATTTTGCAATAATGAATTTCATCAATACCTTGCAAAGAGTTTGCAATCTCTAGATGCTTGTTAAATTATTTCATAGCCATTAGTGCACTCAGCCTTCCCATCATGGGAGGTTTCTAGGGTTATGTGGGCTGGTAAGTGACAATCATATATATCATGTATCTCTCTGTCTGCTCCCCAACCATGATCAAAAGGACTAGATATGAGTAGAGGCTTAAGCCAGTTACCAAACTTGAAGCCAGTCGGTGGCCTGTGACTCATGCAGCCTGGTTTAAATATATGAGCTAAGCCAGTGAGATTCTCTGTCCACTGAATTTGACCTCCAAGGGAAGTAGCTCTTAGAGATGGATTCAGGAGACTATATATCCAGATGTTGAGGTAGAACTGATGGCCAGGTTTTGCTGGGTACCGAAAGAGGCACCAAGGAGGTGTTTGCAGAGGGTAAAGATTGGTGTAGAAAGAAAAGACTAAATGAAACCAGAGAAAGAGAGACACAGTACCTCAATCATGTACAGCTTTTTGCTTTTTAAGTGGACTTGGTTGTATCCTGTGCCCTGTTCTTGGATCTGAAATATAGCCTTACAATGAACACCTCCTTGTACTAGAGCATGTTTGAGCAGCTCTGGTCCTTGCAACCAGAAGATGCCCATCGAGAACCAACAGGGGCCTAGCTGACTGTGGGGAAAACCACAAGTCCTAGCAGCTGAGTCATTGGCCTAAGGTCAGAGTTTGCAGTCTTTGGTTTCTCATACTACTCTGCAGCTGTAGGAGTGGGGCACTTACTGAGGCTTCATATGAGGAGAGAGGTTTCATGGCCACCTCTCTTTCCATTCAGAATTAGGAAGGTTAGAGCTAGAAGATGGTGTGAGTTGGGCAGACCACTAATTCCTCAGATTACCTTAATTTCTTTTTATTGGTAATATTACTCATTGCTCTTTGATGCAAACCCTTACAAACAACAGTGATGTTGCATGAATGGTGGTAGTTGTGGTTATGTGCCATGAAGTCAGTTCCGACTCTGATCCTGTAAAGGGTTTCAGAGGTTGTGAATCTTAACGAAGCAGACAGCCTCATCTTTCTCCCAAGGAATGACTGGAAGATTCACACTGCTGACTTTGCAGGTAGCAGTCCAGTTTGTAATCCACTACACTACCACGGCTCCCTGTTGCATGAATAGTCTACTAGAAATAAAGGTCATCTATTCCCACTGCTCACCTGAAATTCCTCCCGTTAGTAATGCCTGAAATGGCTTTCCATTCAAGACAAACTTGAGGCTCCTGAAAGTCATGAAAACTCTCAAGTTCTCTGCCATTTTGCGGTTCTCAGATGCTGAGGGAAAAAGAAAATGTTGAGAGTCAGGGAAAGGAATTTCCTCTTGTAGACCCTGGCTGGTCATCCAATACTGCCCCGTTTGCCCTCTGTACTGAAGAGTAAGTTCTACTCTTCCCTGCATGTTATCTCCAACTAACTGATGAATCTTTTTATTAGAATGTGTGCTGGAGCTAGCTCACACTGACTTACAAGAGCTTACAAGTTAAATATGCACCACTGAAATCACCAAATGTGACAATCAGGGTTCCCCTTCCCCCCACCCAACTAGCTAGCTGGTTGTTAAACATTTACCAGCACACCAGACTTCTTAGAATGCTCAAGAGCTAACTTTTGTGGAAGACACCCTGAACATGGGTTCATTTGCAGAGTAGACTGGTTTTAGCCTCAGTGAAGGTGAGCCTGGGAGAGTTGGGGAGAGTTTTGAGAGAAACTACCAATGTCCTTGTTTGGAGTTAAGTCAGTGACCTCATAGAGATCTTGGTTTGAGAATAAAATAGCCTTTCCCAAGCCCAGGCAATCCTCTGCCTAGTGAGTCAACAGCTGATTTGTGTTTATTTGCACTGGTCTTAAAGAGTCTAGGAAAGGGGTTTGGCTCCCCAAAGCACTCAAAGAAGTTTCTCAGAACTTTGCTCAGGTAGCCAAGAACTATGCTCAAATGCAGAGCATCAGAATGCTTGGGTGTTGATGCATTCCCTCCGCTGCTCAGTATCCCCCTTTACCTGACCAGGCCAGCAGGTGCATGTGCCAAAGTCAGGGGAACCAGTGGTAACCTCTCCAGGTCCAGCTGCCTCACTTAGGGACCATGAGTGACTTGGCTCAGCTAGAGGCAAGGCAAAGGTCAAGAGGGCCAAGGGTGATGTTGTGGGTAGGAAACCAGCATTGCTGTGAGCCCACAGAAGCCAAGCCTGGGCAGAGGCCCCAGCACATGCCCACTTACTTCAGAGAGTAGTAGGGTCCTTTGGGAAGCTTGTTAAATGGAGAAATTCTGATTGGTGGGTCTGTGATGAGGCACCGGAATCTGCATTTTTATGGGCACCCCAGGGCATCGTGATGCAGTTGGTCCGCAAAGCTCAAACCTGTACAAAGCTGGTGCTAGAGCGCATACATTTCCTTGTTGATTAAATATTGAGATTTTGTGGATTCTTTTTGCAGTGATTAGGGACTTTGTTTGGCCCACAGATGCATGACTGTGAAGTTTCATCACTGTATTATGAGAACAAAAATCTTCCTAATGAGAATGGAAAAGTTCCTATTTGCATAGAAGGTAAATTAGAGGGTGACTATATGATGAGAGACTGTAACCAAATTTTTCTTTCAAATACTAGAATAAACTGACAAATTTTAAGAGATTAAATTTGCAGTAACTCAGTTGCCATAAACGATTCCAAGAATGCAAGGATTCTGGCAAGATCCAAATAACCGCAGCTTCCTAGCTTGGTGCTTTTCAGAGTCAGGGTAGCTTTCAGCAAAACCAGAAACCGTTGCAAATATGAACTGTCTGTAACAAAAGCATTTGTGTGTCTTTAAATCTCTTTGTCCTGAAGAGAACTGAATAAGCAAAAAACAAAACAACAAAAAAACAAAACTAGATGCTCAAGTGTCTTTGGTAACAGAATAAAGGTCTTAAAGGGACAACATAGTCTCCTGGGAAAAGCTTGGGGCTTCAAGTAGGCCTTTGGGGTCTACATCACAGCTTGTAGGACAGGTTAGTCTATTTTCTCATCCATACAATGGGAGGTAGCAGGCAGGGTAATTCCTATGTGGCAGGATGATTAAGAAAAATAAATAGGGAACATTTAGCGTAAGAGGTTTGGAGACTGATTCCACAATAAAATATCAGGAAGTTTAACCTCTCTGAGTCTGTTCCTTTGTGGTGGTTGGTGACGTGCGGTAGAGTTGGTTCCGACTCATAGCGACCCTGCATAGAGTTTCTGAGGCTGTAAATCTTTACAGGGACAGATAGCCTCATCTTTCTCCCATGGAACAGCTGCTCATTTCGAACTTCTGACCTTGAGGTTAGCAGCCAGACAGACTGTAACCACTACGCTACTGGAGTTCCTTCATCTTTAAAAAGGGACAAGTGTAGTACCCACTCCATTAGGCCATTGTGAGAAGTAAATGAAATAATTGTATAAAGTACCTGTACATATCTGGCACAAATTGAATGCTAAGGAATTCTAACCAACTGAATAAAATAACAATTCATGAGTCCAGCTGATAGGTAAGGAGGTAGGGAGAAAAGTCTTCCTAACATTTGAGAGCCAGCTGAAGACTGTAGATGTGATCACAAGATTAGAACATCACCATGATACTAGGTGATTCAGGCAAGCATCATCAATGGATGAGTCATCCTAGGATACTTACAGAGTGAGTATCTCTCTTCACAAGACACATATTCACCACAAACGAGGAAATAGCAATGTTACAGTGGAGAAACCCAGGAGACACTAACCTATAATGGGACTAATTGACAGCATGCAGCTCCTGATAGGAGGCATTGAGAACTTCTCTTCCCTCCTGTGATATTCCTGTCAGAGTAAATAATCTGCACTAGGCCTGGTGTGGCTCTGTGGGTTAATGCACCAGACTGCAAAGCCATTTGAACTGCAAGGTCGGCGGTTCAAGCTCACCAGCTGCTCCTTGGAAACCCTATACAGAGTTACTATGGGTCAGAATCAACTCGATGGCACTTAACAACAAAAAACAACAACAACCATTAGAAAGATGAATCTAATCTGAGGACCAGTCTAGAGAATAACTAGCCGTTACTCTTCAACAGTCCTGATGTAACACTAGGATCAGCACTGGACTGCTAACCATAGTGTTGACAATTTAAACCCAGCAGCCACTCCATGGAAACCCTATACAAGGGTGCTGTGAGTTGAAACTGACTCGATGGCAGTTAACAACAACAACTCTTCAAAAATGTCATTGTCATGAAGCAGGAAGATTCAGGAGCCATCCCAGATGTCCTGAGACATGACAACTAAATGCAGCAGATCAGGGTCCTCTTTTGCTAGAAACGGCATTCTGGGAACAGTTGAAAACATTGAATGCAGTCTGTTGTTGTTAAATCCTGCTTAGTTGATTTTCAAGGAGCAGCTGGTGAGTTTGAACGGCCAACTTTGAAATTCAAACCGACTTTGTTGATCCTACAGCACCACACCAGGACTCTGTTATAGTTTAGATAATTGTATGGCATCAATGTTAGTTTTATGATTTAGTTCATTGTATTTGATAAGAAACTTTTGTTTTTTGAAAATATAAACAAGTATATAGGAATCAAGCCCCTCAGGGCTACAACTTACTCTTAAATGTAAAAGGAAAAAGAGAATACCTAAAGAAAATACTAGCGTGTAGAGGACTGATGTCAAGGAATTCTTTAATATTCTAGAAGGTTTTCTGTAAATCTGAAATTCTGTTCGGACATAATATCAAGCACATAGCATAGCTATCCCTAATAACTGATAGTTGCCACTGTTTATATTGATTAAGAATAATAAATCGGAGACTTATTCTAAAGAATTTAAAAGCCAAAAAAGAAAATAAGTACAAAACCAGCGTGGGGAACTTGATAGAACACACGGTTTGGGTTTGCAGTACAAAATGTAACTCTCTATTAGTCTTCCAGGAGTCCTGGTGTGATGCTTTAGGATACGCACTTGAGCCCAAAGTCGGTTTGAACAAGGTCAGTGGTTCAAACACACCAGCCGCTCCTTTGAAACCGTAAACAGGGTTGCTATGAGTACAAACCGACTCCACAGCACTTAACAACAACAACTAATCTTCCAAAATGTATTTTGATTTGATTTCTTTTGGTCAACTGTGGCCCAATGATTGAGGTCTGAGACAGGATGTGAGGTATTGTAGGAAAAGTAGACTTTATGACGTGTATCCTGGTGTGGCTCTGTGGATTAATGTGCTGGACTGCAAAATTGGTTTGAACAGCCAGGTCCATGGTTCAAGCTCACCAGCCACTCCTTGGAAACCCTATACAGGGTCACTTTGGATCGGAACTGACTCAATGGCCACAACAACAACATCCTGTATAAGGTGGAAGGGCCAAGTGTTTACACCAAAGAGGTTCACTCAGACACAGTTTCTTAATCCCATAGATCTGGAAGAAACAGCAATGAACTGGCTATCAGGGCTACTTACCAGCTCCAGAGAACTCCAAAAACAGCCATCTCAGGCGAAAGGCTTAGTCTTGGCCTGTCACTTGTCAATTTGGAGGACATAAATAAAATACTAATACCAGTACAAAAACCCAAACCAAACGCACTGCTAGCCAGTTGATTCTGACTCCTTGTGACCCTGCACAGTGTTTCTTGGAGTCCTGGTGTGGCGCTGTGTGTTAATGCACTGGACTGCAAAGTCATTTGGACTGCAAGGTCGGCAGTTCAAGCTCACCAGCTGCTCCCTGGAAACCCTATACAGGGTCACTATAAGTTGGAACTAACTTAACGGCACTTAACAACAACATAGTGTTTCTTAGACTATAAATCTTTATGGGAGCAGAAAGCCTCATCTTTCTCCCGAGGAGTGGCTAGTGGATTTGAACTGGCAACATTGAGGTTAGCAATCGAGTGCTTATTGCACAGTGCCCAGTTGCACACTAACATGTGGCTAAGAGGACAGTCTCTGGAATTAGAGGAATATTTGCTAATCCCTTGCCAGATACACAATTTAGGCCTGGTCATTTAGCCTCTCTGCCCCTCACTTTCCTCACCCGTATAGTGGGGATAATCACAGTAACACCGAGCCCATCTCCATGGTATCGCGATAGTGTAAATAACAGGTTTTCTGCCCAAGGATTCTAAAACATCTTCAGGTGTCAAATAATACTACAAATAGTCCCCAACTTATGACAAGTGGATTCTGACGTAAGTCAAATACTTTCATTTTCGGTTTTACTAGTATTGCTTCTTAGTATCACTAGCATTATAAATCCAATCTTTTTTTTTTGTCTTTGAGGGTTGGAAACATAATATATAAACGTATAAACATACATGTTGTTGTTGTTTTGTGCTGTGGAGTCGCTTCCGACTCATAGCGAGGACCCTGTACAGGGTTTCTGAGGCTGTAAATCTTTACCGGAGCAGAAAGCCTCCTCTTTCTCCCACGGAACAGCTGGTGGTTTCGAACTGCTGACCTGAATGGCTGCAACAGTACACTGACAGGGAACTTCCAGAGTCTCAAGCTGGATTCAGATGAGGATGTGGAACAAGGGATATCGTTGCTGACCTCAGATGGATCTTGGATGAAAGCAGAAAATACCAGAAAGATGTTTATCTGTGTTTTGTTGACTATGCAAAGGCTTTTGACTGTAGATCATGACAGGTTATGGACAACATTGTGGAGAATGAATATTCCAGAACACTTCATTGTGCTCATAAGGAACCTGTATGTAGACCAAGAGGCAGTCATTTGAACAGAACAAGAGGACACTGAATGGTTTAAAATCAGGGAAAGTATGCACCAAGGTAGTATTCTTTCACCATATTTATTCAATCTGTATGCTTAGCACATAATCTGAGAAACTGGATTATATGAAAAAGAACTTGGCATCAGGATTGGATGAAGACTCATTAACAACCAGCGATATTCAGCTGATACAACCTTGCTTGCTGTAAGTGAAGAGGACTTAAAATACTTATTGAAGAAGATCAAAGATCACAGCTTTTGGTATGGGCAGCACTTCAACATAAAGAAAACAAAATTCCTCACCACTGGCTCAATAAATAACATCATGATAAATAAAGAAAAGATTGGAGTTGTCAAAGACTTCATTTTGCTTGTGTCCACTATCAACACTCATGGAAGCAGCAGTCAAGAAATCAGATGACAAATTGCATTAGGCAAATCTGTTGACCTCTTCATTTAAAATCAAAGATGTCAGTTTGAGGACTAAGATGCACCTGACCCAATCTATCATATTTCCAGTACCCTCATATGCATGTCACAGTTGGGCAATGAATAAGGAAGACTGTAGGAGAATTGATGCATTTAAGTTAGGTATTGGAGGAGAATATCGAAAGTACCATGGACTGCCAAAAGAACAAATGTGAGTTCCAAGAAGTACAGCCAGAGAGTTCCTTAGAAGCCAAAATGGCGAGACGTTGTCTCTCATACTTGAGACATACTATCAGGTGGGACAAGTCCCTGGAGAAGAGCATCATGCTTGGTAAAGTAGAGTGTCAGTGAAATAAAGGAAGACCCCCACCAGCATGGATAGGCACAGTGGCAGTAGCAGTGGACTCAAGCTTAACAACAATGATGAGGATGGTGCAAGACTGACCAGGCAGTAGTTCATTATGTTGTGCGTAAGGTCACTGTGAGCTGGATTCAATGATACCTAACAGCAACAACAAAAACAACAGGCAGTCCTCAGCTTACAATGGGGTTCTTCTGTTCTGCTTTAAGTGCTGTTCATGGTAACTCTAATATATTGTAAGTCGGGACTACCTGTTTTATGATGTTCTCCTGGCATTACCTACCATCAGAACAACTCCATTAAAATTGGCTGTGCTGTGTCTCATTCTCCTTTACCTGACTAGGCCAGTTTATCTTCTACTGACACCAATCACCAGTTGATTTGGGTGCTGATTTTTTCCTATTGACAATTTCTACTGGGCTTCTGGTGGGGTGAGCTGGTTTCTCTTCCTTTGCCTCTCACCTCAAATCAATGTACTTCACAGTTTGCTAACTGAATCCCAGGGCTCCAACAGTATCCATGACTCTGTAGAAATTTATCCTGCATGAAAAGCTGACGTGGAAAACGTAAATTCAGTGATAGGTTCCAGATCTGGAGAATATGCTCTCAGTTTGGCCTTCTTGCCAGGTGCATTTGAACCTGCACGAATCCTGGTCCTCACACACAGGAAGGGGGACGAAAGCAGCCTTGCTGTTAGGACTGTAAGACTGCACTGAGTATCTCAGAACAGTACCTCCCCTCCTAATCTGTCCACAGTGGCCTTAGCCAAACCCAAGGAATGGAAGCTTAACAAGAATGTGTCATAAGAAAACTATTCCATCAGAGCACTCGCTCCCAAGCTCCACACCCATGTTTCTGCCTGCCTGTTGGACATCTCTGGTTAGAGGGCCTACAGGCACTTCATATTCAACATATCCAAAGTGACAACTCATCCCCTCTTCTTCTTAGATCTTTTGTCTTGGGTTATGTCACAAATCAAGACAGAAACCTCAGAATCATCTTCCTTCTCCCCTTACTGCTAACAGGCCTCATCCATTTCAATCTACAGTGGCCCAGGTCTAGTTCTTCCTCCTCCTATCCTCACATGTTGACATCAAGGCCTTTCATATCTCTCACCTAGACTCTTCCACAGGCCCCTAACTGTCACCCTCCCAACAACCCTCTCTTTTCTGGTTTACTCAGCACATTAAAACCAACGCTACCTCTGAAACAGGAAATGTGATTATTTTACCATGATGAACTATGTGTTGGCACCCCAGAGACTCATGGATAGAGTGTAGATTCTTGAGCTCCCATACAAGGCCCAGCCCGTTCTGCAGCTTCATCATGACTTGGTCATCCTATCCTCCAGCACAATAAACTTCCCGCTGGTTCCCCAGAACACTCCTTACTCATTCCCTAGTGGGCCTTTGCACAAGACCATCCCTCCTTCCCCTTCCTGTTGATCTGGAAGATTCCTACTTACTCTTCAGAACCCAGCTTGAAAGCCACTTCCTCTGGAGAAGAAGTCTCCCTTGCGTTTCTTTTCTATGTGCCCAGAGCTTGTTTCTGTGCCTTTGTGTTTACTTATCAGTCTGTTGTGTGGTTGTTTATATGTTTACACTAAGTATCAAGGATAATGTCCTGTTGGCCTTTGGATAAACAACAATGGAAACAGGAAGGCTTCAGGACAGGATGGTTAGATAGATATGTATATAATGTACCTGTATCACCATATAGCACCATGGTCCAGTAGAAGCATTGAACTCTGCTATGGCTTCATAATTTTTGCCTATATTCGCGAGTGCTGATTCTATGAAAAATAGCTAGACTCATTTTAGTGGAATTCAAGGCTCCAAATTCACCTTTAACCCAAATTTCTTTAATCCTTACTTGGTGGTCTTTTCTTTTACCTGCTTTTCTGATACACCACTTTTTCAGGAGACCTCTGGGGAGATGTTTCTGTGCCATTTAAAAAAAAAAAGAGTATTCTGGATTTTACTTTTCTATGGAGCTCTGGTGGTAGCGTAGTGGTTACGAATCGGGCTGCGAACCTTAAGGTCAGCAGTTCGAAACTACCAGCTGCACCGCGGGAGAAAGATGAGGCTCTCTACTCCCATAAAGATTTACACCCTCGGAAACCCTATACAGGGTCGCTATGGGTCAGAACCGACTCGATGGCACATAACAACAACAACAACATGGAGCTCTGGTAGCGTAGTAGTTACGAATCGGGCTGTGAACTGTAAGGTCAGCAGTTCGAAACTACCAGCTGTTCCGCGGGAGAAAGATGAGGCGTTCTGCTCCCGTAAAGATTTACAGCCTCAGAAACCCTGTGCAGGGTCGCTATGAGTCAGAACTGACTCCACAGCACTTAACAACAACAACAACAATGAGAACAGAGGGAGAGAACTGATTTCTGAAAAAAAAGACTTTAGCTATTATTCTTCACCACCACTTATCAGTCAGTTTGTCATACTGTGGTGGCTTGCATGTTGCTGTGATTTTGAATGCTATGACATAGATATTTCAAATCTCAGCAGGGTCACCCATGGTGGGTAGGTTTCAATGGAGCTTCCAGACTCAGACAGACTAGGAAGAAAGACCTGGTGATCTTCTTCTAAAAAACTGGCCAGTAAAAACCTTATAACTACAAGTCTGATGTGGTACCAGAAGATGAGCCCTTCATGTTGGAAGGCACCCAAAATATAACTGGGCAATAGCTGCCTCCTCAAAGTACAATTAACCTTTTTGACCTGGGTGGGCTAAAGTTTTCAGGACTTTCATTGGCTGATGTGGCATGACTCAAAATGAGAAGAAATAGCTGCAAACATGCATTAATAATCAGAATGAAGAATGTATGAAATATGAATCAAGGAAAATTAGAAGTTGTCAAAAATGAAATTGAATACATTGAGATTGATCTTCTAGGCATCAGTGAGCTAGGTGGGTTGGTGTTGGTCATTTTGAATTAGACAATCAGATAGTCTCCAATGCCAGGTATAAAAATGGCACAGGGTGGTATCTAAACACGTGTGACTTCAAAAGGGGCCAGGAGGAGAAGAACTATCTGAAGCAGCGTATGGCCAATTTCTGGTTGATGGAGGTCAGACATGCTTCTACCCTCGAATCTCCTTCACCAATTCTGACCAACCATCCCTCCCACAGCATTCCCTACTTCTCTGCTGTGTCCAATAATTTGTTGCAATGGTCACACACAACTCACAGAAAATACTTATGATTATGGGAAGGTTGTTGTTGTTAAGTGCCATTGAGTTGGTTCTGACCCATAGCCACCTTATATAGGGTTTCCAAGGAGCAGCTGGTGAGCTTGAACCACCGACCTTGTGGTTCAAAGTGACTTTGCAGTCCAGCGCATTAGGCCACAGCACCACACCAGGATTCCTATGGGAAGGTCATAGGTTACAGTTCAAATCAGAAATGCTCAGGATACAGTTCTTCTGGTCAGGAACTCCTCTTAGTAGTGCCTGGAGGCACACCTGTTTCTCTAGCCCTTGGCCTCTCAACCACATGGCCCCTTGACCTCTGCCCTACTCAGGCAAGTGCTACAAAGCTCCTTTGGTGCTGTGAATAAATGCCCAAAAGGGCACACTAGTCCACCATAAGCCTCACCTGAAGGCACTTAGCTTTAGCTCCAGGGGTCAGCAAACCGAGCTCCACCAATTAAGTGCCTAGAGACAACCCACTCCACTTGAGAGTCCCCTGCCCCCAAACACTCAGCTTTGCCTGCTCCATGGACTCAGAACACCGCCACTCTGCTGTCTTGTGCTTTTGATTTTTCTGTCTCTGTTGCCACCATGTATCCACCACTTCTCCCTCTATCTCCTGGATCAAAGAGGTTCAGCACAGACACCTTGGGGTCCAAAGGACACACTCCACTCCTGGCATTTCTTTATATGTGATGGTGATATCGCCTATTCAGGCTCTTAAGAGGGTGCATTTTAAACACAGTGGAATGGTAAAATGGATCAATTCCCATATTAGAGGTTCATACTCTCTATTTGCAGGGGGTGGTGCCATAGATAAACACTTGCCCTTAAAGTCGGCAGTTCAAATTCACCATCAACTCCTCAGAAACCCTATACAAGGTCTCTATGAGTTGGAACTGACTTGACGGCACTTAACAACACCCAGTCATTTTTTGGGAATTACAGAGTATGTCTAAAAGAGCCATATTCAAGTAATCCAATTGCACCACACCAGAATGACAAATTGAAGAGGAATGGCATTACATTCATTGTCAAAAAGGACTTGTCAAGAGCTGTTATTGATATGATATTGCCCAAATACCTACAAGGAAAACCAGTTAATACAACTAATATTCACATATTTGCAACAACCACCACTTCCAAAGATGAAGTAATTGAAGATTCTGATCAACTTCTGCTGTCTAAAATTGATCAAGCACACAATCAAGGTGCATTAAACAGGTTATGGGTCCCTTTATCTGCCCTCTTTGCAGCATTGTTTTTGTTAATTACTTGTTTGTCTTTTATTTTGTGGCTGCATGTATAGGAGAAAACATGTAAAGATACACAGGATGCATTGATAATGAATGGATATTGGAATGTGACATCTGGAAACAAAGAAGGATCAGTAGTTGGAAATTACAGCCTTGATGATAGAAACAACTCCAGTGATCACAAGGTAAAAGTTTGCTTAACAACCTATTCATTAGACGTACCACTTTTCAACAGCGTAAATGGTGACTATACACATGACCTCACCAAATCAACTACACCTGTGGAAACTCAGGAGCCACAAAGCAAGACCACCTGCAGAACAGATAATCAATTGCAAATTTACCAATTAAAATTGAAGCTGAAAAATAAAGGAAGTCCACATTCCAAGAATAGATGGGACGTGTTTAACACTAATAACTGAAGACAACATGAATTATGGGATGACATTAAGAACATAAGGAAAGCAAAAGGTCATTAAAATGACAGAAAAGAAAATACCAAAACAGATGTCAGAAGAGACTCTGAAACTTGTCATTGAACATAGAGTTGTTGTTGTTGTTAAGTGCCATTGAGTTGGTTCCAACTCATAACGACCAAGGAGTGGCTGGTGAGCTTGAACCACCAACCTTGTTGTTCAAACCAACTTTGTAGCCCAGCGCATTGATCCACAGTGAGTATTACACCAGGACGTCGAATAGCTGAAGCATAAGGAAGAAATGATGAAGGAAAAGAGCAGAACAAAATGTTCCAAATACAATCCAAGAATAAAAAGTGAAGTAGTGATAATGAAATGTACAAAGAACTGGAGTTAGCAAATCAAAAGGGAAAAACATGCTCAGCATTTCCCAAGCTGCAAGAAGCAAAGAAAAGACTCAGACTTTGATTTGCAATAGTGAAAGATTCTCTGGGCAAAATATTGAACGATGCAGGAAGCATCAAGAGAAGATGGAAGGAATTCAGAGTTACTGTACCAAAAGAATTGGCCAGTATCCAACGAGTTCAGCAGGCAACATATAATCAAGAATCAGTGGTACTGAAAGAAGTCCAAGCTACACTGAAGGCATTGGCAAAAACAAGGCTCCAGGAATAATGACAGAAGACCAATTGAAATGTTTCAACAAATGGAGGCAACACTGGAAGTACTCAATCATTTATGCCTAGAAATTTAGAAACTGTCCAATCAGCTGGAAGAGGTCCCTATTTGTATTCATGCAAAAGAATGGTGATCCCACAGAATGTGGAAATTATTGAACAATTTCATGAATACCACACTTAAGTACAATTTTAATGAAGTTAATTTAAAATGGCTGCAGCAGTAAATTGACACGGAGCTCTCAGAAATTTAAGCCAGATTCAGAAGAGGACATGCAATGAGGGATATGATTACTGATGCTGTTGTTGTTGTTGGTAGGTGCCATTGAGTCAACTCTGACTCACAGTGACGCTGTGCACAGCAGAATGAAACACTGCCGGGTTCTGCGTCATCCTCACAATCGTTGCCATGCTTGAGTCCATTGCTTCTGTCCCTGTGCCAATCCATCTTGTTGGGGGGTTTTGCCTACCATGCATGATGTCTTTCTCTAGGGACTGTTCCCTCCTAATAATATGAGAGACCAAGTCTCACCAATCTGGCTTCTAAGGAGCATTCTGGCTGTACTTCTTCCAACACAGATTTCCTTATTCTTCTGGCAGTCCATGGTACTTTTAATATTCTTCTCCAACACCATAATTCAAATGCATCAATTATTCTACAGTCTTCCTTATTAATTGTCTAACTTTCACATGCAGAAAGAAGTACAGCCAGAATGCTCTCTAGAAGAGAGGATGGTGAGACTTCATCTCACTTACTTTGGTTATGTAATCAGGAGGGACGAGTCCCTGGAGAAGACAGCATGCCGAATAAAGTAGAGGAACAGCAAAAAAACAGGAAGATTCTCAATGAGATGACCTGACAGAGTAGCAGTAACAATGGGCTCAAACATAGCAACAATTGTAAGGATGGTGCAGAAACAATGTTTTGTTCTGTTGTACAAAGAGTCCCAGTGAGTAAGAACCACCTCGAAGGCAGCCACCCATGAGAAAACTGCTACAAGCCATATAAAACACTGACACCTGGGGTGTTCCTTGCCACACATGGTTATGTTTTCCTATTACATTTAGATCCAGGGTTATCGTGACCCTGGCTTTCACTTAACAGTTCTTATTCTCATTTCTTCCACACTGAGTTCTCTTCCAAGTTCCTGATCATTGCTATTCTGGAAGGTGACCAAGGTCCTCGCGGTAACCAGGGCCACACCAAGTCTCTGTATCCCCTCTGTCATGGAGGTGTAGGTTGCCTCTTGGAATTTGTTCATTCTGACAGGTGCAGTCACCTGCAGGGGTCAGACCACCAAGGTTTTCTGAGATGAGAGCCTCTTTCACGGGACCTCATTTTCCTCCATCTGTACAGCCAGTTGGGGCCTCAGGCCCAGTGATTCACACCATAGCGTTCCATCTGCCCATGTTTTCCCAAGACGGAAAAAGCACTTTTTTGCACACGGTTGGCTCAGGTTCAGGCATGAGGAGAGTTATCATGTCATATGTTTGGAGCCACCTGTCTGACCCAGGGTCTATAGCAGACCTCTATAATAACAGAACTTCCTATCCCATGCACACGAATGTTACTTGCTTACTGCCCTCTACACCCCCAAATCAACCTGAAATTCCCGCTTTGAGATAATATCAGGATAGATCAGGACTGGCAGGTACTTGTAGCTGCGGTCCCACATGCCCTCCTTGCACCTAGACATTCTGCTTCATTCTTCATTGTCTCCCATTGAGTCCCAGAGAGATCTCCAAATCATTGTTACTCCAAGGCTCCCAGCAATAACCCCTCACTACTGATTAGCTGTGGCACCAGAGGTAAAGCATTTGATACCCTAAGGTCAGATTAGGATGGTCAGCCTGTTTTCAGGGTGAAGAGTTGGACTCTAGAAGGTTATTCTTATTTTCTTGTAAATTTAATTATTTAATTTTGGGGTAGATAGGAAGGGAGTACATGTGTTGGGTACAGAATTCAAAAGGTACACGAGTAAACAGTGAATGTTCTCCTTCCCCCTTCCTCAATACGCCTACCCATGGATAACAAATATTATCAGGTTTTTTGGTGTGACTTCTTCAAGATATCCCTGTATATGTTGTTGTTAAGTGCCTTCAAGTCAGTTCCAACTCACAGTACCCTGTATAGGGTTTATGAAACTTTAAATCTTAGCAAGAGAAGAAAACCTCATCTTTTTTTTTCTGTGGATTCCTGTAGACTAGAGGAATACACTCCTGAACACCATTTTCCATCTTGCTTTTTTCACTTTAATATTCTTGGAGACTTTTCAATATCATTACATAGAAATCTGCCTGCCTTATTCTTTTTATTGACTGATAGCATTGTACCATATGGAAGTATGGTTGTTAAACTAAACTAAGGAACCCTGATAATGCAATGATTAAGTGCTTGGCTACTAACCGAAAAGTTGACAGTTCGGACCCATGGAAGAAAGACCTATAGATCTACTCCTGTAGAGATTGTTGTTGTGAAGTGCCGCTGAGTCTGTTCCGACCCATAGCAACCCTGTATAGGGTTTCTGAGGAGCAGCTGGTGAGCTTGAACCACCGACCTTGCAGTTCAAACAGTTTTGCAGTCTGGCGCATTAACCCACAGTGCCACACCAGGACTCCCTCCTGTAAAGATTATAGCCTACAAAACCTTATGGGGCAGTTCTCCTCAACAGTTCCCAACCATATCAACTAGTGATAGGCAGTTAAGCGTCTTTCTATCTTCTGCTATTACAAACAAGTTTTCAGTGAGTGTTCTTGGACATATCATTTCACACTTGAAGTGCAAATATAGCTGTAGTATAAGTTCTTAAAAGTAAAATTGCTTGTTCATAGGGTAAGTACATTTTGATTTTGATATTCATGAAAGCTGCTTTAATTGCTCTATGCAAGAGCAGAGCTGATGAGCTTATTGGGTTAGGAAATTGCCACGGTTGATACCTTTAAGCCAAAACACAGAACTAGAAAGAGCTCATAAGAGGGAGGGGGCCCTCTCTATGATCGGTACTTGTGAGCCCCGATTTAAAATTATATCCTTAGTCTTTGCACTAAAAGGTACTTGTCTGAGACTCTTAAGATTCTAGCTTCACTGCTGTGAACTCAGATTAGAACTATGTTGAGAGATTCCAGAAAGTTAGAAATGCTCTGTCAGTTTTGGATTATATGCAGGGGCCTGCCTCGCACATATGTGGAAATTAATGCATTTCCGTCCCTTTTCAGCCCATCTTCACTGAATCACAAGGTGTTAGCATGATAAGGGAACCCCAAGGTCATAACTGGTGAGGTTGGGGACCAATGAAGTGAAGTGACTGACCCAAGTTCCTATGAGCACCTACTGGATACCAGGTTGGAGACCTGGTGTGGTGCTGTGGGCTAATGAGTCAGACTGCAGTCATTTGAACTGCAAGGTTGGTGGTTCAAGCTCACCAGCTGTGCCTTGGAAGTCCTATACAGGGTCGCTATGGGTCGGAATTGACTTGACGGCACTTAACAACAACAACTGGATACCAGGAGTCCTGGTATGGCACTGTGGACAAATGTATCAGACTGCAAAGTTGATTGAACTGCAAGGTCGGCAGTTCAAGATCAACAGCTGCTCCTTGAAAACCCTATACAGGGTCACTATGGGTTGGAATCCACTCGACAACACCTAACAACAACAACTGGATACCAGGCACTGTGATCAATTCTGAAGTTACAAATGTGACAAAGACAGACCCAATCCTGCTTCCTTAAGGCTTGCACTCCTGTAGCGAAGAGAGCCACAAAACAAATAATTTTCATCTGTGAAACTTGCACAAATAAAAATAGCAAAAATGAAAGCTGTGGGAGCTCAGAGAGAGACTTTCAGGGCACCAAGAGGATGTGGTTTCAGCGCTTACTTCTAGGAGGAGCTAAGGTTCTGGTATGACCTGAAAAGGGCATCACCATGAAGAACAAAGCTGCAGTAGTCTTTTCTTTGGTAATCCTGTCAGCACCAGCCATGTAGGAGAAAATCTGCTGAGTCACTCCAGACTTAAACCACAAAAACAGAAATTTCCCTCCATAGGCAGGTAGCTGACTGCCTCTCACTGAAGAGTCTAAAATAGGGAATTTCCTGGCCCCAAGAAGAGTTCTGAGACTCATGGGTTTTCGAGGATAAATAAAAGATTGTTTGCTATGGGACCTGGCTCTCCTGCCTCCCTCTGAGATGGGATTTAGGATTCTCTGTTCTACTTCATTGTTCACAAATAAAGCCATCAAGTTTGGAGGTTTGGGGGCGGTAAGGGGAAGTGGGGGACGGGCAACAGCCAGGTGCAATGATCTAGTGGCAATTCAGAGGCCTGCTGGACTGCCCCCCAGACAAGTGGCATTTATGAAGGGACCCATTTACTGTGCTTTTTCAGCCTGACTGTTCTCAGGTCCTGCTTTGTGCTGGCCGTAATTACTTAATTTATGTCTTTCTGGGAAATCTGAGTGTAGCTCGGAGCCATTAAAGACATTAGTCCAGGTCTGGAGCCCAGGATGTCTGGAGCTGAGACTGGGCTTCCCCACTGATGGGTGGTGACTCAGTGAGGATGTTTCTGGATCGTAGGAGGGTATCAATGTGAAAAAGGAACTTTGTGTAGAATAACCTGATCTTCTTATACCTGCTAGTGAGAAACTGGCTTCATTTCACGGTAGCACCATTTGAGATTGGTATGATGATACCCTTTTTACACATGCTAAGATCGAGGCACAGATTAATTTATCACAGGGCCTGTAACTGATGGAGCTGGGCTGTGAGTCCAGATCTTTTAGGTACTGGACCTTCCTGATAAACAGTTGTCTAAGGAATCCTGATGTGGCACTGTAGGATCATCACTGGACTGCTAACCACAGTTTGTTGACTCAAACCCACCAACTGCTCCTTGGAAACCCTATGAGTTGGAACCAACTCTACGGCACTTGACAACAACAACAAGGCTACATGATGGGGTCAGTATTAGAATTCTTGTCTTCCATACAAGAGACCAGGGTTTGATTCCTGCCCTAGGCACCTTGTGTGCAGCCACCATCTGTTTGTGTTTGGGGGCTGGTGTGTTGCTAAGAGGTTGAACAGGTTTAAGCAGAGCTTCTGGACTAAGATATACTAGGAAGAAAGACCTGATGATCACCTTCCAACAGTTAACCAATGAAAGTCCTACAGATCACAAGTGGGCCTCTCTGCAACTGATCACAGGGGTAGCTCAGGAGCATGAGTCCTGCCTATTGATTGCACCGTGCATTTAAATATACGTACCCATTCATGCATATAAGGAGCTCTGGTAGCGTAGTGGTTACGAATCAGGCTGCGAACCGCAAGGTCAGAAGTTCGAAACTACCAGCCGTTCCGCAGGAGAAAGATGAGGCTTTCTGTTCCCGTAAAGATTTACAGCCTCAGAAACCCTGTACAGGGTCGCTATGAGTCGGAACCGACTCCACGGCACATAACAACAACAACATTCACGCATATATATATGTATGTGTGGGTATATGCCCACTGACAGCAGCTAACAACAAAATCCCTTGCCCAACACAAAATAGATCTTATAAAGCAGAACTTTCCTCTCCATTCCTTCCTTCACCAAGGGTAACATGTTTCAGTGGCTCGTGAGGGGCGTGGGCAGAAATGAGGAAAACAGACTTTCTGTTTATTTTACAACTCACCAAGGCTAAGGATGACTAAAGGGAAAGATGTTTTGAGGGAAGAGGAAAATGCAGCGGGATTTTTTTGTTTCCTAAATAGCCATCTAAGGACGGTGTCTAGAATCTTATTCCTCATCAACATATGTGACTTTATAACGGCTCGATGGCCCCCAATCCGGAGATTTGCTGTCTTAAGAACAATCCCTGTAGCTTCTCAGCCGCAAAAGCTCTTCCAGGATACCTGATCATAACGTGGAGTGTGCAGAGCATTTGGAGACGTTTCCACTTCTCTCAATCCAACTGCTCTGTTGTGTTTGAGACAAGGACCCGGTCCAAGTGCCAACATCTCAGTCTGGTTAAAAATAGACCAAGTCCTTTGAGGTAGATTGATATGGCAGAGTCCTTGAGTATGAAAGCAAGCAATGAAAAAATTTCCTGCCCAGGTCCACATATCCATATGCTGTAGACAGCATAGGACTTTGGAAGAAAAATGCCCCAGGCCTACCAAGGGCTCCCACATAGTGCTGCTTTATGGGTTTTATGGGTTCGAAACTACCAGCTGTTCCACAGGAGAAAGATGAGGCTTTTTGCTCCTCTAAAGATTTACAACCTCAGGAACCCTATACAGGGTCGCTATGAGTCAGAACTGACGCCCAGCCACCAGATGTTCTTTGTCTCATTCTTATTGCTTTCTGTGTTAATCCAAGTCAGACCTTGGCCAAGTTTATTTACTTTCTTCTCCGAGTCTCTGTTTCTTACTGGTCAAATGGAGTGATTCAATTTTTGTGCTGTGGGCTTAACATTGGGCTGCTAACCACAAGATCAGTGGTTCAAACCCACCAGCCACTCCATGGAGGAAAAATGAGGCTATCTGCTACTGTAAAGACTTACAGTCCCAGGAACCCTAAGGAGCAGTTCTACCCTGTCCTATTGGGTCGTCCTGAATTGGATTCGACTCGATGACTGTGGGTTTGGTTTTGGTTTAAGATGATAAGCAGTTTAAAATGCATGGTTCCTCTCCATTCTGCTGTGTTTGTCAGAACAATGCCAGGGTGGGAGGTGGGGATGGGTGTGGGAGGTACAGTGGGGGCAGTGTAATAGGGAGATGCATTGTCTAGAGATAATTTAAACAATAATTGTTAAGTGCTGTTGAGTTGGTTCTGACTTACAGCGACCCTGTATAGGATTTCCAAGGACCGACCTTGTAGACCAGTACGTTTACCCGCAGAGCCAAACAGTAATAAAACCTACTAAAACTTGGTCTGTTTTTAGTTATGAGCTGGCAATTCTTAGCAAGGTCATGACAAACTACTCCTCCCTAAAGAGTGAGCTGAGCACACTACCCCATTCTTGGTATTCCCACTGAGTCAGGCGTTTGGTTGCTAATGACAGAAACCTAACTGAAAATGGCCTAAATAAAAAAGGATTTTATGGGCCTATTGTGGCACTGTGAGCTAATGCGCTGGACTGCAAAGTTGATTTGAACTGCAAAGTTCGCTGTTAAAACTCACCAGCCATTCCTTGGAAATCCTACACAGGGTTGTTTTGGGTTGAAACTAACTTGGTGGCACTAACAACAACATGTAAGGGTATTGATCAGGAGGTGCAATTGAGTTCAGGTATGGCTGTATCCAAAGAAGATCTGGTAACATAGTGGTTATGAGTTGGGTTCGAAACTACCAGCCGTTCCGCGGGAGAAAGATGAGGCTTTCTGCTCCCATAAAGATTTACAGCCTCGGAAAGACTATGCAGGGTCACTATGAGTTGGAACTGACTCCACGGAACACCGCCACTATGGCTGTATCAGGACAATGCATGATGCCATCAGAGACTTGCCTCTCTCTTATTATTGTTAAGTGCTGTTGAGTTGGTTCTGACCCATAGCAACCTGTATGAACCCACTGAATTCCTCCCCATTAACCCACAGCGCAACAGCAGGACTCCTCCTCTCTTACTTCAGCCTTACTTTATTATTGCTGCATTTCAGGAAGGCTTTCCCCACACTCTGCAAACATGGCCATCAGTAGCTCAGGGCCCACACTGTACCTGCTAAGATATTTTCTGTCCCCAGATTTGTAGCAAAGTTCTGGGTTTTACTTTTTCTGAGCTCTCCTTGAGTGGTCACAGGACCATCTTTGACCTAATAGGGTGGAATATGCTAATTGTCTGCTTAAAAGAGCTCAGGGTCCAGGTCAGCACATGTGGGTCTTTCTCCTAAGGACTAGAAGAAAGGAAAAGGTTGATCAGCCATCAAGGCAACAGCTATCCATCATACTTCCAAAGATGGTCTCATCTTGTTCCTCTGGCTTGGAATCTCCTCTCTCTCCTCTCCTCTCCTCTCCTCTATCCACTTTCTTCTCTGTCTTCCTACCAGGGTGGAAGAGCCTACCTTCAGCTCCCAAGAAACCTTCCTGATCACTGAAGTCTATATTAAATTCTTCCTTTCAATTCCAAAGATTTAGTGTATATGCCTGCCTTTTTGATAGTTTACTAAGATCATGGGTAGCTGATTTGTTGTCCACTGTAAAAGTTATACATGTTTATCTTAAATAGTACCTGGGGCCTTACCATTTAGTAACAACTTTCCATTTAGGGTAACTGCTAGACCACAAGGTCAGTTTGAACCTCAAGGTGGGCGTTTCACACTCACCAAATGCTCCTCAGAAACTCTCTACAGGGTCTCTATAATTCAAAATCAACTCGAAGACACTTAACAACACCAACATGGGTTATCTGTGAGTTTGGTGGCTCCATATGATAAATACAGGACTTTAAACTACAAGGTCGGCAGTTCAAGTCCTCCAGTCTCTCTGTGAAAGAAAGATGAGTCTTTCTGTTCTCTTGTACACTTAAGCCTCAGAAACCCTATAGAGGGCCGATATGAGTCAGAACCCACTCAATAGCACTTAACAACAATAACAAGTAATTTAAATGTGTCCTAACTATAATTTTTTGGGTTTTTCCCAATCTGTTCAGATTGAAGTATAATGTATTTCATTTATATGTATCGAGCCCGAGTGTGGTGCTGTAGTGAACTGCTAACCATGAGATAGGTAGTTCAAACACACCAGCTGCTCTCAGAAATCCTGTACAGGGTCGCTATGAGTCAAAACCAACTCAACAGAACACAACAATATGAATGTATGTATGTGTGTGTAGGTACAAACATCCCCTGAACAAAAACAAAAACAACCTCCCACACACAAAATTCTGATTCATGGTGACTTCCTGTGTGTCATAGTAGAGATATACATCACAGGATTTTCAAAGGCTGATTTTTTTTGGAAATAGATCATGGAGCCTTTCTTCTGAGTTGCTTCTGGGTGGACTTGAACCTCTAACCTTTCAGTTAGCAGCAGAGCATGCTAATTGCACTACACATATAAATATATATACACATTCATGCGTATATGTATGTACTAAGATATGCCCACATATATAAAAATCAACTCAATGAAGTTTTACAAACTGAATATCCCCATGTAACGAGTGCCCAGATGAAGAATCAGACCATTATCTACATTCCAACAGTCCTATCGCTCCTTCTAATCACTACCCCATCCCAAACGTAATCAGCTATTCTGATTTCTAACATCATCCATTATTTTTGCTTATTTAAACATCTTATATACATCATACTTATTTTTTTAATGTAGTTGTGAGAATATTGATGATATAATATGTGCAGTTATTTTACTTGAAATCATAGCATAAACATTTTTTATTTTGTTAAGCACTTTGCAAACATACTTTTGATAGCTCTATAATCCTGTATCAAGAAATAATGTAGTTTACTTAACCATTCCCTTCTGGCTATAAATTAACATTTATTTTATATAAATATATAGTCTATTGCTGTTAGGTGCTGTTGAGACGGTTCCTACTCAAAGCAGCCTTATGCACAACAAAATGAAACACTGTCCCGCCCTGCAACATTCTAACAATTGTTGCTAGGCTTGAGCCAATTGCTGCTGCCACCTTCTTTATCTTTTCTGTCTCTCTCAGACCGTCAGACCCTCTCTCCTTTACCAAGCATGATGTCCTTCTTCAGGGACTGGTCCCTCCAGATAACTCCTATGAGGTGTGAGGGACAAAGTCTTGCTATCTTGGCTTCTAAGGAGCATTCTGTCCCTACTTCTTCCAGGATAGATTTGTTTGTTCTTCTGTTTGTACTTTCAATAGTCTTTGTCAAAACCATAATTCAAATGCATTGATTCTTCTCCGGTCTTCCTTATTCATTGTCCAACTTTCACATGCATATGAGACTACTGAAAAATTCACAGCTTGGCCCAGGCACACCTTAGTCCTCAAACTTACATCTTGGCTCTTGAGCACTTTAAAGAGGTCTTATACAGCAGATTTATCTAATGCAATACATCGTTGGATTTCTTGACTACAGCTTCCATGAGTGTTGATTGTGTATTCAAGCAAAATGAAGTCTTGAAAACTTCAATCTTTTTCTCCATTTATCTTGACGTTATTGGTCTAGTGGTGATGATTTTTGTTTTCTTCATATCGAGGTGCAACCCATACTGAAGGCTGTAATCTTCGATCGTCATCATTATGTATTTTAAGTTCTCTTCAGTTTCAACAAGCCAGGTTGTATCATTTGCGTATTGCAAGTTGTTAACGAACCTTCCTCTTATCCTGATGCCACATTCTTGATCATATAATCTAGTTTTGTGGATAATTTGCTCAGCACACAGATTAAATAAACATGGTGAAAGGATACAACCCTGGCACACACCTTTCCTGATTTAAAACCATTCAGTGTCCCTTTGTTCTGTTCTAACAACTGCTTCTTGGTCTATGTACAGGCTTGTCATGAGCACAATTAAATAATTCTGGAGTGTTCAGGGTCTCAATTGATTTATGTCCACATTGTTAACCTGTGGCCTCTACACCATAGATTGAATGGATTTACACAGTGACAAAAACAATGGTCTCAAATGCAGCAACAATTGTGAGGATGGTGCAGACCCAGGCAGTGCTTTATTTTGTTGTTCAGAACAGGGTTGCTATGAGTTGGAGCTGTCTCAATGGTACCTGACAACAACAACCACCTTGCAATTGCTAGCTGCTTCCTCCTCAATCACATATTAAAATCTAGGTATTCTTTATGACCCAATCTTTGATGGTTTTAAGAAAACATCTTTAAGGTATATTTTACTAACATTTCCTAAATTACCCCTCTTTTATGCTCCTCGTTTAATCGAAGATTAGCCCAAGATTGTAAAGAATTGTTGAGGTCAAACTATTATCACCTCTAGGCCATTATCTAGGTCCATCACTGTCACTGTTAATAAACAGTACACTTAAGTCAGTTTGAGGACTAAAGTGTGCCTGACCCAAGCATGGTATTTTCGATAACCTCATACACACATGAAAGTCAGACAGTGAATAAGGAAGACCATAGAATAATTGATGCATTTGAGTTATGGTGTTGGAGTTGAATATTAAAAGTACCATGGACTTCCAAAAGAACAAACAGATCTGTGTTGGAAGGGGTACAGCTAGAATGATCCTTAGAAACCAGGATGGCCAGACTTCGTCTCTCGTACTTTGGACATACCAAGAGGGACCAGTCCCTGGAGAAGGATATCATGCTGGGTAAAGTGCAGGATAGGCGATGAAAAGGAAGACTCCCAGTGAAATGGATTGGCTCAGTGACAGCAACAATGGGCTCAAGCATAGCAAAGGTTGTGAGGTTGGCGCAGGACCTGGAAGTGGTTCATTCTGTTGTGCATAGGGTCGCTGTGACTTGGTACTGACTTGATGGCACCTAACAACAACAACCTTGAAGTTGATACAGAACAGAAACGATCATCCTTAATTCACCTGGTGTGACACTGGGGGTTAATGTGCTAGAATGCAAGGTCAGTGATTCAAGCTCACCAGTTGTTCCTTGGAACCCCTATACAGGGTTACTATGGGTTGGAACTGACTGATGGCACTTAACAACAACACCAAAAATTTAAACTTAATGTATATTAATATAAACTGTCATTCCAGTGCCGTGTTTTTCACATATAATGTACGCAGCTTGCATAGGAAATGAACACATGAGGGGGTTGCATCGTTAGCAAAAAAAACATAATGTGTGTGCCATTTGTGTAAAATATGATCGTCTTATTTTTATATTTCATATGTGTATGTTGTTGTTGTTTTTGTTATGTGACGTGGAGTCGGTTCCGACTCATAACGACCCTGTACAGGGTTTCCGAGGCTGTAAGTCTTTATTGGAGCAGAAAGCCTCATCTTTCTCCCACGGAACAGCTGGTAGTTTCTAACTGCTGACCTTAAGGTTCGCAGCTCTATATGTTGTTGTTATATACATATATATTGATGAAGTTCACATAAGAATTTATTTTTACTTGTAAAAGAACTTTGATAACTACTACATTGTTGTTGTTGTTATTAAGGACCATTAAGTTAGTTCTGATTCATAGCAACCCTGTATAGGTTTTCAACAAGCAGCTATTGGGTTTGAACATCTGACCTTGTGGTTCACAATCCAGTGCTGATTCATTATTACTTGAGTAAATAAGATGTAGTATGAATTATTTTATTACTGTTTTTAGACTACATAAGTAATGTCCAACCATTGTAGAAAAAAAATTTGAATTAATTTAAATCCCCAGAAATCCCATTTGTTAGAAATAATCTCTATTAACATTGTGGGGTAGCTCCTTCCAGACACTTCTTTATATATATTGTATGTCTATACACATTTGTATGTCTAAGGAAACAGTATAAAATAATGGTTAAAATCATGGGCATGGGCCAGATTGTCTAGGTTTAAATCTCAGCTCTGATGCTTACTAGTTTTACAATTTGGGAAAGTTAACTTTCTAATATTTAATTTTCCTTATCCTTCAATGTAGCTGCTGTTAGGTGATGTTGAATCGCTGACTCGTAGTGCCCCTATGTACTACAGAACAAAACACTGCTCAGTAATTATTACACTATGCTCAAAATCAGTGCTATGTTGAGAACATTGTTGGACACACTGTGTCAATCCGTCGTGGTAAGGGTCTTGGTTTTCGGGGGGGGGGGTTTTTTGTTTTTGTTTTTTCGGATCCACTAATTTACCAAGCATAATGCCCGTCAGTGATGATAATACAAATAGCTATTTCAAAGGTTGTTATTAGGATTAAATATAAAGCCCTCAGAGTATTCTCTGCTACATAATAAATGTTGTTGTTGATGGTAAATGTTGGTAAGTCACTTCTGACTCATAGCAACCACAATGCACAACAAAATAAAAACCTAGCTGGTTCTGCACAAGTCTCACAATGGTCATGCTTGAGCCCATTGTCACAGCCACTGTGTCAATTCGTTTTGTTGGGGATCTTCCTCTTCTGTGCTGACCCTTTACTTTACTAAGCATGTTGTCCTCTTCCAGGGACTGGTCCCTCCTGATAACATGTCCAAAGTACTTAAGACAGTCTTGCCATCCTTGTGTCTAAGGAACGTTCTAGCTGTGCTCCTTCTGAGTAGGATTTGTTTGTCCTTCTGGCAGTCTATTGTACTTTTAAGAGCCTTTGCCAACACCATAACTCAAATGCATCTATACTTCTATGGTCTTTCTTATTCACTGTCCAGCTTTCACATGCATATGAAGCAATTGAAAATACCATAACTTGGGTCAGGTGCACCTTAGTCCTCAAAGTGACATCTTTGCTCTTTAACACTTTCAAGAGGTCTTTTGCAGCAGATTTACCAATGCAAAGTTTTGTTTGATTTCTTGACTACTGCTTCTATGAACATTGATTGTGGATCCAAATAAAATTAAATTCTTGATAATTTCAATCTTTTCTCCATTTATCATTATGTTGTTCATTGGTCAGGTTGCGAGGATTTTTGTTTTGTTTTGATTTGTTTTAACATTGGTCTGTAATCCATACTGAAGACTATTCTTAGATCTTCATCAGTAAGTGCTTCAAGTCATCTTTGTTTTCAACAACTTTGTACAATCTGCATATTGCAGGTTGTTAATGAGCCTTCTTAGTCCAATCTTATGTGACAATCTTCTTCATATTGGCCAGCTTCTTGGACTATTTGCTCAGCATATGGATTAAATACTTAGGATGAAGGGATAAAACCTTGATACACATATTTCCTGATTTTCAGCCACGCAGTATCCATTTGTTCTGTTTGAACAACTACCTCTTGTTTCACAAACAATGAAATGTTCTGGAATTTCCATTCTTCACAATATTATCCATAGTTCCTTAAGATCCACACAGTCAAATATCTTTGCATAATCAATAAAATCCAAGTAGATATTTTCTACTTTCAGTCAAGATCCACTTCAACAATAATATCCCAGTTTTATGTCCTCTTTAGAATCTGGCTTGAATTTCTGGCAACATCCCTTTGGTGTGCTACTGCAACTGGTTTTGAATTATCGTCACCAAAATTTTAGCTGTGTGTGATATTAACAACATTGCATAATAGTTTCAGCATTCTGTTGACTCATATTTCTTTGGAATAGGCACAAATATGAATCTCTTCAAGTTGGCTGGCCAGGTAGCTAACAGATATGTAAAGAGAAATATTTAATCATTATAAAGTATGTAAATTTGAAGGTAAGTAAAAAATATTGCTACAATAACATAGAAAACTTTATTAAACAGAAATATCAAAATGTGAACCTCTTGTTTCTCGATATACTCTCCTTCTACATCTAGGTCTCTGAAAGCAGTGTCTCCATAGCTCTAACCCTTCTCCTGGTGTAGCTCTGTAGGATGATCGAAAGATCGGTTTGAACTGTAAGGTCGGTGATACAAACCTGCCAGGTGCTCCTTGGAAACCCTATATAGTAGGGTCACTAGGAGTCATAACTGACTCGATGGTATTCAACAACAACAAGAACCCTTCTATGAACAATTGTGTGATTTTCAATGGACACCATGTTAAAACAGCGGTGAATGGTTTAATAGATTTCTCCCAGCTTGTCTTTGTAACGCCCACCTAACAACTTTTTCTTGATGGACCTTAGCTAGAGAAAGTGGGAGAAGATGCTGATAGAATGATAAAATTCAGTTGTGAGTGACTGTTAACAGGGTTAATTGCGATGATAAAAAGTTGGAAATCTAACAAGGGATTTAGTCCATTTTGCCATTGTATTGGGTATAAAATGAGTTGCATTTGTGATATGATTGGCAGCACACTCCTTTGCTTGACTAAAGAAGCTTGCCTCCATCTGACCTCCTGTTTTGGGGACTGGATCCAACGGCCTGAACTGATATGCCAGCTTGCTCAAACTTGTGAGTCAGTATAGCCTGATTTGGTACAAGTGAGGAGAATCCTCCAGATTAACGTTTGAACTGTGGATTTGGAACTTAATCAGCCACCACAATTGTGTGAGTCATTTCCTTGAGAGTTGGTGAGTTCTGTGAGACAGTGCAAGGAGGTGCAGAACCCAGGAAAGTGGGGGAGAATACTGAGGCAAACAGTAGTGGTTGATCTCAAGTATTATGGAGAGGTGAATTCTTAATGTGTCATTGTAGGATAAGCACTAGACTGCTAAGTACAAATCAGCAGCCCAAACCCACTGGCCACTCCTGGAAAGCCCTATACAGGTATGCTCTGAGTGGGACTGATTTTATGGCACTTAACAACAACAAATACCAGAAAATGGCTCATGTTATCTCACATAGGCCACAGAGATGCAGTTCTCTGACCAGTTTAGCAACTCCCCACAAGTGATCCATTTTTATCTTTTCTTTCTTTCCTGTCTTTTAAATGACCTTTTGCTTTCTTCCTGTATGATATTCTTGATATCATCCCACAACTCTTCTGGTCTATGGTCATTAGTGTCTAATGCATCACATCTGTTCTTGAGATGGTTTCTAAATTTAGGTGGGATATGTTCAAGGTTATATTTTCTCTGTCATGGACTTGTTTTTATTTTCTTCAGCTTCAGTCTGAACTTTCATATGAGCAATTGATGGTCTATTCCAGTCTGCATCTGGCCTTGTTTTAACTGATGATATGGAGCTCTTCCAACAAAGATAGTCAGTTTCAATCCTGTGTATTCCATCTGGTGAGGTCCATGAATATAGTTGTCTTTGGTGGTGGTGGTAAGTACTGTGAAGTCAGTTCCGACTCATAGTGACCCTGCATAGAGTTTCCGAGGCTGCAAATCTTTACAGGAGCAGAAAGCCTCATCTTTCTGCTGCAGAACAAAAGATAGTTTTGAACTGCCAACCTTGAAGTTAGCCTGATTCGTAATCACTATGCTACCAGAGCTCCTTATAATTGTCTTATATGGTGTTAAAAAAAAAAAAAAAAGTATTTGCAGTGAGTAAGTCATTGGTCTTGCAAAATTCTATCATGTAAACTCCAGCATTATTTCTATCACCAAGGCCACATTTTCTAACTACTGTATCCTAGTCACCAGTAATTATCAGAGTATCTTGACTGCAGGTTTAGCTAATTTCAGACTGAAGAAGTTGGTAGAATTCTTCTTCAGTTTCATCATCACTGGCTTTAGTGGTTGGTGTGTAAATTTGTTATTAGCTGGCCTTCTTTGTAGTCATATGGATATTGTTCTATCACAGACAGCATAGTATTTCAAGATAGATCTTAAAATGTTCTTTTTGACAATGAATGTGACACCATTCCTCTTGGATTTGTTATTCCCAGCATAGTAAACCATATGATTATCAAATTTTAAATGACCAATACTAGTCCATTTCAGCTCACTAATGCCTACGATATCAATCTATATGTGTTCTATTTTATTTTTGACAAATTCAATCCTCCTAGACTCATACTGTGTACATTTCATGTTCTGATTATTAATAGATATTTGCAGCTATTTCTCCTCATTTTGAGTTGGGCCCCATTAGCAAATGAAGGTCCTGAAAACTTTATTTCATTTGCATCATCTAGGTTTGCTTTACTTTGAGGGGCAGCTCTTCTCCAGTTGTATTTTAAGTACCTTCTAACCTGAGGGGCTCATCTTCTGGCATTATATTTGACAATCTTCCACTGTTATTCATAACGTTTACAGTGTCTGACCATTTAGAAGTAGTCTGCCTCTAAATTATCTTCCTGGTCTGTCTTAGTCTGGAAGCTCCACTGAAATCGGCCCACCATGGGTGATCCTGCTGGTATTTAAATTAACCATGGCAGAGCTTCCAGAATCACAGCAGCTTGGAAGCCACCACAGTTGGACAAACGGACAGATTAGTGGTGGATGAATATACAATGATTTATTTATTCCTTTACTTACTAATAAATATTTAGTGTGTTTTGAAATTTTAACTACTATGAAGAAAGCTGCTCTGGAAATTATGTGCAAGTCTTTGTGAGGACATACAGTTTTATTTATCTTAGGTAAATAAATATATATTTTTTAGTCATAAAATTCTGGATGGATTTCATTATCATGAATGAAAATTATAATGGCTAACATTTATTTATTAAACATTCCGTGTGATAACCATCTCACATACGCTTTATCATTAGATCCTTCACCACAACATTGTGAGGTAGGAACTCTGAGGAAACAGAGATTCTGTTAGATAACATAACTGCTAAATGCTAAACTGCCAGCCTTTGAACACAGGCTTTTTTCACTCAGAATCCTGTTCTCTTAACTACAAGCTACACTCTATGACTCACAGAGTCATAGAGTAATGTTGATGGTGGTCTATGCTTGAGTGTTGATAGCTTTCCCAAAACGTTCATTTTTGGATATATGCACCCCAAATCAAACCAAACCAAAACAGACAAAACAAAGCACACTGCAAATGAGTCTCACTCATAGCGACTCTGTAGGGTAGTTTGCAGAGTTGTATACCGTTATGGAAGCAGAGTACCACATGTTTCTTCTGCAGAGCGAGCTGTTGGATCAAAGTGCTGACCTTAGGCTAACAGTTTAGCTCTTTAATCACTGTGTGACCAGCCTTCCTTATAGGCAGACTACGAAGTTGTTAAATTACGCTCAATCCAATCAACAGAACCAGGGCCCCAAAAAGACTCTAAAGAGCACAAATCCTATTATCTTGAACATTCCTCCATTCATTTCTCCACCAGATATTTGCTTTTTATAGTACTTATTAGTAGACTTTGGGATTGACCCTGAAACGTCCCTTACAACACCTGAATGTTGGGATTTAAGTCAATTACCATGTAGATGGCCATCCTTCTTTGACAGTGATTGGCTGAGGGGTGGGCAAGCCCAAGCTAGTTTGAGCCAATGAGAAGTGAGTACAGGGCTTTTAAGGCCTTCCGTGAAGAAACGCCGCTTCTTCGCTGTAGTACAGAGGACGTTCAATACCCAGAGGGTCTGTAAGAACCCTGCTTGGAGCCCCTTTAGCTACAAGGTACAGCTTTTCTTTTCTTCACAGTTTAAGCTGGTTTGTGTTGAATTTCTAACACTTTTGATCCAATGTTTGTAGATACCTGGCCAGGTGCCACCTAGCACTCCTCACCTCTGTTGCCTTATGACTCTTGGGGCCCTACAGCGCTCGTCTTCTATCTGTAGTAATAGCTCCTTTCTTATTTCTGATATTAGCAAATTGTGTCTTTTCTCTTTTTTCGGATCTGACTAGTTTATCAATTCACAAAGGATCAGATCTTAGTTTTATTGATGTTCTGTATTATTTTGTATTTCATCAGTTTCTTTTTTTCTGCTTATTTTGGGCTTACTGTGCTCTTAGTTTTTAGTTCCTTAAATAAGAAGCTGAAGTCATTGGCTTGAGACCTTTCTAGTTTAGGTGTTTATTGTTGTTAAGTGCCTTGAGTCAGTTCGACTCTTAGCAGCCTTGCATAGGGTTTGCGAGGAGCGGCTGGTGGGTTTCACTGACAACTTTGTGTTTCGTAGTCCAGTGCTTATCCTCCAGCGCCACACCAACATTCCAGTATAGGTGTTTGTTGTTGTTGTTAAGTACCGTGGAGTCGGTTCCAACTCACAGTGACCCTGTACAGGGTTTCCGAGGCTGCAAATCTTTACGGGAGCAGAAAGCCTCATCTTTCTCCCACGGAACAGCTGGTAGTTTCCACCTGCCGACCTTGAGGTTAGGACCCGATTTGTAACCAGTACGCTACCAGAGCTGCTTTAGTATAGGTGTGTGGTACTGCAGGAATTTTCCTAAGTGTTGCTTTACTGGCATCGCACAAATCCTGAACATTTTCATTCAGTTTAAGATCCTAATTTCCCTTTTGATTAGTTCTCCAGCCCACATTTTATCTAGAGATGTGCTATTTAGTTTCCAAATATTAGGTGCATAAACATCTATGATTGTTAGGTGTTCCTGGAAAAGTTACCTCCTTATTATTGTGATATGTCCTTCCTTATCTCTGGTATTATATTTTTCTCTGAAATATACTTTGATAATAAAATAGCTACCTAGCTTTCTATTGACTAATGATAGCAGTTATATTACATTACTGTGACTGCAGTAACAAATTGCCCCTAACTGGGTGGCTTAAAACAACAGAAATATATTCTTTTACAGTTCTGGAGGTTGGAAGGCCAATGTAAGTCTCACTGGGCAAAAATGAAATTGTCAGAACTGTACTCCCTTCAGAGGCTTGGGAGCAGAATTTATTTTTTGCCTCTTCCTGTTTCTGGTAACTGCCAGCATTCCTTGCTTGTGGCTGCACCTCTCCAATCTGCAGCTGTGTCTCCACAGCATCATCTTCTTCACATGTGCGTCTTCATCACCTCACCCTGTGCCTCTCTCTCTCTCTCTCTCTCTCTCTCTGTCTCTCTCTCTCTCTCTGTCTGTCTGTCTGTCTGTCTCTCTCTCTCTCATAAAAGGACACTTATGGTTGCATTAAGGATCTATGTGTTTAGTTGGAGTCTGGCATTTTGCTATTGATTTCATTTGTCCTATCACTTCTTTAAGGCGCTCTGGTAGTGTAATGGTTATGAATCGGGCTGCGAACTGCAGGGTCAGCAGTATGAAACTACCAGCTGTGCTGTGGGAGAAAGATGAGGCTTTCTGCTCCCGTAAAGATTTACAGCCTCAGAAACCCTGTACAGGGTCGCTATGGGTCAGAACCGACTCCACGGCATACTACCACCACCACCACCATTAGTCATTTGCTCCTTTTATCTCCCTTTTCTTTCACCTGTTGTATTGGGTATTTTTTTTTTTAAGAATTCATTTTATTTCCTTTATTGGTTTATTAGTGATAAATCTCTGTTGTTTTAGTTGTTGGGTTAAGGTTTATTCTATATATTTTAAACTTATTAGTCTACCTTCAAGTGATAATATGCCACCTGATAACACTGTTGTTGTTAAGTGCCATCGAGTCGGTTCCGACTCATAGCGACCCTGGATAAGGTTTCCAAGGAGTGGCTAGTGAGTTTGAACTGCTGACCTTGTGGTTCAAATCAACCTTGAGGTTGAGTGCTTATCCTACTGTGGCACACCAGAACTCCTAATGTATAAAAACCTTATAGGTGTTTGTTGTTGTTGTTAAGTACTGTGGAGTTGGTTCTGACTCATAGTGATCCTGCACAGGGTTTCTGAGGCTGCAAATAATAGTATACTTCCATTCCTCCCTTCCTGCCTTTTATGTTATTGTGATACAGCATTTTGCTTTTACTTCCGCATTTCTGTTAAGTGCTGTTGAGTCAGTTCTGACCCTTTATAGGGTTTCCAAGGAGTATGCTGGTGGGTTTGAACTGCTGACCTTGTGGTTAACAGTCCAGTGCTTATCCTACAGTGCTACAAAACATTGTTATTTTTGTTTTGCAAGCAATTACTTTAAAAATGAATATTGAATGAAATCTTATATTCAAAATAATGAAAAAATATATTAATTTATGTGGTTATATTTCTAGTGCCCTTCATTTCTTTGTATACATTCAGACTTTCAATCCGCATCATTTTCTTCTTCCCAAAGAACTTTCTTTAATATTTCTTGTCATACAGGACTGACGGTGATAATTTCTTTCAGCTTTTGTATTCCTGAAGCATTTTTATTTAACCTTTGTTTTGGAAAGATATTTTTGTTGAATGTAGAATTCTAGGTTGATAGTTTTTTTTTTCTTTCTTTCTGTACTTTAAAGATGTTACTCCCCTCCCTCTTGTTTGCACGGTTCTGTTGAGAAATAGTCTGTCATTCTTTTCTTTGTTCCTCTGCAATGTCTCCTTCCCCTTCCCCCAGGTAATTTTAAGAGTTTTCTTTGTTACTGGTTATGAGCAATGTAATTATTATGATATACTTTAGTATACACATTCATGTTTCTTTTTGCTTGGATATTATAAAATTTCTTGTTTATCTTTGGGTTTATCATTTTCATCCATTTTGAAAGTTTTTTGGTCATCATTTTTCCTAATGTTTTTGTCTGTCACTCACTCACTCCCCTCTCTCCTATCCTTCAGACACTTTCATAACTTTTGGCTGCCTGAGGCGTTTGCACAGTTTACTGATGTCCCCCCCACACACACACGTCTTATTTTAGATGTGCTATGCCTTCAAATTCATTAATCTTCTGAAAATGTTTAATCTGCCATTAATCCCTGCCGCTGTATTTTTCATGTGAATTTTGATTTTGCCTTGGGTCTTTCTCTTTTTAAAACATCTCTGCTTAGCCTTTTTAAGGAGCTCTGGTAGCGTAGTGGTTACAAATCGGCCTGCAAACCGCAAGATCAGCAGTTCGAAACTACCAGCTTTTCCGCGGGAGAAAGATGAGGCTTTCTGCTCCTGTAAAGATTTATAGCCTCGGCAACCCTGTACAGGGTCGCAGTGAGTCGGAACCGACTCCACGGCACATAATCAGAGACCAGAGAGAGACTTAGCTTTTTGAACACATGGAATATAGTTACAGCCACCTTTTAATGTCTTTCCTACCTTGGGCAGTAGAAGGACATCTGTGCTAGGTCAGCATTGGGTTTGATTGATTAATTACTTTTTTTATCATGAGTCATGTTTCTCCGTCTCTTTGTATGCCTGGTTGTTTTTGATTAAATGTGAATTTGCATGATTAGATGTTTCATATTTTTGTAGTTCTAACTGTTCTTGAGATTTTTTCTGGGGTGCAGCTAGTTATTTAGAAATGCTTTGATCCCTTTGTGTTGCTTTTGTGATTTTTTTTTTTTTTAAAGCAAGTTGAGATCAGTGCTTGGTCTTGGGCTAATTATTACCCATTACTGAGGCAAGACTTTTCTGAGTACTTTACCCGTTGCCCTATGAATTATGAGTTCAGAAGCCAGAAATGACTCTTCACAAATAAACTCCAGACACCACCAGTCCATGCTTTAGAAAGCCCTAGTATAATTTTCATAGATAACGTTCAATTTGAAGTGGTTATTACAGAAATAGGAACAGAGTCCTTAAAAAACTTTTTGGATGTTCTTTTTTGAAGCCTTACCACCTCCCATTTGTCCTCATTTGTAAATATTGTCCTCGACAAGTATTGTTGTATGAAATCATCCTAAGAGTAGTGTGTTCTGTCTGTGTGCTGTAACAGTAAGATTAGCGTTTTACAGAGAATTGATGTAGTAGACATTTTGTGTTGTTTAATTTCTGTCGAAATCATATTCTAACCATCCTTGAACAAGACCCATGTGGGTTGTTGTTCCTTCCTACATCCCAGGGGACTGGCATCTCCAGGGTAGTAGCAGGGGTCAGGGATCTTACTGAAGCTCTTTCCCTGAACTCTGGGTCACGACCTGGCTTGGAGCCAAGGTTTGTATAGTGGTTGGGAGCCACGGGCGATGACCTACACACCTTCTCTCCCTGGGATTGTTCCTAGAGAGCACCAACAAAACCCATGCTGCCGTGTCCATGTCTACACTGTGGAAAAAGCAGAGGAAGACATCTGTGCTACACATCTAAACGCAGAAAATCATTCAGATAGGAACGGATGAAATAAATAATGACTGCAGCAGGTACTGTCTTCCCTCTGCCCAGACTTTGGAATGTCATGGGAATGCGAAAGGGTAGACGGGATCCCTAGCCCTCCAGAATTTTCTTTTGAATCTCATTAGGGGAAATAAGCCTTATGTACTAACTAGCAAAATCTTAGGGTGGTGAATAAGCAGAACAGACTATATAACACAGGAAAATCCTGGTGTACAAGAAGGAAGTAGCTGGAGCATGACTGGTTCAGAAAAGAAAAAAATAAATAAAAAATATTTCTGAAGCTCAGAGAACATCAGCCCAAACAAGGAACATGCTTTTTCCAGAGACTAACATGAGGGAAATGGATTTTTTAAAAATCTTTTTGCTAAATGGCAAAACTAAACCAAACCAACCAACCAAACAAAAAAAAACTAATAGTGTTCTAGGTCCCTTTGGCTCAACTCTGACTTAAGGCTTGGTGAGTAGATAGCCTAGTTTGTTGTTGACTTTTTTAGGAAAATTAACTGCTGAATTAGTTACTGGCAAGTACAAGACCCCAGAGAGAATTTCCTGACTACTTAGACAGGGGAGAGCATTGTGAGGTTAAAAAAAAAGAAGAAGGGGGGGAGCTATACCAAACACGGCTGGCCCGATATTGCAACCCTTTGAAGAACTTTTACATCTGAGATTGGCAGTTCAATCTCACCAGCCATTCCTCAGAAACTTTACCCAGGGTCACTATGAGTTGAAACTGACTTGATGGCACTTAACAACAACAAGGATAGGGACCTGGTGTGGTGCTGTGGGATAAAGCACTGGACCATAAAGCCAGTTTGAACCACAAGGCCAGTGGTTCAAACTCACCAGCCGCTAAACCGACTTGTTGGTACTGAACAACAACAACAACAACATGATAGGTACAACAGGAAGAGTGCTGCCTATTTTATAAATAGTGGGAAAACTGAATTCAGAAGCTCAAGGATGTGGTATGGCTTGTTCATGGATTTCCAGGAGTAGCTGGTGGGTTTGAACCGCTGGCCTTGTGGTTAGCAGTATAGTGCTGATCCTAGAATGCCAGCCCAGGACTCCTGTGTTTGACTGAGTCTGTGCTTTTCCTGCACTCTGGATTTGCTTGCACTTTCTCTTCTGTTGCACTACTACCTGACTGCAGGTATTTGTGTGCTCTGTATCTGCAGATAGGACGGTGTTGGTGGAAGCAATTAAATGGTCAAAACAAAAAACCTAAACCAAACCCACTGTTGTTAAGTCACTCCTGACTCATAGCAACCCAGTAGAATAGAGTACAACTGTTGCAAAGCATTTCCAAAAGTGGAATTCTTTACTGGAGCAGCCAGCCTCATGTTTCTCCCTCAGAGCAAGGGCTAAACTGCTGACTTTGCTGTTAGCACCCCAATGCTTAACCCACTGTGCCACCAGGACACCTACAAATGATCAGAGAAATCTCTCAACGACTTAGGGAATAAAGTGCTGTGTGCATTGTATTAGATATTATAAATTATCCAGAGATGATTTAAGGTATCTAGGAGGATGTATGTGGGCCATATGCTAATGTTATACCATTTTATATAAGGGACTTCAGCATGTGTGGATTTTGGTATCAGGGGTGGGGGATTCTGGAACCAATCCCTCACCAATAACAAGGGATGATTGTACAATGCTCATGGCTTCCAGATGCCAATTTTTGTATTGATTAATGGGATTAAGTTTGTATTCTCAGAATCTTTGAAGCATGGCATGTGAAATATCATTGTATTTTCTGAAAATCAGTGTATTATTTCAAAGATATTATTTAATTGAATCTATACTGTAAAGTAATTGCAGGTAAAATTATGATTGATTTATTCATTGAATTACATTCCAAATTCCAAGTTGCTTGGTACATGGTAGGTCTGATTCCCCATTCTTGTCTAGGGCCTCACCTGATACATGGTAAGCTCTTGAATATTTATCAACTGGCTGAAGAAAGGAATTCATAAATCAGCACTAGACCTTGGTATTTTATGTAAATGAGCAACTAAACATGGTATATGTGAGTCGAATAAGAATTCTTCACTTGGTTGTGACAGACCTTAAAAAGTTGGCCTGAAATCAGCCAATTGTGTTTTGATCTGTATAGTTGTTACTGTGCATTAAATCAGATTCTGTAAATTAGAAGCATGTTGCCAGTTGGAACATGAAATTCACCTTGGTGAATTTGTAAGGCACATCATTTTTTTTTGTCATAAAATTTCTATGCGACCCTTTGAATAGTATTGGGACACTTCTCTAGGAAACATAATCTTTGACTTCAGCAGGTTGCTGACAAACAATGTCTATGTTTTTATCAAACATCCTTTTTTCCAAGGCAGCTTTATAAGTTCAAGTTATTCTAAATACTTGAAAGTAGTAAAAGAAGAAACATTTTACTAGCTTTATTGAGATATAATTGACATACCATAAAATAAATCCAGTTAAATTGTGCAATTCATTGGTTGTTAGTTGATTCATAGACTTGCTCAGTATTCTAAAATTAGATTGCATTTTCATGATCCCCAAAGAAATCACATACCCATTAGCGCTCACTCCCCATTCTCCACCCACGCAACCACTAGCTGTTCTATATTTATGGATTTGCTGATTTTGGATATTTCATGTTGGAGTCCTCATGTGGTTGCTATAGGATAAGCTGGACAGAAAGGTTGGTTTGAATCACAAGTTCGGTGGTTCAAACCCACAGGCCACTTCTTGGAAACCCTATACGAAGTCCTATTAGTTGGAACTGACTTGGCAGCACTTAACAACAATACACAATTTGTGTCTGCCTTCTTTTACTTAGCAAATGTGCTCAAGATTCAACCATATTGTAGCATGTATCTGTAGTTCATCCCATTTTTATTGCTGAAAAATATTTCATTGTAGAAAAGTACCCCACTTTGGTTATACAGTCATCAGATAGCGGACCTTTTAAGTTGGTTCTGCTTTTGGCTATTATGAATAATGCTGCTATAAGCATTTATGTCCACATGTTTGTGTGGATATATGTTTTCACTTCTGTTGGATATGAACAAAAAAAGATATTACCTTGATTCCGAGTGCAGATTGTTCTCCTTCTCATTAACAGTTCCAACGGAATCCTCTCCATGTGAGGTAAAAGATTAACAGGCTCATCTTCCTTTCCAGCGGTCAGTTGCCTTATTGACCAGGAGAAATTCTGTATATAAGACTCAGGTCAAATCTATCAGTTTCCCACTTTTTAAATTTTAATTGCCTTGGCACTCATATTCTTTTGCCTTGAGATACTGGCTTGGAAATGGAAGGCCCTTTCTAAAAGAATGTTCAGTGCCGGCAGGCAACCCCTGCCAGGGTCTGATAATTGAGCATGTATGAGATAATGAAAGTGCAGAAAGTTCCATCTGTTATACAAACGCCTACCCCATGCATGGCCTTTCTTATTAATCAGGTGAGGTGAGGTTGGAAATTTGTGTATTGCTTTTGTTCACAGCACTCGCTCATCATCATTCACCTTGACTTTTCCTGTACATTTTGGGGAGATTTGGGATGTTTTAGAAAGCATTCCATTTTTCTAACCAATTAAAAAATTGGTTTCTTGGTCAGGAGGTTTAGGATCTAGTTTCGTGGAATCTCAGTTAATGGCCTAATATCATGTTTAGTGCTTCTGTTCTACCTCCTAGTTCATTGTGGAGTTCCTGGCATCTTCGCAGCTTCTCATCCTAAGTATAGTAATTAGGCTGTATTCATCTGCAGCACCGGAGAGTCAGGAATAGGAGGAGAAGACGGAATGTGTCGCTAATTGACTCCATGAACAACTGCCATGAGACCAGAAGAACTGAGCAGTGCCCAGCTACTATTACTGATGTTTGAATCAAAGACTATTGAAGAGTCCTGATCAAAAGGGGGAAAATACAGAACACAATTTAAAGTTCTCATGGAATTCAGATTTTCTAGGGCTCTAGAAGCTGGATGAATGCCTCAAACTATTGCCCTGAAATAATGTTTACATTTTAAAGCAAAAGCATCCCTTGAAATCTTCTTTATACCAGATAAAATGTAGCCTAGTTGGTAAAGAATATCTGCTTTGAACACTGCTCCTTTAAGAACTATATGAGATCAAATTGACAGCAGCAACTTGAAAGATTAGATAGGAAGCTTAGTGGGAAGTTAGCTTATGCCAGCAGGGAGGAAGAATTTGGAAAAGGTGGGTGAGAATGTTACTAACTTGAGGAATGTTATCAGTGTTACTGAATTGGACATGTAGAATTTATTGAATTGGTATATGTCCTGGTATACTCTCAGCAATAAACAACAACAACAACAAAACCATATTTGAATAAGTTGAGATATATTGAACACTGGCTTTATGAGAGGAACTAAGCTAAGCAGTTTAAATATATTGTTATTACTAGTGCCATTGAGTCGGTTCCAACTCTTAGTGACTCTATGTACTGTTGTGCAGATGACACATTGCCTGGTCCTGCGCCTTCCTCACAGTTGTTGCGTTAGAGACCATTGCTGCTGCCACTGTACCAATCCATTCCATTGGGAGGCTTCCTCTTCTTTGCCAACCCTCCACCTTACCAAGCATGGTGTCCTTCTCCAGGACTGGTACCTCCTGATAATACGTCCTGATAAAAGTATGAGAGACAAAATGTGGTCATTCTGACTTCTATGGGGCATTCTGACTGTACTTCTTCCAACACAAATTTGTTTGTCCTTTTGGCAGTCTATGGTACTTTCAATACTCTTCTCCAACACCATAACTCAAATGCCTTCAATTCTTCTATGATCTTCCTTATTCACTGTCCAATTTTCACACGCATATGATGCTATTGAAATAATATGGCATGAGTCAGGCGCACCTTAGTCTTCAAACTGACATCTTTGTTCTTAAACACTTTAAAGAAGTCTTATGTAGCAGATTTGCCTAATGCAATATGTCATTTAATTTCCATGAGTGCAGATAGTGGGTCCAAGTAAATGAAGTCTTGGCAACTTCAATCTTTGCTCCATTTATCATGATGTTATTAATTTGTCCAGTGGTGAGGACTTTTGTTTTCTTTACATTGAACAGCAACCCATACTGAAGGCTGTGGTCTTCAATCTTCCTCAGTACATATTGTAAGTCCTCTTTGCTTTCAGCAAGCAAGGTTGTATCATCTGCATATCACAAGTTGTTAATGAGTCTTCATCCAATTCTGATGTCACATTCCTTTTCATATAATCCAACTTCTTAAATTATTTGCTTGGTGTACAGATTGAAGAAGTATGCTAAAAGGATACATGTCTGACACACACCTTTCCTGTTTTTAACCCATTCAGTGTCCTCTTGTTCTGTTCTAATGACTGGCTCATGATTAAATATAATTTATCTTAATAATGTACACAATTAAATATAGTTTACCTCATTTAATTCTTTCAATACTCTAAAATGCTGGTATTAATTCCATTTCTCATATGTGGAGGTTGGTTTAGAGTGGCTATAAATCTTTCTCAAGATCATAGACTAAGTGACAGAACCAAGGCTGGAACCCAGATTTGTCTCATTTCAAAGGTACAACTTCTAAGGTGTCAGAAGCCTTAACAATCGCCAATACTCATACACATGTATGCCCTACATCGAGCTTTGTATCTGAAATGAGCAGTCAAGTGTGCCCTATGAGTTGTTAGTTTTTGTTTTGTTTGTCACGTTGTTGTTATGTGCCATGGAGTCAGTTCCTACTCATCGTGACCCTGTACAGGGTTTCCGAAGTTGTAAATCTTTACAGGAGCAGGAAGCCTCATTTGTCATGTTAGCAGTCCTTTTTCTTGGCACATGATTGCTCTCTCTGGGCAGGGGCAGAATATGTAACTAAATATAAAAACATAATGATTCCCATCAAATCAATTCCAACTCATAGTGAGCCTTATAGGAGAGAATAGGGCAGCTCCCTGGGGTTGCTGAAGCTGCAGATATTTACAGAGCAGGCAACCTCACGTGCTCCTGAAAAGTTGAAGGTGGTTGTTGTTAGGTACGATCGAGCTACCTTGTACACAACAGAATGAAACACTGCCTAGTTCTATGCCATCCTCACAATGGTTGTTATGTTTGAACCCATTGTTGGTGCTACCCTGTCAGTCTACCTAGTTGAGAGTCTTTCTCTTTTTCACTGACCCTCCACTTTATCAAGATGATGGCCTTCTCCAGGGACTGGTTCCTCCTGACATCATGTCCAAAGTCTGAGAGACCATGGTTGGCCATCCTGGCTTCTGAGGAGCATTCTGGCTGTACTTCTTCCAAGAAAGATTTGTTTGTTCTTTTGACACTCCATGGTACTTTCAGTATTCTTCACCAGAACCCTAACTCTGATGCACTGATTCTTCTACAGTCTTCCTTATTCATTGTCCAACTTTCACATGTTTATCAAATACCATGGCTTTGGTCAGGTGCACCTTAATCTTCAAAGTGACATCTTTGCTCTACAACACTTATCATTTTTCTAAGTTTTTACTGTGAATTGAGTGATAGTTTACCTGGGAGAACATCGGTTTTACACTCATCCTACCATATTTTGTATTGTTGCAATGACTACAATCCCTTCCGTGCATCATCATTCAACAGTATTTGCTTCTATTCCCTGTTTGTTTTTTCTTTTGATGTACACAAAAACACTCAGGAATATAATATATAATCATTTAAACAAACAAAGGGCACATTCTGCAAGCTTGCCTCCCAGCTGCGAGCACACAGCCTTTTTCTTTCTGTGAGTCTCAAGTCCTCAGTTGCTCTATCTCTCCATGTCATCTTTGCCTCCATCTCTGGTGTCACTGCATCTCTGGATAGGGTCTCACTTCCGCTTATGATCTTCTCCCTTGATGGTCCTAGGGTCCTCTGTTCCTGGACTGTAAGATTAACTGCTTCCCCATTTATGTTACAAAACTTCTACCTTTACTGTTGTGACAGTTGCAATTAGTCATGATAACAATTGCTCACTCTTGAATCATAAGAATCCTATCCCCATCTCCTTTCACCAGACCCATCTAAACAAGATAAAAACTATTCAGCGGGGATTCTACCTCCTCTGCCCCCACTCTGAAATGAAACTCCCTCTTGAAAATTTGTAAGCCAGCCACTTTGTGCCATTATAGCCTCTCCCATTTTAGGTTGCCAATGTCTAAGTTGTCCTTCCCAATCAAACCTTGTGTACAGATAGGATTGATCCTTGATGTGAAGGTTCCTTGCTTCTGAGTTGGTATTTTGAGCTTCTACATTCATAAGTGCAGGCCAAGTTCATCAGATTGTACCATTTTACACTTGTTTCATTTATCAAAAAATTTTTTTATCATCCTCTAGTCAAGTTCTAATCATCAAGCTATCAAAGCTAGGTCAAATGGGTACTATCTGTGGGTTTGGGCATTCTTGTGCATCTCCCCTCACTTCATATTAGCTGGATGCTTCACTCTTGGCTGTAGCCCTCCATGGCTATGTCCTTGTCCATGGGCTCAGGAGACCCCAGGTCTTACCATACTTCAGACCAACCAGCCTTTCCTCTTCTCTCATCTCCTGGTTAATGGGAGTCTATGGAACATGGTTGAACTCAGCCCATTTCTTCATTGCTGCCTTTCCACCTCCTCCACTCACCAGTAGACAAATGTTGCCAGTAAGCTTGCATGCCTGCTCATGTGTTCCCTTTGAGTTTCAGTCTTGGAAGGGGGTTTGTGCTGAAGGGACCCGATTGCTTGCCTTGATGGTTTCCCGGATAACAACTTGCTAGTTCTTACAGTAGCCAATCAGACTGCCATTTTTGTTTTTCCTGCTGGTCTTTCTTTCAAGAAGTACCTTCTGGTCATCTAGCTGTTACAGGCTGGTCTACTTGTTTTTTCAAGTGGGAATGCCCCACCTCAGAACGTTCTGGATGGGGCTCAGGATTCCACTTAAGGTCCTATATACTACAAAGGTTCCGCAAGAAGCCTATTTCACTGGGCAAGTTCTAGAACCCCTTTTAGGCATTCCAATCAGTTATATACTGAAGATGAGCTTACAAGCTTTCTGTAATTATATTTCCTGATATTCCTTTCTATCTCACTCAAGTGTTTATTTTTATAACAGTAGGCAAGGGAAACTAATATACATAAGACAGTCAAGAATCTTCACATTATTTCCCCTCTTTCATGCACTCAGACTGTTCTTCAATCTCTGTATCACAGAGGCCGGTTGTTCCAAGGTTGAGCATACATCACTATTTACCTCTGTCCCATTTTCCCCATGCAAACCTACCTAAGTGTTCCTCTGTCTGCCTTATTCTTCCATCCCTTTCTCCCTTCTGTGTATTGCCCTCCCCAACACCTGAACGATGTATGATGTGTCTATCCCCTAGTCTGTGCTCTACCATCACCTCCCTTCCACCCCTAGAAACCAACAAAGAATTTTTTTTTTCCCCTTTTAGTTTGGGTATCTTTTCTTAAGCTTTTACAATAATGATCTCATGCAATATTAGTCCTTTTGTTACTGACTAATTTCACTCAGCATAATGTCTCAAGGATCATCCATGTTATGTGGTGGCTTATAGCTTCCTTGTTATTCTTCAAGGTAGCATAATTTTCCATTGTGTGTATGTGCGAAAGTTTTATTCATTCTTCCATTGATGGGCACTTAGACTGTCTCCATCTTTTTGCTATTGTGAATAGTGCAGCTGTGAACATTGGTGTGCATATATCTACTCGTATTCTGGCTCGTATTTCTTGTGGATAGATACCAAGTAGAGGAATTGCTGGATCATAAGGTATTTCTATTTCTAACTTTCTGAGGCAGCGCCATACCATTTTCCAGAGTGGTTGAATCATTTTTGCATTCCCACCAGCAATATAGGAGGGTCCCAGTCTCTCCACATCCTTGCCAGCATTTATTGCTCTCTGCTTTTTTGAACTTCACTGTTATTGCTGGTGTGAGATGATGTGTCATTGTTGTTGTGATTTTCACCTCTCTAATGGCTAATACACTGTCACATACATTGACAGAGAACTTCCAGAGATTCAAACGGATTCAGAAGAGCTCTGAAATGAGGGATATCATTGCTGATGTCCAATGTATCTTGGTTGAAAGCAGAGAATATCAGAAAGATATTTGTGCTTTATTGACTACGTAAAAGTTTTCAATTGTGTGGATCATGACAAGCTATAGACAACATTGTGAAGTATGAGTATTCCAGAACACTGAATTGTGCTCATGAAGAATCTGTACATGGATCAAGAGGCACTGTTCGAACAGAACATGGGAACACTGAATGGTTTAAAATTAAGAAAGGTGTACGGCAGGGTTGTATTCCTTCACCTTACTTATTCAAACTGTATGTTGAGCAAATAATCTGAGAAGCTGGGTTCTATGAAGAAAAA
>NW_006408750.1:2099840-2101423 GCF_000296735.1 Chrysochloris asiatica
TTTTGATTCATATAAGTATCTAATTTTTACTATGTGTCAATCATCTATTTTGTCTTTTGTTTGTGCAGTTCTCACAATGTTTGGTAGTCTGTGTGTGCCCTTTATTGTTGATATTGTTAGGTGCTGTCGAGTTGGTTCTGACCCATAGTGACCCTGTATAGGGTTTCCAAGGAGCAGCTGGTGAGCTTGAACCACCAACCTTGCAGTTCAAACGACTTTGCAGTCTAGCACGTTAACCCACAGCGTCACACCAGGACTTTATTAGAGCCCTTAAATTTGTGCCTAGTTTTTCAATGATGACCTTTATAATTTAGGTCTTTAACATGCAATTAGTTTTTGTATATGATGTGAGATAAGGGTCTTATTTCTATCTTTTGCATATAGATTCCTATTTCTGCCAGCACCATCTGTTGAAAAGACTGTATCCTCCTCTTTCAGCGTACTTTGGCCTTTTGTCAAAGATCAGTTGGCTGTATGTGGATGGGTAATATCTGGATTCTTGATTCTATTCCATTGATCTATGTGTCTTTCATTGTACCAGTACCAAGCTTTTTTGACCACTGTAGCCGTGTAGTAAACCTTGAAATCAAGGAGTGAGAGGCTTCCAACTTTGTTCTTCTTCTTAAGCAGTGCTTTGCTTATCTGGGGACTCTTTTCTTTCCATATAAAATTTGTAATCTTTTTTCCATCTCTTTTAAAGAGTGCCATTGGAATCTGGATTGAGATTGCGTTATATGTGTAGATTGCTTTGGGTAGTATAGACATTTTTACTATATTAAGTCTTCCTATCCACGAGCATGGTATATTCCATTTTTGCAAGTTTCTGTTGGTTTCTTGTAGTAGTGTTTTGTCATTTTTTTTGTTTCTCTGGTTAGATTTATTTCTAAATATTTCATCCTTTTGTTGGCTATTGTAAATGGCACTACTTTCCTAATTTTCTTTTCAGTGCTGTCATTATTAATATGTTGTTATTAGGTGCCATTGAATCGGTACCAACTCATAGCAACCCTATGCACAACAGAACAAAACACTGTACGGTTCTGGGACAACCTCATAATTGTTGCTACACTCGAGCCTTATCGATGCTGCCACTTTCCCAATCCATCTCACTGGGAGTCTTCCTCTTTTTCTCTGACGCTCCCACCTTACCAAACATGATATCATTCTCTAGCGACTGGTCCCTCCTGACAATATGTCCAAAGTATGAGAGATGAAGTTTGGCCATACTGGTCTCCAAGGAGCATCTGGCTGTACTTCTTCCAACACAGATCTGTTTGTTCTTTTGTCAGTCCATGGTACTTTCAATATTCTCCTCCAACACCATTAACTCAAAAGCATCAATTCTTCTGCAATCTTCCTTATTCACTGTCCAGCTTTTATATGCATATGAGGTTATTGAAAATACCATGGCTTGGGTCAGGCACCTTAGTTCTCAAGCTGACATCTTTGCTCTTCAACACTGTAAAAAGGTCTTATGTAGCAGATTTGCCTAATACAATACCTTGTTTGATTTCTTGACTGCTGTTTCCATGAGTGTTGATGGTTGTTGATCCAAGAAGAATGAAGTTCTTGACAACTTCAGT
>NW_006408750.1:2101938-2104380 GCF_000296735.1 Chrysochloris asiatica
ACATCAGCAATGATATCCCTCATTCCATGTACTCTTCAGAATCCAGCTTGAATATCTGGAAGTTCTTTGTCAGTGTATGCTTATGTATAGTCGTTTCTGTGTTGCCTTTAGTAAAACTTTACTCACATGGGATATCTAAGATGATAATGTCTGATGATTTCCACCCATTCAATCACCTCTCTTTGGAATGGGCCCAAATACAGATCTCTGCCAATCAGTTGGACAGATAGTTGTCTTCCAAATTTCTTACTATAGATTAGTGAGTGCCTCCATTACCACCTCACTTTCTTGAAAGATTTTGTTAGTATAGAGGAATCCATTATTCGTATAGAGGAATCTGATTCTTGTATGTTGATCTTGTGTCCTGCCACTTTGCTGAATCTTCCAATGAGTCCTAGTAGGTTTTTTGCTGAGTCTTTGGGGTTTTCTATGTATAGGATCACATCTTCTGCAAACAGAGTTTTACTTCTTTGCCTATTTGGATGCCTTTAATTTCCCTATGGTGCCTTAAAGCTCTCTTTGTCTTTCAAAACAATATTGAATAGAGTGGTGTTAAAGGGTTCCTGTTTGCAAAGGGAAGGCTTTCAGTTTCTCTCCATTGAGAGTGATGTTGGCTTTTGGTTTTGTTTATGTGCTGTTAATTACGTTGCAGAATTTCCTTTCAATTCCTACTCTGTTGAGTGTTTTTATGAGGAATCGATGATACTGGATTTTGTCAAATGCCTTTTCTGCATCAATTGATATGATCAAATTATTCTTTTCCTTTTTTTTTTCTTTACATGGTGGATTACATTGATTATTTTTCTAATATTGAATCATCCTTGCATCCCTGATATGAATCTCACTGGGATTATTATTATTTTTTATTTGATGTTAAATTCTGTTGGCTAGGTTTATTGAGAATTTTTGCATCTATGTTCCTGAGGGAGATTGGTCTATAATTTTCTTTCTTAGTGATGTCCTTCCCTGGTTTTGGTATGAGGGTTATACTTGCTTCATAAAATGTATTAGGAAGATTTCCATCCTTTTCTATGTTCTGGAATAATTTGAGTAGAATTGGTATTTCTTTTCACTAAATGGGAAAACTTGGTGGTGAAGCCATCTGGACCTGGACTTTTTTTATTGGGATTTTTTTGATGACCTGGTCAATTTCTTCTTTTGTTATAGGTTCTGTTCAAGTTTTCTACTTTGTGTAAATTTAGGTTGGTCGTGTTTTTTTCTAAAAATGTATCTATCTCCTCTAGATTTTAAAATTTGTTGGAGTACAACTCTTCATAGTATTCTGTTTTTATTTCTGTTGGTTCTGTTGTGACATTACCCATGTGGTTTCTTATGCATGTTATGTGTCTTTTCCCACTTTTTTTTTGTTAGGTTTGCCAATGGTTTGTTAATTTTATTAATCCTTTCAAAGAACCAGCTTATTCTTCTGTTGATTATCTTGATTTTTTTCTGTTTTCTGTCTCATTTGTTTCTATTCTAATCATTATTATTTCATTTCTTCTGTTGACTATAGATTTACTTTGCTGGTCTGTTTCTAATTGTTGGAGATCTGATGTTAATATTTTGATTTTGGTTCTTTCTTTTTTTGGGGTGTGTGCATTTATTCCAATTTTCCTCTCAGCACTGCTTTTGCTATGTCCCAAAAATTTTGGTATGTTGTGTTTTCATTCTCATTTGTTTCTAGGAACTTTGTGAATTCAACTTTTATTTGTTCTACTACCCGTTTTTCTAATATTGAACCATCCTTTTAAGCAGGGTGTCATCCAATTTCCATGTGTTTGTATTTCCTTGGTCTTCGTATTGTTGATTTCTAATTTTATTGCATTGCGGTCTGAGAAGATGCTTTGTAGTATTTTGATCTTTGTAAATTTATGGAGGCTTGTTTTGTGGCCTAACACATGGTCTATTCTGGAGAATGTTCCATGTGCACTGGAAAAGAATGTGTATTGTGCTGTTATTGTGTTGAATGCTCTGTACACAAATATGAGGTCAAATTGGCTGATAATGTTGGTTAGTTCCTCTGTGTCTTTGTCAAGTTTCTTTCTGGTTCTTTTATCCTTTTGTGAAAGTGATGTATTAATATTTCCCACCATTATTATGGATTTTTCTGTTTTTTCAAATCTATTAATGTTTTGTTTATATATTTTGGAACTCTTTCATTGGGAGTGTAGATATTTATTATGGCTATGCCATATTGTTTATTTGACCCTTGAATCATGAGATAATGTCCATCTTTATCTCTTATGCTGGTTTTTGCCTTAAAGTTTATTTAAGCAGAGATTATTATTGCCTCTCTAGCTCATTTTTTATTGCAATTATTTGATATATATTTTTTCATTTAACTTTTAGACTGTTTTTGCCTTTATGTGTAAGATGTATCTCTTGCAGATAGTATACTGACAGATCTTATTTTCTTATCCATTCGGCCACTCTCTGTCTCCT
>NW_006408750.1:2106805-2108176 GCF_000296735.1 Chrysochloris asiatica
AAATCCCACAAGCAGTAAGCCTGCTGTCATTCTAAACATTCTTTTATATGTAGTTCAAGAGTTCTGGGGTCTTCCCCTGAACCTGCTTCATCTGGTGTTGTGTGTTATTGCTGGCGGAGGTCTGCACTGCACATCTCTCTAATCAATCATTAAGCCCCGCTCCCTGATCTATAACACTTTAAACAGGTCTTTTGCAGCAGATTTGCCTAATGCAATACATTGTTTGATTTCATCAGTACTTCATGTCTCTGCTTCCAGCAAGCAAGGTAGTATATCTGCATATTGCAAGTTGTTAGTGAGTCTTTGTCAAATCCTGTAGCCACATTCCTTTTAATATAATCCACCTTCTCAGAATACTTGCTCAGCATAGATTGAATAAATATCATGAAAGAACACAACCCTGATGTATATCTTCCTTGAGTTTGAATCATTCAATATCCCTGTGTCCTGTCTCTTGGTCTACATATACAGGTTTCTAGTGAGCCTAATTAAGTATTCTGAATTTCTACTTCTTGGCAATATTGTCCATGGTTTGTTATGATCCATACAGTAGAGTGCCTTTACATAGTTAGTAGAGTGTAAGTAACATCTTTCTTTCTGGGGTCCTAGTGTGGCACTTGGGTTCATGCACCAATCTTCAAAATCATTTGAACAGCAAGGTCAGTGGGTCAAACTCACCAACCGCTCCTCGGAAACCCTATACAGGGTCACTATGGGTCTCTATTGACTCGATGGTACGTAACAACTACAAACATCTTTCTGGTATTTTCTGCATCCAGCCAAGTAATGGCAGCAATAATGACCCTCATTCATATCCTCTTCTGAATCTGACATACATTTATAGCAGCTCTCTGTTGATGCATTGCTGCAACCATTTTTGAATTATGTTCAGCAAAATTTTATTTGCATATAATATTAATGATATTGTTCAATGATTTCCACATTCTGTTGTGTCACCTTTATTTGGAATGAGCAAAATATGGCTCTCTTTCATTTGGTTGGCCAGGTAGCTGTAGCACTGCATCAGTGTGTTAAAAACATTTCAGTTTATATTCCATCAATCTCTGGAGTCTTGTTTTTTTGCCAATGCTTTCAGTACATCTTAGACTTCTTCCTTCAATACCATTGATTCTTGATCACAGGCTCCCTCTTCAAATGGTTAAATCTTGACCGATTATTTTTGGCACTGTCACTCTGTGTTCCAGCTTCTTTTGATGCTTACCTCATTCAGTATTTTGCCCATAGAATCTTTCTGTATTGCTACCTGAAGCTTGATTGTTTTTCCTTCAGTTCTTTCAGCTTGATAACTGCTGAGCATGCTTTTCCCTTTTGGTTTTCTAACTGCAGGTTTTTGCACATTTTGTTTTAATA
>NW_006408750.1:2109660-2159959 GCF_000296735.1 Chrysochloris asiatica
TGTTTCCTGGGCAAGCAAGTTGCTTGTTCTTGTATTAACAGTCGGTCTGCTTATGTTGTTTTATATTTTTCCTGTAGGTCTTTCTTTCAAGAAGTATCTTCTGTTCTTCTAGCCACTCCAGGTTGGTCTGCTTGTCCTTTCAAGTACATTTTACTTTCTTAATGCCGTCCCACAACTCTTTTGGTCTTTGGTATCTAATGCATCAAAGTGTTCTTGAGATGGTCTCTGGTATGTTCAAGGTCATATTTTCTTTCTCATGTATTTCTCATTTTTTTCAGGTTTAGACTGAACTTGCACAAGAACAACTGATGGTCTTTTCAAAAATTGACACTGGTCTTGTTTTGAGTGATGATTTTGAGCTTCTCCACTGTCTGTTCTCATAGATGTAGTCAATTTGATTCTTGTGTATTCCATCTAATGAGGTCCATGTGTACAGTCACCTTTATGTTGTTTAGATATGGAATTTACAATGAAAAGAATTGGTCTTGGAAAATTCTATCATGTGGTTTCCAGCATCATTTCCATCGCTAAGGCCACATTCTCTTTGTTGCCAACGTTTATGTTCCTATCACTGGTAATTATCAGTGTGTGTTAATGTACATGTTTGATCAAGTTCAGACTGAAGAAGTTGGTTGTCGAGTTGCTTCCGACTTATACCAACCCTCTGTAGAGTTTCCAAGATGCAACTGGTGGATTTGAACTCCCAGCCTTGTGATTCAAATCAAGTTTCAGTACCAGTGCTTATTCTCCAGCGCCACACCAGGACTCAGAAGATGTTAGTAGAATTCAATTTTATCATCTTTAGCTTTAGTGGCTGGTGTGTAAATTTGAATAATAGTCATATAAAGTGGTCTTCCTTGTATGCATGTGGATATTATCCCCTCACAGACAGCATGGGACTTCAAGATAGATCTTGAAATGCTCTTCTTGATGATGACTGTGACATTATTTCTCTTCAATTTGACATTACTGGCATAATGAACCTTACAATTTTCTGATTCACAATACCAGTACTGCCCATTTCAACTCACTAATGCCTAGGGTATCGATCTTTATGTGGCCTATTTCATTTTTGACCACTTCCAATTTCCATAGATTCATACTTTGTGATTCTAATTATTAATGGATGTTTGCAGTTGTTTCTTCTCATTTTGAGTTGTATTGTATAGTAAACACAGGTCCTGGAAGTTCTGCTTCATCCACATTACAAAGGTCAATTCTCCTTTGAGCAGGCAGCTCTTCCCCAGTTGTATTTTGAGAACCTTTCAACCTGAGGATCTTAATCTTTCATCATATCATAAAAGTGTTCCACTGTTATTCATAAGATTTTCAGTGGCTAACATTTCAGAATTGATCCACCATGCCTCCTTTCTGTGTTAGTTTGGAGACTGTGCTGAAAATTGACCCACCATAGGTGCCCCTGCTGATATAATACCTGTGACAGCAACACACGTCACCACAGCACGACAGACTGACAGATGAGTGGTAGGATAGTTGGATAGGTGGAAAGCAATCATACGAAACTCCTTGAAACTACCTAAAGTTAAGTATTGGGGAAGAGTCCATTAGTAGGAAAAAATAAACCTTTGCCCTGTTAAATTCCAAGTCATCCTTTAGAACTCAGCCCAGTGAAGACATCTCAAAGGTTTTCCTGGCTGTTTTTCCCTGTATCTATCTTTAAAGTATTCAATTCACATATTTTCTTCTTACGAAACTGAATGGTAATTACACATATGGTAGTTTGCCTCTAGTATTTTGTTGTTGTTGTTGTTGTTAAGTACCGTGGAGTCGGTTCCGGCTCATAGTGACCTTGCACTGGTTTTCCAAGGCTACAAATCTTTACGGGAGCAGAAAGCCTCATCTTTTTCCCACGAAACAGCTGGTAGTTTCGAACTGCTGACCTTGAGGTTAGCAGCCTGATTCGTAACCTCAGTACCATAAAACTCACTTATTTTAAGTTCTCTCATGCCCCAGTGCAATTAACAGTTAATCCCATCCTCAGCCATAGGCAACTACTGATCTTTCTGTCCTTATAGATTTGTCTTTTCTGGACATTACCTGTTAAGTAGAATTGTAATACGTGGTCTTTGGTGTCTGACTTTCACTTAATGTTACGTTTCTTAAGTTCTTCTATGTGAAACAAGTATCAGTATTCATCTCTTTTCTTGCTGAGTAGTATTCCATAGTATGGTAACACTGCATTTTTTTCCGTTCATCAGTTGATGGACATCTGGTTTTCTCCCACTTTTTGGCTATTATGAATAATGTTATGAACATTTGCATGCAAGTCGTGTGGTGGATGTTTTCATTTCTCTTAGGTAGATACCTAGAAGAGGAATTGCTGAGTTGTATGCTTCTTATCTTAGATTCTTTCAGGGTAGCAACCTCATCTTATTTTGTCTTCGTGGACTTTGAATTGGCTTATCTAGTATGCCTGCAACATAGTGAGTAGTGAAAGTGGTCAATAGGTATTTATGAAATAGGCTCAGGTTTTATGAGCCTGTACTGGAGTCCTGGTGTGGCGCTATGGGTTAATGTGCCAGTCTGCTAAGCCATTTGAACTGTAAGGTCGGCAGTTCAAGCTCACCAGCTGCTCCTCGGAAACCCTATAGAGGGTCGCTATGGGTCAGAACCGACTTGCTGGCGCTTAACAACAGTTGGTCTTTATGCACACTCTCCTTTTGTAAGTGTTCCCCTTCATCCCCATTTTGAAAGTGTTCATTTTTATCCTCATTCAAGCAAACAATCCTGGTGGCTTTAGATGGCCTACATTAATTCCAGCATTTTGTTGTTGTTAGGTGCAATCAAGTTGGTACCCACCCACAGCGACATTATGCACAGCATAACGAAACACTGCCGATCTTGGGCCAACCCACTATTGTTGTCACGCTTGAGCCCACTGATGCTGCCACTTTGCCAATCCATCTCGCTGGGGGTCTTTCTCTTTTTTTCTGACCCTCCACCTTATCAAACATGATATCCTTCTTCAGTGGCTGGTCCCTCCTGACAATATGTCTGAAGTCTGAGAGACCATTCTGGCCTCCAAGTATTTCCAGGATAGTCCATGTATACTCAAAGACAGTGCTTTGTATGAAAGACCGTGCCACATTAATTAAAAAAAAAAAAAAAGCTTGTGGTTTAAATTGTGTATGTTATTCCTACTCTTGACTATTTTCTGGTGAGGGTACACAATAAGCCAAAAAGTATAAATTGTCTTTTGCTCAAGAAGTGAGCTGGATAGAATGAGGTAAAATGTTTTAGGTGTCTGGTGTGGTCTACATGAACATTTTTGTTCTGAAATGCACATGTCTGTACCCCTACAAAGTAAAAATGTTACCCTACCAAACACTGACTCATTTTTAACTTGGAAACTGGAAGGCTGGGTTCTCTCACCAGAAAGTGCTATTTAGTTACTAAGGCTATTAAGAGCACTTAACTGCCAGCGAAATGAGATTAGCTGAAGATCTAAAACAAATATTCAACTAGTATACATGCCTCTGAAGTTTCCATCACTTTTTATACCCAAAGTCTGTTCTCTGCAAAGCAGAGAACAAATTTTCACTTGCATCAGTTTTCATTTATAAACAGCTCTTTTCCTCAAATTTGAATTAGAGGAATACGCTTGTTGAGAAATATCAAGCGTATTTGAGAAATACGCTTGTTGACTTTCCTGTGGGCTTTAGGGAGTTAGACAGGCTTCTTGTATATTCGAGAAACCAAAGGGTCTTCTGTCATCTGTGGGCAGCCACTGTTTACACCATCAACATCCCCAGGGGATAGGACACATGTTTTTAAGAGGCGGAAATATCATTGTTAATGTCTAAATCAGAGCTAATAAAAAGGGATTCAAAGAAATGAGATCGTTTGTCAAAAGATCTGACACATAATACTCAGTATGGAGCTTCAAATGAGTAATTTCTCATATTAATAGTTTCTCAGTAGTGGTTAACAGCATGGTCTCTGGAGTCAGATGCCCAGAAAAAAAGTCCTCTTTAACAGCTTCCAACCTCTAACCACAGGCAAGTTAGGTACTCTGTTCTTTAAGGTCCAGTTTCCTCCTATAAACACAACATGTATTTTATACTAGCATTTTACAGAGTTGTGAGCATTAAATGAGATAATGCACACCTACTCCTACTTTATACATTTCACATTTATGGCAATAGTGAAAAATGTACTATCACCTATTTTGCATATTAACGATTCACATCTGACAGTAATGAATTCGGAGGTGTGAAGTGAGAGTTAACACTGTGAGAGGTAAGGTTATGTATCAACTTGGTTGGACCAGTATTCTCAGTGGTTTATGTAATTGGAAGATGTGAAAAGATGTAGTCATCCTCCGTTTTTGCTTAAGGCTGACTTTTCATAATGACCCTGTCTCGTTGGTAAGTGAAGAATGGGTGGATAGGAAAGCGGGTCTGATAACACAGTAAATGTCAAATACAATGGAATCTCTTAAAAAAGCATTTTAATTTAAAAACAGAAAAACAAAAGCTGGCTTGAATACCAGAGGTTTTCCATTGAAATGTCAACAAAATGGAAATCCACAGCTATGAATTGGTTGCTTAGGCTGATCATTTCCTTCTTTATAAAACTGTCTTCTGCATTTGCCATCATTTTATTCATTCATTCCTTTATTCACTGGGTAAGGGTTTACTGGTACATTGTGAAAATGTTCTACAAATCCAAGGTTTATGCTTGAAGTGAATAGTGAATAGTAAAGAATGCAAGGTAATAATGTGTATACCTACTTTTTTTTAAACTTAACATCTCTGACCTGTACTTCAGATACCGAGAAAGGAGATTCATTATACATATTATATGCATCGCTTCCATCCAATACTCTTAATCAGATAGTATCTTCTGCATTTATCATATAGTAGGCAAGTCCTGGAGTCCTATTGTGGTGTTGTGGGTTATGCGCTGAACTGCAAAGTCAATTTGATCCACAAGACAGGTGGTTCAAGCTTACCAGCTACTCCTTGGAAACCGTATACATGGTCGCTATGGGTCGGAACTGACCCAATGGCACTTAACGACAACAACAACAGGCAAGTCCTGGTGTGGCACTGTAGAATAAGCACTGGACTGCTTACCACATGGTGAGTGGTTCAAGCCCACCAGTCGCTTCTTAGAAACCCTACATAGGGTTGCTATGAGTCAGAATGGGCTTGATTGGACTTAAGGACAACACAGCATGTAGAAAATACTTGATTCACATATGGTGGATAAGGCAAATATAATTTCTAAATGATAATGTTGTTTTTTTTTACTGATAGAGCTCTCCTGTGGAGAATATTATTTATAGAAAAGTCTGTTTGGTCATGGAGTTGGTGGATATGATCTGAAAACAATGGCTTTAGAAAATATTAGATAGATTGTATAGAAGAGTTGGTTTCCTTCCTGTGCCTTTGCCTTTGATACTGTGCAGTGCTGCTAAGTCCTTAAAATATTTATGCCCCTTTCTTTGGAGAGATTAAAAAAAAATAGCAGGGTAAGGGTTTTGACTAGAAACATTTGTTAGTATAGAATGTCCCCTTTCATGATAAAGACTGATATCTTTGGAGCTGCCTCATGAATGACCTCTGTCTTTCCTTAGTACCCTTTGCCAGAATTGGCCCACAGCCACTTATGACCTGGATGTGACAATCTGTGGGTCTCTGGCACCAGGGTTAAGCTAATTTTAAATGTATGCCATATTAGCATGCCAACAATGCCACATGAGTATTCCAGATGTCTACTTTATCATCATCTTAAGGCTCTTGAGAGGTAGTATAGTAACGCTACTTTCAACTGAAAAAGAAAAAGTAGGGAAATTGGAATTGCACGAGTTCTACAAAAGCATGTTGGAGGCATATAATGAAAAAGCAGATTTTTTTTTATTATGATGTTTCTCCATATTTGGCATTGCTGTAAATGGCTAACTAACATTTACTGCCAATTCAGTACAAATGTGTGGTTTGGTAATACCAGAACAGCAAATTTAAATGAAAAATAAAAGTTAAACATTTCCACACAAGATTTTACAGTCTGACATTTCACTGTGTAGGTAAAGACATTTGTATTTTCCACTACAGCTTATTCAGCATGAATAAAAAAAACTACAACTTTTATTTTTAAACAGGAGTCACTGGTTTTTAATTTTTACACATTTTAAAATTACTGTGATAAAAAATAATGAAAAAGCTTCTTAATAATGCCATACACAGTATAATATAGATTTGTCCCCATTATATAGCATTTGTTTAATATACAAAATAGAATATTGACACACTTGAATCTATATGTAGTTGAGCAAGTTATTTGAGGAGGGTATTTTCATATAGCCTTTCTTCAGAAAATAAAATCTTTTCAGACATTTTCTAGAAAGATGCTAATCCTTTCCTGAAAACCTGATCACTAATCCTCAGTGGAACAGGCTAATTCAGAATAGCCTGGAAAACCATGAAACTTCCATCCAAAGTGGTTTAAAGTATCCTCTTTAAAAAACTTTTATCACTTTTATTTCCCCTTCCAACATTGAAATTAGGCACATAAAAACACATTCATCTATAGCTACAGTCATCTGTTTGACCAACCAAGATGAAAATCTCACCAACGGCTGCCATGGTGCTTCAATTTGGGCAGAGCAGGGTCTAATGAGATTGTTTATTCCACAGTGACAGAGTTCTAGGGTTTTCCAAGAGGGCATTAAATAATATTTAATGGTAACAGGCTGTACAGATAGGTAAAATTGGAATTGTCTCCCCCGCCCCCTCCCCAACATTCTTTAAGTGCAGCTGGCTTTCCTTCACGTGCATGCCGTCCATTTTATGCTCTTCAGATACAGATCCTGGTGGTTTTTCTTCTGGGGTGGCCAATTTTTTTTTGTTTTTTTTTCTATTCAGGACCAGGCAGGCGTACTTCTAGGCTTCCATCCTGTAGTTCTAAATAAGTGGGTCTATACCCCAAAGCATTATTTCCTTTGCTCACTTCAGTACACCTTGTATGGTACCTCAGAGCAAGGCCTGAAAATATTGAGTCTTTCCCCCCTCCCCCAGCAGTAATTAAAAATACTTTTCAGGATTTTTTTGTGGAGTCACCTAAACATGTCACAATCTCTCATGGAAGTTACGACAAACTTAATTTGACATGACATGGTAAGAGAGATGTCACATACAGAGAAAATGAAGCTGCTGCCAAATAGCACCATTATCTATCTTTTTTTCCACTTGAATCCATAATTATAATCAGACAGTTTTAATTTAAAAAACTTTTTTCTCTCCTATGTATTCTGATTAAAAAGCCTTTTTTCGTTCCTATATATTCTGAATGGGCACAGCCTCTTCTTCCATTTAACGAACAGCCTCCTATGGTTGTTTGATTTCCTACTGACAACGAAAAGCACATTTTCACTAACTATATATTCTTAGACTCAAGGTTGTTAGGCCCAAAGATGAATGTGTGACATGCTTTCTAGTTTTATTTTATAAATGAACAATAATTTATTTTTCAGATGCTCTAATTGAAACTTAACACTGTCATTGATAATGATATTCAAGCAGTATTTCATAGGCACCATAAATTTTCACATCCAGCTGGGCTACAAACCATCTTAAAATACTTTGAGATCAATTTAAACTATTACAAAAGGAACATTCCCTTTTTGAGATTCATTCAAAAAAAAAAGCAAATGATTACATTTTCTTAATTAAATAACTTCTCCAAAATACTGAAAATAACAAATAACATTCAAAAAAGCATTCAAAAGGAGACATAAACATGTCCTCATTTTATTTGGAAATGAAGTCTTACTCAAGGTGGAGGATAGAAAGAATTAGTGTATTTATTGGCAACCTATGAGATTCTGCACTATTTACATATTGCTGGTACCTCTATGCATATTATTGCCAAACTTCTAAAGCCTCTGTTTGTACATTAAATTGTTGGAGAGGCTGCATATGAAAGTAACCCTGCTCTAGATGGTGCCTGTCAGTATGCCAAGCACCACCTGTCTGTCACGTTTACACACTTGCGTGCAGGGAGAGTTAGTGAACTAGCCCTGCCCTGGCAGACTCATTGTTGGAATGAGAAGGTGGTCAGAACGGGAGGCAGAGTAACTACTTCCTGGGTTCTGACAGAGCTGGAGCCTCAGCAACCTCACCACATACAGGACAAGTGTCTCATTGTCCTCTTTCCCTAGAGTAAACCTGCTTGGTTTGTGAGACCATCGCCGCCTGTATGAATGCTCGCACACACTAGAAATCATATAGGTTATCCATCTACATTTCTTTGACCCCTACAAAAAATATATAACATGTCGTGATAAAACAATCTCATCTAAAAATCATTCTTATTTTACACTATACAAGCTATTTTACAATCATTTTAATAAATTGCATGTAAAGCTGCAGTAGCCCTTCCCTTCCCAGATTAGTGAATACCAATATGATATATATCTGAAACTATAACTAAATATAAAAATATATTAGAAGTTTCATATTTTCAATATTAGATTTTCAGCTTCTTATTACACAAATAATTTGGCCACCTTGAATAGAAATCAAATTTCTTGTGGCTTAGTAAATATGTTAAGTTTTGAGTTTACAGAAAGTTGGTAAGGTGCACACAGAAAGGGCTACTACAGCTTCTAATTTGTTTAAAATGATAATTTTCAACAATGGGGAGGAATTCACAAGACTGTGTTAAACTCTATGGCACATATAGGGATGCGTAGTTTTACAAACATGGAAGTCTGACATACAATTCTAATTCACAAAAATCAGTAGCTGAGCTTTCCTGTACCCTCAGGAAAGAGAAACCAATTGGTGACAGATGGGAATGTGAAAATGGGTGTCTAGCCACTTTTGCCATATTAGAGATGTATTTTTTGAGTAAAGCTTAGCAAAAGGAATTACTTGCTCTGATTAAAAATCTCTCAGCTGTGTTGCAGCTGGTTATCTGGAACCTTAACTTTAAAGACATTGTACCAACTACTACAAAAGGTCCTGAAAGACAATTTACCAGCTTTCTTGTCATCTAACTATTTCAGAGGATAGGGGCATTAGGTACAAACAGGGCCTCTTGGTAGTTTTATTTTGTTAATTAGTCTTTTGCAACCATCATCCACAGTTTACCAAGCAGGTCATTGGACTAAGAGCCCTATACCAGTTAGGACGGTTAATCTGCACAACCTATATAATTCTCCACTGAAGCAGATATATACAAAATATGAGCCTGTTTTTGACAAGAATACTGGAGATTTGAGTCTATTTTTGTGGTCTTCTGACAGCTAAGTGCTATCAGGTGAGAAGCACCAACCCATTTTCACACAGAAGATTAATGTTTAGAGTTTATTTAGGAAAGCTATGAACTAGCTGCCCATCTTAAACAGCTGTACAACAGGCAACTTGAATACAAAAATTATGTAAGAAAAAATGAGCAAACGTAGTTCACTGAATATAAAGGAAATTGTTAAAACCAGACAATAAGAGCTATAAAAGGCACAACTTCCCTTTTCTGATATACACTTGTAAACTTTTTTCCAGATTTCCATGCATAAATCAAAATTGCTACCTTAACTATAGAGGGGAAAATACATCAACAAAAAAGTCTAGAAAACTGTATCCAGCCAACTGTAAAAAGTATGAGCAGAAAGTGTTTGCCTCACAGACTTTGGGCACTGGTGGTTCAGGTGCCCCCCTTCTGACAGTAGAGGTTACGCCACATGATTGTTCCTAATTTCTGGGATACACCTAAAGCATTCCACTTTCTACTCTTTCCATCACTGAAAAGTGATGGACCAACTGCTTCTGTTGCCAAGTCTTGGCCCTCTATAAACCACATGTAGTGCGTATTTAAAACAAAACAAGACAAAAAAGGAAAAAAAAAAAAAACAAACCAACCTACTACTGGACAAATTGAGAGTTTGTACAATAAAAGCTATAAATTTGACTTTCTTTAAGGCAATCTTGCTTATTAAGGCAGTCACTTTTGATGAAAGAGAAGCTTTTTGATATTTCCATTTGTATATTTTGATATCTGATTGGTGATGATTTCAGCTAACATCTCTGGGAATTCAATACTCATGGTCTTATCCAAAAATGTTTGGAAGCAATAGTTAAGGAGACTTTCAACCACCTGCAAGAGAAGATACAGTAATGATTAGTATTAAAAATTGATCAGTAGGGCGAACTCATGCTTATTGGCCTCTTCTTATGTTTTTTTTGTTTTGTTTTGTTTAAATATTTGACCTAGAATATACCCACCTCTACTGGAATTCCGCACCCCCCCACCCCCGGTCCAAGTAAAAATTTAAAAAGATTATAAAATGTCTTCTGTACTTGAGTGTTCATTTTGTTTAAGTTATATTTGTGGAATTAAGTGTTTCATGATAAACATGATTGTATTCTAATTTATGGGGTTGTTAAGTGCCATTGATTTGGTTCTGACTCATAGTGACCTTGTATCAGGTTTCCAAGGAATGGCTGGTGAGGCTGAAGCACCCATCATGAGGTTCAAACCGACCTTGCAGTCCAGTGCTTATCCTATAGTGTCATATCAGGACTCCATTTGTGCGGTTAATCATACAAAGACATGGAATTTTATGTTTTTTTATTTTTAAAACGTGCTGTTTTATATATTTATATCTATAAACTGTGTAACTGGACTCCTGGTGTGCAGCTTTGGCATCAACACTGGACTGCAAACCACAAGGCTGGCAGTTGAAACCGATCAGCTGCTCCCTGAAAACCAACTGGGAGGCAGTTAACAACAACATACATATAATATAGATGAAGCATTTCTTAACTAGCCTTAGGAAAAGTGTGTGCAAAGCTAAAATACATAAATTCAACTAAAACCATCACCAAAATCCAGGAGGGGCGGGGGGCTGGGGAATACTGGTATTCACACACACACATATGTATACAGGCTTCAACAATTTTGTGGAAAAATGGAATTTTTCCATGAACTTTTTGAAGTACCCTTTTTTGAATACATAATCAGAGCATACATTATGTTCCAGAAAAGTCCTTCCTATATCTGGCTTTATGTTTGATACTTACATCATGCATGGAGTCCAAGAGCTTTGTCAGTTGATAAAATCGCTGCCAGTTCTGACTGGAGTTTCCTTCCCGTTTGACAATGGCCTTTCCAAGTTCTTTAATATAGGTCATTCTGATTTCATCAAATAGCTCTTGGCTCTTCAAGCCTTCTTTAGGAACTGAAAGGTGAAGATGGAATCATGAATGAATTTTCTTGCTCTAACTTTACATATATGAACCCACCCACTGCCATGGTGTCTGTCCCAATCACAGTAGCCCTGTATCAGGGTTGCCAAGCCTGGAAATCTTTAAAGGAGCAGGCAGTCTCATCTTCCTCTCATGCAGCAGCTAGTGGGTGTGAACTGGTGATCTTGTAGTTAGCAGTCCAGTGCTTATCTTTTAGTACTACCAGGGCTCCTTACATATATGAAAGTTGTTGTTGTGAAGTGCCATCAAATCAATTCTGACACATAATGACCTTGTATAGGGTTTCTGAGGAGTGACTGGTGACTTTGAGCTATCAACCTTGTGGTTCAAACCGACTTTGAGTTCCACTCCATAATCCTACAGTGTTAAACTAGGACTCCTGTATGAAAGCAGGACAGACAGCACAGCTCATAACTTACAATGAGTTATTGTTGCTGTTAAGTGCTGTCGAGTCCATACCCACTCATAGAGACCCTTTATAGGGTTTCAAAAGAGCAGCTGTACATTAGAACCACCAGCCTTAGAGTTAGCAATCCAGTGCTTACCCTAATATGCCACATCAGGACTCCTTACAATGAGTAGCATACTAAATACAGGCATGATTTCAAAGAATCATCAAACCACTGCTGAGAGAATATTGGATAAAAGAACTGAAAAACTTGGTAAATGCTGTCGAGTCAGTTCTGACCTATAGTGACCCTGTATAGGGTTTCTGAGCAGTAGCTGGTGAGCTTGAACTGCTGACCTTACAAATCAAACCAACTTTGCCGTCCAATGCATTAACCCACAGCACCACATGGGGACTCTACATACAATAGAACAATACACTGCCTGTTCCTCTGCCATGCTCCCAATCATTGCTGTTTGAACCCACTGTTTCAGCCATTGTGTTTGTTAATCCATCTAGTTTAGAGTCTTGTTTCTCGCTGACACTTTACCAAGCATGATGTCCTTCTCCAGGGATTGATCCCTCCTGACAATGTATCCAAATTACATAAAACAAAAAAATCTCATCATCCTCACTTCTAAGGAGTATTCTTGAAGTACACTTTCAAGAGAGATTTGGTATATTCAATATTTTTTTGCCAACACCATAATTCAAATGCATAAGTTGTTTGATCTTCCTTATGTCCAGCTTTTGCATGCATATGAGGTGCATCTTAATCCTCAATATGTGCTTACCCTTGGTAAATCACTTGATCTCTCATCTACAAAATGGAGCTGGTAAGGATAGCTTCCGCTCTAGTTCACATGGCTATTTTGAAGACCAAATAAAATTATACATTGAATATTTAGTTATCCTTGGCTGTCATGTTGCACTTGAATTTAATTGTAGTAACAAGACACAGTAAGGTTCTACAACATTGTTTAAATTTATCTGTTCCACATCTCAGAATATCTATGTCACAAGTTAATTAGAACCTTATAAGCAGCTCTGGTAGCGTAGTGGTTACGAATCGGGCTGTGAACTGCAAGGTCAGCAGTTCGAAACTACCAGCTGCTCCGTGGGAGAAAGATGAGGCTTTCTGCTCCCGTAAAGATTTACAGCCTTGGAAACCCTGTACAGGGTCGCTATGGGTCGGAACCGACTCGACGGCACTTAACAACAACAACAATCAGTATGCAATAAATTTTATTAATATGATAACATTGGATATTTCATCTCAAAACAAATGTGCATGTCTTCAAAGTCCATCTATGTTGTATCATGTATTAGAACTTCATGTCTGTTTATAACGGAGTAGCATTCCATTTTATGTATGTACACCACATTTTGGTCATTCATCTGTTGGGCATTTGGGTTGTTTCTACCTTCTGACTATTGTAACTGACGCTATGAACACTGGTATACAAGGGTCTGTTTAAATCCTGTTTTAATTATTTTGCATATATAGCCTAGGACTTCTGGTGTGCATAGGGTTGCTATGAGTCAGAATCAACTCAAAGGCACCTAACAACTACAACCCAGGAGTGGACTTGCTGGTTCATAGGGTAATTCTGTACTAACTTTTTGAGAAACCACAAAACTGGTTTCCACAGTGACTGTGATCATATTTTACATATTTTCATCTTTGTAATGCTACCCCTTGGCAAAAAATAGCCTGTGGTGTGTACTAGTTCAATGTACTTTTTCATATTATCTACAGTGCACTGTAAGATAAGCATTGAGCTGCAAACCTCAAGGTCAGTGGTTCAAACTCACCAGATGTTCCTTGAAAACCCTACATAGGGTCACTCTGAGTTGGAACCAACTCGATGACATTAATGACAACAGCAGCAACACAATGATAAATTTAAACCATTATTTTTAGAAATAATGTCATCTTCATGGTATCAATCAGAACCATTATTAGCACTTTATCTGTTTATTCAAATAACATCCAGATCAACAATTACTTATGGCTTCCAAGTCAACAATAACAACTGCTATAGGTTACCTTCCAACAAGTCTCTAGCAATGATCTTTACCTTTAGGTATTTTTACTGGGTAGTAGAAAATTCTTTTGCCTTGATTAAAAATACTTCTTAAATCAATTAACATAATAAAACTTTTTGTGAAGCAAAAATAGTGCAGAAGCATTAAGATTTATGTGAGCCTTGTTGTTGTTAAGTGCCACTGAGTTGGTTCCAACTCACAGCAACCCTGCATAGGATTGGGAGGTGGGTTTAAACTGCTGACCAGTGCTGATCCTCTAGCATTATACCAGGAGAGTTAAAATATAGTGCAACAATCAGAGTGCTTAAAATTGTTTGCACCACTCAGGGACTCCTACCTGTAAAACCTGTTACTAACTGAATGAAGATTTAAAAAAATCTTTTAAAAAATCACAGATTAACTTATAACAAAGTATTTAACAAACACTAATCTGATACATCATTTTCACTATAATTGCCTAAAGATACCAACTGGTTCTTTTATTAGTAAAATGTCAGTATTTTAGTAATCTAATTTTTCTAGGAAATATCTTTGTTAGCTAAAAGTCATTTCAGTAAAGTTTTTATACCAATAGCCTAATCTAAATTTTCAAAATTGTTATGTGTTATAAGCTCCTGTTTCTATTTTCTAGATAGAACACTGCTGTCCAACAGTCTAGCTCCTATGCTACTTTAACCAATCCCCAGTAGTAATCAAGCACATCTTTCCCTCACATACATACATGAAGTGTTGCTGAGTCAATTCTGACTCATAGTGACCCTGTGTAAGGTTTCTGAGGAACAATTGGTGGGCTTGCATTGCTGACTTTGTGGTTAGCAGTCCAGTGCTTATCCTACAGCACCACACCAGGAGGACAACATAGAAGAGTAAAAAAATCATTCTAGTTGGCTTTTTACCTCGTTCTCCTACAGTGGTGTTAACCAAGGTCATACAAAGAAAGCAGTATGTGCAAATCAACAGAGACCTTTGTGCAACTTAAAAAAAAAAAAAAGAAAAAAAAAATATATATAATCCCTATTTGTCTTATTAACTTTCTATAGTTGACTATGCCTTAGTAAAATTTTACATTTACGAAAATCTCAATCATCTGAATAGCAGGAATTAGTAGCAGACTTGGTATAGCTATTAGTACTGTGCAAATTAATAAACCAATGTTTCTAGACTTTCTTATTTCTTGCTTTTGATATATTTAAAAATGAACTGGTGGTCTACCAACCTGACGAGAGAAGCAGTAAGGTTTTCATACAGAGATACTCTTCATAAGATACCTGAAGTCTTTGCAACTCAGAGGAAACATACATCATTTGTTTACATTGGTCATACATGTAGGGTAGAGACATTCTATTCCTGTGAAAGACAAGTATCATGGCTTCAGTTAGAAAGAAGTAATGCTAGTTCCTTAAAAAGTACATTTGTTGTTTTGTTTTCAATTGTAAAACTATGCTCTCATGAAGAAACGTATAACTCTTGCTGTTAATGCTAATTGCTAGTAAAATCAGAATTTTGGAAAATTTTCCTTATATTTGGTCCTGTGCTTAGAACATCTAACGAGACTAGTAAATAACTTAATTTTACATTGGAAAAAATATTTAAACATTTAAAACTTATTCCTACAGAATTTATTGATTTGTTCATTTAAATCAGGATTTTATGGCCAATTAGACAACAGTTTTCTAAAGACAACCATGTGTGATACTGTTTATAGTTCTGCAAAAGGCCAAAACTAGAACTTTTTGATACCCCGAATCTGTCTCTGACAAATATATGTAACTGCCATTATCATATCTGCCATTTCCAAGCAGATCTCTAAAGTTTCTAGTCTTCTGATACTAAAAGACTCAAACTGTGTCTGGTTCATGGCTTTTAATGTAGTTCAAGATCTTTCTCTTTTCATTTCTGGCAAGAAGTGATCTTGAACTTAACCAAAATAAACAGGCTATGGCTTTTCCCCTACTTTAAGAGAAGCTTTATTTCTTAATGTAATCAAATAAATCAGTCATGACTGTATATTGCCCAAGTGATCCCAGAGGATCTTGCCGGACTCTTCAAAGTTAAAATCTGCTCTTGCCAAAGGGACACCTTTCTTATGTCTTAATAGAATAGTAATCAAGCATTCAATTTCTAGGAATTATCTTTTTTCCTTTAGTTTCTTATACATGGTAATACTGCTCACGTAACAAAAACTTTCAACAGTCATTCTATTTGGCTTAAAAAGAAAGAGCATTCTTTACAACATTCAGATCTAAGGATAACTGTGCAACACACTGTTTTATACCTAAACCAAGGGTCAGAAGTTAACTATTTTCTGACAACTCAAATCTGCCTCTCACAAAACAGAGCAGTATGGAAACACAGTGGGTTAAGGCAAGAGAAATGGAGGTCTACCACTCCTACACACAGCAGCACAAAGACACAAGAATGAGAAATGGGGGATATATCCTTCAAAGCCATTTTCATACAAACCATCTGTCTTCCAGTAAAATTGAACACTGAGTAGAAATGTATGTTTCAAATTCTTTAAATTTCCAGAAAGCAATTTTTTATATCTCACAATGAAAACTAAATGTAATTTTTGGTCCAAAAAAAAAATTCATTTCCATAATTCATACTTGAAATATGTATGTGGCAACTACTGAACTCTAAATCTGGATACCACAATAAATTAGATTACTTAGGTTTCTAAAAGAGGGATGATAAGTCACAACTTTAATTCAAATTAAATAACTTCAAAATACTTTTAAGAAAGTGACTAATAAACATGATGCTTTTAAATAAGCATGGTTGGATTTGGAAATGGTCAAAAAGTACTTTGTTGTTGTTGTCAGGTGCCATCGAGTCGGAACCGACTCATAGCGACCCCATGCACAGCAGAAAGAAACAATGTCCGATCCTGGGCCAACCTCACTACCGCTGCCACACTTGATGCCATCAATGATGCCACCTGGCCAATCCATCTCATTAGGGGTCTTCCTCTTCTTCTCTGACCCTCCATCTTACCCAGCATGACATCCTTCTCTAGCGACTGTTCCCTCCTGACAATATGTCCAAAGTATGAGAGACGAAGTTTAGCTATCTTGGCCTCCAAGGAGCACTGTGACTGTGCCTCTTCAGAACAGATCTATTGGTTCTTTTGGCAGTCCATGGCACTTTCAGTATTTTCCTCCAACACCACAACTCAAAGGCATCAATTCTTCTACGATCTTCCTTATTCACTGTCCAGCTTTCACATCCATATAAGGTTATTGAAAATACCATGGCTTGGGTCATGGTACTTAGAGATTGTAAATGTCTTGTGTTTGAATATAGGCTAAACATGTTTATCAGTTAATTTAAAATCAACCAACTTAAACCTTGTTTAACTGTAATAGAGTGGTTTGATTTGTCTTTTCCTCTTCTGGTGATAGGCAAAGTGATTTCTTGCTCTGATACTGATACATGGAGGTTTGTGTGGAGCTGTGTTGGGGCCAAGTAAATGGCAGTACATACTAGCTCAGGACTGAGCTATGGGCCCCTTTTCTGGATTATATGAAATCTATTTCATCCTCTTGTCTTGTTGCTTCTCACTATGAAGCCTGGTCCTTCCCTTTCAGGTCTCAGCTCAAATGGCAACTCCTCCAAGAAGCATTAGCCACTCTATTCTAAGCAGACCACTCTCTAGTAAAAATTATCATAGTTCTGAAATTTTGGTGGTTAGCTATTGTCCTCCACTAGAACATTAAGCAACTCAAGGAGAGGAACTTTGCCTTGTTCTCTGCTATAGGAATGTGAAAGGCATATAGTGTAGTTAATAAATGCCTTCAAGTTGGTGCTAACTTAAGTGACCTAGCATAGGGTTTTCAAGGAGCAGTTGGTGGGTTTGAACTGCTGACCTTTCAGTTAGCAGTACAGTGCTTATCCTATAGTGCCACAACAGGACTTTATATTAGGAGTGCAATACATATTTGTTAGTCTCTAAAGTCCTTTACTGTCAGTGTCTTGTGCCTAGAATAAAATCTATGCTCTTTTTAATGACCTAAAAGATTCTCCTTGATTTGGCCCTATGTACTTCTCTAAACTCATACTATATCCTCCGTGGCCTTCTTTCAGTGTCTCAAACATGACAAGCTTGTATCAAGCCTGAAATGCCCTACCCCTTCACATAGCTTGTTCTTTTATTCCATTTAGAGAGGACTTCTATGGTCACAAATCTCATGTTGCTCCTCCTCTTCTCCCCCAATTATACATATTATGGCTCTTTGCTATAGTTATAGTTGTTTGACTTCCACCATTAATGTTAGTAGGGACTTGATCTATTATGCTATCAATAAGGGGGGTTTTGTAAAAGATTGTGAAAAAGTGGAATTGAAAAATAAATATAAAAATATAAACTTTATCTCTGAAAATAAGCTCCAACAAGGTCAAGACACTTTTGTAAGTGATGATACCAGCCATTTTGTCTATTCCTAAAAAACTAAGAGTCTTGGTAATTCAACCATGTCACTACAGTCTTTTTTAACCAACTGAAGAAAACAGGTGGCTTTTAAAGATTTGGAAACAAAACAAGTCAGAAGGAGCCAAATCAGAATTATAAGGTGGATGCCTAATGACTTCTCATTGAAACTCTTGCAAATTGTCCTGGTTTGATTAGAGGAATGAACAGGAGTTTTGTAGTGATAGAAAAGGCCTTTCTGGTGAAGCTTTCCCAGATGTTTTTCAGCTAAAGCTTTGGCCAACATTCTCAAAACGCTCTCATCATAAGCTGAAGTTACTGTTCTTTGGCCCATCAGGAAGTCAATAAACAAAATGGCTTGAGCATCCTCTAAAACTCTTGCCATGACCTTTACTCTTGATGGTTGGCTTTTGCTTTTACTTGATGGATCACTTTGACCTCTTGGCAACCATTAACTTGGTGCTTTGTTTTAAGGCTCTTACTGATAAAGCTAAGTTTCATCTCCTGTTAAAATTCTTCCAAGAAATACTTTAAGATCTTGATCTCACAAATTTAAAATTTCCATTGAAAGCTCTGCTTTTGTCTGCAGCTGATCTGGGTGCAAAGTTTTGATACCAATGGAACAGAAAGTTTGCAACTTAAACTTTTTAGTCAGTATTATATAAAGTGAACGAATTGAGATGTCTGTGGTGTTAGATATCAATTCTGCTGTTTGTTGTTGGTGCTCTTTACTTAGGGCACAGACAAGATTGTTTCTTCTAAAACTGATATGGATGGTCTGCTGCTGCAGGCTTCATCTTCAATTTCATCTGGTTCCCTCTTACAATGTATTAACCATTTGTAAACTGCTGATTTCTTTGGGACATTGTCCTTATAAGTTTGTATTGTAAAGCATCAGTGATTTCACCATTCTTCTACCCAAGCTTCACTACGAATGTTTGTTCTTGTTTTAGTTTTAGCAGAATTGATGCTGCTATGATAGAGGCTCGTTTCAAATTTATGTCCTACCTGTCTTAGTGCCTCAAACTAGATCCATTTCATACATTATAACAAGTTAGTATGAATTTACTTTGGTGCAAAAAAAAAATTCATTTTCCAAGAACCTTTTGAAGATTGCTGGTATTATATCCCACTAGGAGTCCTGGTAGTGCAGTGGTTTGAGTGGTTGGCTGCTAGCCAAAAGGTCAACAGTTCAAACCCCCCAGTCACTCTGTGAAGATGTGGTAGTCTGCTCCCATAAAGATTTACAGATCTGAAAACCTTATGAGCAGTTCCACTCTGTCATGCAGGGTTGACTAGAAGTCAGAATTGATTCAGTAGTAGTGAGGTGTGTTTTTTTATATCCCAGGTACCTAAAAGAATGTTCAAAATCAATGAATGAATAATGTATTGGAAAATATCACCAATGGAAAAACAACACCAAGTTTACCTCAATGGTTCAGTTAGGATTTATAGACCAGATTTCTACATAGCTAGCCTACTAAGTAGAAGGGAAACCAGAAACGTATTTATATAGTTTCAATTTATCCTGCTAGACATTGGCAAATTGGTTAAGTGCTTGGCCACTAAAGGAAAGGTTGGCAATTGAAATTTACCAGTCACTGTTTGGGAGGAAGATGAAGCAGTCTGCTTCCATAAAGATTTACAGCCTTGGGAGTCCTCTGGGCCCGGTCTACTGTCTTACAGGGTCACTGGGAGTCAGGGTTAACTTAACAGCAACAGGCTGGTTTCTGTTTTTACTTTCTGGTTTAGCACAAGGAAGGGGTGCCCTGGCTCTAGAATCACTGAACTATCTATGGCTTCTTACATATTGCTTAAGAGTTTAATTAAAAAATATCTGGACCTAATATTATCCAGGAACTCTGACAGCGTAGTGGGCTACAAGATCGGCTGATAACTACGAGGTCAGCAGTTTGAATCTACCAGTTGCTCTGTCGGAGAAAGATGAGGCTTTTTGCTCAAGTAAAGATTTACAGACTCAGAAACTCTACATACGTTTCTGTGTGTTGGAACCATCTCCATGACACACAACCAGTATTATTCAACCTGCGTTAAAACACAATAATGAAACCTACTACTTCATAGGGTCTTAGTGTGATGCTGTAGGATAAGCACTAGACTTATAACTACTACAAGGTCAGCAATTCAAACACACCAACTGCCCTTGGGAACCATACACAACAGGGTTGCTATGAATTGAAATTGACTCAACAGCACTTAACACAACAAAGGTAACAATGAGACATGCCCTTAACACTCAACTCAAATAATTGCTATTCATTTACACATCACTATGGAGTCTGGCACACTCAAAAGAATGCTTTCATGGAGTATCATTTTTGCTTTTCTTCATCTCTCTAATGTCTGCTTTTCTCTTTCCTCCAAACAGCCACTGCTCAATCAGTGTTAATTTTCAAACTCTTTGCCATCCCAAACAAAAACTGATGATGGATTGATTGATTGGCAATAGAGCACAATGGGACTATTATTCTGAAAATTCATTAATTTTTTGCGAACTGTTCTCAACAACATCCAGAGCCTACAAGGAAAGAAATTCCTATCCTTTAAACACAAATCTCCGTATTATACACTGCTTGAGACCATGTGTTTTTTGTGTGTCTGAACTCCCCATTTACATTCTAAAAAAGGCAATAAGTTATGGACGCAGTAAATATTAGATAGGAAGTGGTAAGATCTAGGTATATCCAGAAGACAGATCATTATGGTGATGTGAAAATCATAAACTCAGAGTACGTTTAGTGTGTGAAAAACAATGGGATAGGGGAGGCCAAGTTCTGGAAAGCCTGAAAGACCATGCTTAGTAGTCACTGGATAGTCAGTGAGGAGACACTGAAGACATCTGTGTGTATGAGAGACACGTTGTGATGAGAACTATTTTTGTGAAATTGTGGTTACGAATCGGGCTGCGAACTGCAGGGTCAGCAGTCTGAAACTACCAGCTGTTCCACGGGAGAAAGATGAGGCTTTCTGCTCCTGTAAAGATTTATAGCCTCAGAAACCCTGTACAGGGTCGCTATGAGTCGGAACAGACTCCATGGCACATAACAACAACATAGGAGTGAGTCCTGGTATGGTGCTGTGGGTTAAAGTGCTGGGCTGCAAAGTTGGTTTGAACCGCAAGGTCCGTGGATGAAGCTCACCAGTCACTCCTCAGAAACCCCATACAAGGTTGCTGTGGGTTGGAACCGACTTGACAGCACTTAACAACAACAACAACAGCATAGGAAGAAACAATTAGTCAACAAAGATTAAAGACAGAATACTAGAGAGACACCTGAAATATTTCAGAGTGAAAGCCTAAAGATGAGAACTGTGTATTGTTACGGACTGAACTGTGTCCCCAGAAAGACAGGGCTTTCCTCCAAAACTGGCAGAGAGAAAAGCCTTCTTCCAGAACTGGCACTTGAATTTGCACTTCCAGCCTCCTTGTAAGAAAATTAATTTGTTTGTGGTATTTCTATTACAGTAGCACTAGATAACTTAAACAATTAACTTGTAAAATCTTAAGGCTGAGATTACCAAGTCATCAACATTGAGGAAGGCTTGCCATGCAAAGAGTATGATACCTCTTGTTTCTGTATCCACATCTCCTCACCCCTTCAGCCTACATGGTCTCATTTGTAATTGTTCCTACTACCATGTTCCTTTTGCTTCCTGGAATGTTTGTGCCATTAAGTCAGTTCTGATTCAGTAACAAGCCCATATAGCATTTCTGAGGAGCAGCTGGTGGTTTCAACTACCGACCTTTCAGTCCAGTGCTTATCCTACAGCTCCATACCAGGACTCAAACCTTGGGATAGGATTATGTAATTAAAACAGTAGCATCACAACAGGAGCCCTTAATACGTACTATAGACTGTACTGAACTCAGAAATGCCCGCTGTTTAGAAATCATTCTTAGATGTATCCTGGGACATTAAGAATAGCATATATACATTTTCTCTGCATTACAATGGGTATGTCCAAACTGCTAATACACATTTCAAGTCTCCCCAGTTCCAAGACACCTGTTAGGACTAATTTGGTCCTCACTTTTCACAACAGTATTCCAATTCCATTAGGAAAACATTAGCTGGTTTAAAAATAGTCTTTGAAAACAGGCAAAATGACTCTCAAAAAACTTACTCAGTAATAATCAGATCAGGAGCAAAATACAGCATATTACTACTTGTTTGTCTATATGATCTCCACCCCAGGGCAAATGCCATGAGGAACATCCATGAGTATTGCAGTAGGGTCATTTGGTCATCCAGGTGTAAGTTCCTGAATCCTAAATTAAGAGAAATAAAAGCATGAGGAAACACCCTAGCTGCTAAAGAGAAGTTCATCTCTTATTGGAACAGCCAAACACCAGAGATCAAACAGCCTTATCTGGAGTAATCACTAACAAATAGAGGAAATGAAGCATTAACTGAGCACAATTTTCTTTTGTTATCTTCACATAAGCCCTCAATACTTTTTTTTTTTTAATAGTAAAGTTATTTATTATACAGATAATCTTTTAATGAATTTCCATTACTTTTATATATATAATCATTTAGACAACCAAAGGGCACATTCTGCAAGCCTGCCTCCTGGCTTCCAACACACTGCTTTTCTCTTTCCACAAGTCTAGAGTCCTCTAGATTAACTTTCTCATGCTGCTCTCTCTCTCCATCTCTGGTGTCTCTGTTTCTTTGGATAGGGTCCTACATTCCACTCATGCTCTGTAAGATTAACTACTCCCCTCTTTTTGTTACAAAACTTCTACACCTTTACGGTTGTGACGTCACAATTAGTCATGATAGTAATTATTCACTGATGAATCATAAGAATCTTATCTCCATCTCTTTTCACCAGACCCATCTATACAAGATGAAACTATCCAAGGGGGATTCCACCTTCTTCTGAACACTGAAACTAAAAGCCCTCACTACTTTTTAATAGTATTCAGTGTAACCTACACCTATGGATGCAGTAGCTCAAAAGAGGGAACAAATCTTTACAGCGAGGATCATTCCCACCCTCCCCCCATACACAGAGTACACAGGGATGGGCAACTTGGACATTGGCTACCCAAAATTGGGGTGGGGGTGGGGAATTCAAAGGCAAGAAGTGACTGGCTTACAAGCTTTCAAAAAGGAATTTAGATCCCAAGGGCGTGGAGGAAGGTAGAATCTCCACTGAGTAGTATCCAGTCTGTCTAGGCTGGGCTGATGAAAGGAAATGTGGATAGGTCTCTTGTGATACAATAGTGAATAATTGTTATTAGGAGTGATTGTGAGGGTTGGAAATGCAAAGGTAGATGTTTTGTAGCAAGGAGGGGAGTGATTAACTTTGCAGTCTAGGAGTGGAGGTCCCTGGGACCATCAAGGGACCTCCCTTGAGGAGGACAACTCCATTCAGGACAACTGTGCTACCTGAGCTCTGTGTGCAGGACCGTTATAATACAATCTGTAAAACCCCAACATAAAAGGACTCAACCATCTTGAGAATTGCGCTGTGCACATACAGACACCTAACTGACCTTCAGAGACAAAAATAGTGGACAATCTTTTTCCCATTAACTTCTCAATATCTACCTGTGCACCTATATTGTAGTGACTAGAGGAGGGGCCTGTGCAAGCTCACACCCTCAACCACTGCTGGAGGCTTCTACCTTGCACATGCACTGCCTGTGTAGCATGTGAGAGTCGACCACAGCAATATTTCTGTTCCAAAGTGGTGGTAGAGAATCAGTGATGCCAGAGATGGAGGAAGAGATGATGATGTGGAAAGATGGGGCAGCTGGGAACTTCAGACCCAGAGAGGGAGAGGGGCTGTGTGCTGACAACCGTGGGGAAAGGCTTGCAGGGTATACCCTGAGTTTGGTTGATGATGCATGGAGGGGATTATAACCATGGCAATGAAATGATACACGATAGGATGAATGTAAATCTAATGTTCTCCCATGTAAACTATCACATAACTCACAATAAAACATTAAAAAAAATAGTATTCACTGTAAACAACAACAGTGTAGCCATTTATTATTAATTTATTTATTATCACCTTTGCTTTATTTAAATAAACATGAACTGAATAGCAAAATTAAAAGCTGAGAGTCCTGGCTTGGAACAATAATCAGTTAATTCAAATAAAAAATTTCCTCTGATTTTTACTTTCCCCCTTGGTATTTCCTAAACTATCTGAATATATAATAAACTTATCAATTCTCCTGTATTTCTTTTTCTGGAAAGTTAAGAGTTAAAACTAGTATTGATCTCTGCTGTTCCACATTAAGTTCTAATTTATTGTTGTTATGTGACTTCGAGTTGGTTTCAACTCATATGAGCCTGTATTGGGTTTCGAAGGAGTGGCTGGTGTGTTTGAACCGCCAATCTTGTAGTTCAAACCAACTTTATGGTCTAATGCTTATCCAACTGGGCCACACCAAGAAGCTTTTATTTAAATCACCTCAAAAATTAAATCAACTAAAACTTGCATTCAATGTGTACCATTTCATTTTGTGCAAAGGTAAAATCATTCTTCTTTAATACAGTTTGATAAAGTGTCAACATACCTGATTTCTATCTTTACCTAAATCACCTAATACTAAAAAAACCAAAGACATTGAAGGAAAACAAAGGGAATTCTTAGAAGCATTATACATTTTTTCCCCTAGATTTCAGACTAGATTCTTGGTGTGGTGCTGTAGGATCAGCACTGGACTGTAAACTACAGATCGGTAGTTCAAACTTAACAGCCGCTCCTCAGAAACCCTAAAAAGGTCGCTATGAGTCACAACTAGTTTGATGGCACTTAACCACAACAACAAAACTTCAGTGTAAGAAGAGTTTTGAATAAGTCCTGTAACTCTAATTCTGACATCAACCTAGTTGAAATGCCTGTGCTCTCAGTAATATCCTGAAAAGTGGTAAGAACTGCCTACCCTCCCATATTGACCTGACTTCCTCTAGTTATATCCCCAGAACTGGATAAGATAAATATGACATCCCAGGGCACCAAGATTATAAAGATCCAGAAGAGTATTTCTGCAAGAAAATACAGAAGTTTGAATGTTAAGTGTGCCATCCTCTGCATCTTACCTGGTATTGCCTTTGCCCATTTCACTGCTGCAATCACTTGCCGCCCACCTAACATGTTGAGTGTGGTCATGATCCGCCAAGTCGTATCTGGAACAGAGCTATCATATCCTGAATATAACACCTCAGGTTCAATGACCTCCAATAGTGATACCAGGGTAGGGGTAAGTTGTGGTAATGTTGCAGGAACTACTGTCTTGTTAACAGGATTTTCAGATGTTTCTTGTGAGACTCCTGGAGTGGCCTGCTGAATTCCTTTGATTTTTTTCTTTGTTTTTCGAGCTGTGGATATTTAAAAAAAAAATGCACACAAATGAACTGTAAGGGAAAGATCTGCATTATACCATTTATTGAAAAAATATTTTTAATTTCTGAAACTGTTCAGGCTACAAGAGGAAACATGCTTTATTTTTATTTAGCAATTAAGATAAAATGACATGAAGGAAAAATTTTATTCCTGAAAGCAAAAGATCACCAGGAACCCAGTGTCATATTAACTTCTCCTATAAATAAGTCAGTTACATCTTCATACTAGTTATACCTTATATAACTGTCTTACAACACTATGCTAAAACAATCTAACCAAATTATTTCTGTAGATTTTTCCATCAATTAATTTTCTCACTTTGATTCCCCAGTAGAAACTTTTACTGATATATATATAAAGCAAATTTTCATCATGCTCTATTGATTTACTAGTATGTGTACTAGTAGAGAGTGCACAGCTGAAGTCAGCATGTTAGGATTTAAATTCTGGCTCTACCACTTAAGACATGTGTGTCTGTTACTTAACCTTCCTGGAACTAAGTTTCTAGTTTCCTCTTCTGTAAAACGAGGGTAATATCTCAGGAGTAAATCAGTTCTATAATGTAAAATGCTGAACTATAACTACTTCAACTTAAAAGATAAATTAAGATAATATGGCTTTAGATTATTTAAAAATTAGATATTATAGGATCAATACACTTTTAAAAAGGAAGAGTTCCTATATGAATGTATATTCTCTTATATCCCACATTAGAATAATGAGGAGAGAATAATGACGGGCTGGAAGCTGGTTCTTTTTGGTTTTTTTTTTAAACCCACAGAACACCTTCTATCAGTCAGTATGTTATTAGTTTAATTTCTTATATTTATAATCCTAAATGAGAGAACTGATACTTTTGAATAAAGGTCATAAAGCCAGGTGAAGTCAACTCTATACATTAGACCGAGAAGTGTACTTTTTCTAAGTATCTTCCGCAAGGGACTGTTAGTTGAATTACCATTTTTTTTCCCTTTAAGATATGTAGCAAAGTATTCTTTGTAGTTTCATTTTACTCATGAGAAACCTCATTCATGTAGATATTTAATAGCCAGTCCAAAATTTCACAGCTAGTTATGTGAAAGTATTGAGGGGTAAAACCAAGCTATTACTACAGAATCTAATTAATCAGACTTTACCACATTTAAGTTCATGGCACTCAATATATATTTTATATAGAAATTTTTACAAGTCTGTGATAGTTCCGTTTCCTCCTTCATAAAAGTGAAAAAAATTAGTTTAAAAAACTTTTATACCAAGAAATAAAGCTATACTTTATGATTACAATGTAACTTGAAATGGGAATAAAAACATTAAAAAACATTCAGGATCACTGTTTAAAAACTTATTTGTAATCAAATGCCAGGCACTTCAAAGCAGTGAAGTGCTTTGAAGCACTTTGAACACAGCTGCCTTAAAATAAATCATAAAATTTACTTCGTATAGGGCAACATCATCAAAATACAACCCTAGAAAAGTACTGTTAACATTTATAGAGAATTGGGTTCTGAAAAACAAAACAAAACACTGTAAAAGCTCTAGGCTATCATTGAAATTGGTTGGCTTAGATGAACACAGGAATATTTCTAAAGATTATATACATATGTGTGTGTGTATACATATATATATGTGTGTGTGTGTTTTTAAATTAAATACTTGTATCCTCTGAAGTTGTTAAGTGCTTGTTGAGTTGGTTCCGACTCATAGTGACTCTGTATAGGGTTTGAACTGCTGATCTTGCAATTCAGACCAACCTTCTTGAGGTCCAGTACTTATCCTAAGGTGCTGCTAATTATGTTTGGGAGTACAGGTGCCTCCATATGATAAGCACTGGACTGCGAGCCACAAGGTCTACAATTTGAGCCTACCAGCTGTTCCGCTTGAGAAAGATGAGGCTTTCCGCTCCCTCAAAGATATAAAGCCTCGGAAACTGTATACAAGGTCGTTATGAGTTGAAACTGATTCTATGGCACTTAACAGCAACAACCATGTCTAAAATACATGCTTACCTCCTCCAAAAATGGCTTTACATCATCAACTCCTTACTTAACTATCTTGCTAACATTTTTTTTTTTTTTTTTGCATTGACAAGAGTAAAAAACTTGACTATTTTGTGCATTAATGATGTATGTCTGTCAGTAATGAACACTAAAAAGTAAGAGGCAAGAGTAATACTAGCTGTGATGGCTAAGGCTACGTGTCAACTTGGCTGGGCCACGATTCCCAGAAGTTTATGTAATAATGTAATTTGTAATCTGATGTGATCATTTTCATATATGGCCAGTTTTCTCATGAGACCTGTTCTTTGGAATCTAAGCTTGTCAATAAGTAAAGAGTGAGCATATATATTCTAGGATGATGTAAAGCAAAAATGACACTTTCACACTCAAAACAACTATACTTATCTACTTATAAATAAGTACATAAACCTAACAAAAACCAACCCCTGTGAACTTGGATTTTTAAATCTTTATTTTTCCTACAGGTAAATTACATTATCAATTGCATGACAGATCCATCTAACATAATAGAATCCTGGTGTGGTGCTTACAATAAGCACTGGACTTCTAACCAAAAAGTTACCAAGTCAAACTCACCAGTTGCTCCTTAGAAACCCTACTCAGGGTCACTATGTGTCAAAACCAATCTAATAGCATTTAATAACAACATCTAATAAATTATTCAATGAAAAACTAGATTATGATCTACCACATAACATAAAGGTGAATTTAAGGGTAATAGTGGATCCACTCTAAGGTGTTTTTATTATGAGGGTCCCAAATAACCTCTTTGAGTACAAGAATATACAAGAAAGACTACCATGTTCTTGGTAAATGCTAGTTTTCCCACCCTTGTAATACACTGACAGGTCCTAGCATGGTGCTGCAGGATGAACACAGGACTGCTAACTGCAAGGTCAGCAGTTTAAACCCAACAGCTGCTCCTTGGAAACACTATACTGAGTCGTTATGAGGCGGTACTGTTTAGAAGAATTTAACAACAACATTTCCATCAAGTTGATGCATTTTAAAAAAATCACAGCTCATAGAAACTTGTTTCTTTAAATTATATTCATTAAAACAATAAATTCAAACCAATTTTCAAAAAAAGACTTGATTGGAAATGGTGCTGATTTCACTGCCTGGTTTTCTAGTGAAGTAAGAGCTAATCTCCACTCATTAGTCTGTCATATTGTGGTGGCTGGAAGCTATGCACCTCTGGTGGACAGGTTTCAGCAGAGATTCCAGAGAGGCAGACGACTTCTGAATGTTCAGCCACTGAAAACCTTATGAACAGCACCAGATCACTGTCAGATATAGTGCCAGAAAATGAGCCCCTCAGGTTAGAAGGCACTCAAATATAACTGGGGAAGAGCTGACTCCTCAAAGTAGAGTTGACTGTGATGATCCAAATAGAGTAATGCTTCCAAGACTTTCATTTGCTGATGGGCACAACTCAAAATGAGGTGAAACAGAAGCAAACACCCATTAATATTCAGAACTTGTAATGTACAAAGTATGAGTCCAGGAAAATTGAAAGTTGTCAAAAACAAAGTAGAATGTACACAGATTGATATCCTAGGCATTAATATGCTGAAATGAACTGGTTATTGGCCACTTTAAATTGAACAATCGTATGTTTTACTATGCCAGGAATGACAAATGGAAGAGGAATGGCATCGCAGTTATCATAAAAAGAACATTTCAAGATCTATCTTGAAATACAATGCTGTTTATGATAGGAAAAAGCCCATATGCCTACAAGGGAGACCAGTTAATATCACTATTATTTAAAATTACACATCAACCACTAAAGCCAGTGATAACGAAATTGAAGAATTCTAATACCTTCTTCAGTGTGAAATTGATCAAACAATCAAGTTGTATTGATAATTAACGGTGAGTGGACTGTGAAGGTTGGAAACAAAGAATGGTCAGTAGTTGGAAAATATGACCTTGATGATAGAAATGATGCTGGGGATTGCATAGTAGAATTTTACAAGACCCAATGACTTCTAAATTGCAAATACCTTTTTAAAAACAATACAAAAGGCAATTATATAAAATGGAGCTCATTGGATGGAATACACGGGAATCAAACTGACTATATCTGTGGGAAGAGATAAAAGGAAAGCTCCATATCATCAGCCAAAACAAAGTCGGGGCAGACTGTGGAACAGACCATCAATTGTTCATATGCAAGTTCAGGGTGAAGCTGAAGAAAATGAAAAGAAGTCCACAAGAGACAAAATATGACCTTAAACACATCCCACCTGAATTTAGAGACCATCTCAAGAACAGATTTGATACATTAGACACTAATGACCAAAGACCAGAAGAGTTGTGTGAGAACATCCTACGTCAAGAAAGCAAAAACATCATTCAAAACACATGAAATACAAAAACTGGATGTCAGAAGAGACTCTGAAACTGGCCAATGTAGAGATGCTAAGGTGAATGAAAGAAATGAGGAAGTAAATGATCTGAACAGAAAATTTCAAATGTCAACTTGAGAAGATGAAGTCAAGTATCATAATGAAATGTGCAAAGATCTGAAATTAGAAAACCAGAAAGGAAGAACATGCTGAGCATTTCTCAAGCTAAAAGAAATGACAAAAAAAATTCAAGCCTTGACTTGCAATCTTGAATATGCAGTAAGCACCAAAAAGAAATGGCCAATGTTAACCCATTTTGTTGTTGTTGTTGTTATGTGCCGTGGAGTCGGTTCCGACTCATAGCGACCCTGCACAGGGTTTCCGAGGCTGTTAATCTTTACGGGAGCAGAACGCCTCATCTTTCTCCCGCGGAACCGCTGGTAGTTTCGAACTGCTGACCTTATGGTTCGCAGCCCGATTCGTAACCACTACGCTACCAGAGCTCCTTAACCCATTTTAAGAGGTAGCATTAAGAACTGATGGTCCTTAATGAAGAAGTCCAAGGACCTCTGGTAGCGTAGTGGTTATGAATCGGGCTGCTACCCTCAAGGTCAGCAGTTCGAAACTACCCTGTGCAGGGTCACTATGAGACGGAACCGACTCCACGGTACTTAACAACATATTTAACAACAACAATGAAGTCCAAGGTATGCTCAAGGCACTGGAAAAAAAACAACGCTCCAGGAGTTGCTGGAATACTATTTAAATCTTTTAACAAACTGCTGTGGCACTGGAGGCACTTACTCATTTATGGCACGAAAATTGCAAGACAGCTGGCCAGCCAACTAACAAGAGCTCCATATTAATGCCCATTTCAAAGAGAGGTGACCTCTCTTTGAATGTGGAAACCATTGAACAGTATCATTAATACCATATGCAAGTATAATATTGTTGAAGATATTTCAAAAACAGTTGCAGCAGTACATCAACAAGCAACAACCAGAAACTCATGCTGGATATGAAAGATGATGTGGAACTAGGAATATCAAAGCCAAGAATACCAGGGTTTTTACCTGTGCTTTACTGACTATGCAAAGGTATAGACTGTGTGAATCATAACAAACTATGAATAACATTGCAAAAATGGGTATTCCAGAACAGTTAAACACTTGAGTGTGCTCATGAGGAACCTGTACACACAGACCAGGAGTCAGTCACTGAGCAGAACAAAGGGATACAGAATGGTTTAAAAATCAGGAAAGGTGTACATCAGGGTTGTATTTGTTTCAAGATAGTTATTCAATATATTTACTAAGCAAATAATACTAGAAACTGGATTAGAAGCCAAGATGGTGATGCTTGGTAAAGTGGCAGGTCAGTGAAAAAGAGGAAGACCCCCAATGCGGTGCATTGGCACAGCAGAAGCAGCAATGGCTCATTGTAAGTGTAACAGTTGTGAGGACAGTACAGGACTGGACAGTGTTTCATTATGTTGTGACTAGTGTCAATATGAGGTCCTGGTGTGGTGCTGTGGGTTAATGCACTAGACTGCAAAGTTGGTTTGAACCACAAGGTCAATGGTTCAAACTCACCAGTCACTCCTTGGAAATCCTATGCAAGGTCACTATGGTTGGAACCGACTCGACGGCACTCTACAACAACAACAACAGGTTCACTATGAGCTTTGTTTTTTAAAATATGTATAAAAGGGAGAAGAAAATGGGAGAAACAGTTACTTGGTCCATCAGTTACTTGGTTCCATTATAATTTGGCTAGCAAAGGAATTGCTCAGAGAAGTATCCACTTAACGCTTTAAAGACATAAATTAAGCTTAATATATATTCACCTAAAAATGTTATTAGGTAAGCACCCAGACTATATTACTCTTATACAGTGCAATTTTATTTATGCTTTCCTTTTGAGTAAATATATTTTTAATATAAAATGGCTCAGATGAAAACTTGGAGATCAATCAGCTCAAAGTGAAATGCAACAATATGAAACTGGGTAAAATCTTGCAGACATCTCATATGTAAGGAAGTCAGGAATAACTGTCCCACTTTTATAACCCAAAGAAACTCCCTGTGACACTGAAAGTGCATTTTGTATTACATTACTTTATAATTCATCTCTAGCTTTCACAACATCTACAAGAAGTTGGGTAGCTCGTCCTTTATGTAATCTATTATTAGCATGTCAGCACTCTACAGGTAAGTTTAAGCAGTCTGGTCATATGTTAAGAAAAAAGTGGTGTAAAGTGGTTGTGTTACAGCTGTCTGTAAACATGGGGAAGAAAGACTAATATCAACATCATGATAAATGCAGAAAATAAACAGCCCATACGAGGGGACTTCAAAAAGTATGGAAAAATATGGAGTGGCCTGGAGTTGGTAATGACTCAATGGCAACTAACAGCGATCGATACTCAATTTTTAGATTTATTTAAAGTTTAATTTTACTTCTCCCAGGAAACCTTCTGTAACACCTGGGACAGAGCTAGGTGACCCTACCATGGCTCTTATGCTTATGGTTAGCCATACCATTTTGTGACTGATTCTACAGTCTTGACTAGGCAGTGAACTCCTTGAAAATGCTGTTGTTTTAAGTACTGTTGTGTCACTTCCGACTCACTGCAGCCCTGTAAAGGGTTCCTGAGGAGCAGCTGGTAGGTTTGAACCACCGACCTTACGGTTCAAACTGATCTTGAGGTCCAGTGCTTTATCCCACAGCGCCAGACCAGGGATCCTCTTGAAGATAGGCTCCATTTTATGTCTGTTATTAAGTGTCACTGAGTCAGTTTTGACTCACAGTAACCCTGTATAGGGTTTCCCAGGAGCCTCTGGTAGATTTGAATTACTGACATTGTGGTCTGCAGTCCAGTGTTTATCCTACAGTGCCTGTCTTATTAATGAATACCTGCAGAATGGAATTGCCAGTATCACCAACAACTTCTAAGCCCATGAATTACTTGATCACCAATACCACTGTTATGGAGTGTGTAATCTCAACTAAAACAGATTACAAACATTTTTCAAAGGAACGTTTTTGATGAGATCAATGTTATTTACAACTTGTTATGTAAATAGGGATATGAAACTCAAACATATTTAATTTCAGGTTTCTTCTTTATCTGGAAAGGAGGACCAAACAAAACCCATCCAATCAATACCTTTTTGATGAATTTTATTTTCCCTTCATATATACAATGAAAAAGGAACTCTGGTAGCGTACTGGTTACGAATCAGGCTGCTAACCTCAGGGTCATCAGTTCGAAACTACCAGCTATTCCACGGGAGAAAGGTGAGGCTTTCTGCTACCGTAAAGATTGACAGCCTTGGAAACCCTGTACAGGGTCACTATGAGTTGCAACTGACTGCATGGCACATAACAACAACAACAACATATACAGTGAAATGTGTGCATATCCAAAAAAAATGTGTATTTTTAAAAGGGAAATTACAAAAAAGACATGTAATAAGAAATATTTCCAAAGATTTCTAACCCTAGGAACTAGTTTTGAAGCTGAAAAGGGAATATAAATAGATGAAAGTAATACTACTTCAAATTATGTTAAGTTTCATTATTATGTAATTTCTTTTCTTAGTATATGTTTGGGCTGTATTAAATTCAGTGAATCTAACAAGAGCAGGCAAATAAACTTAAATACTGGATATTTATACAAATAATGGGCACAGTCTATGTGTGTGTTTGCCAACTATACCCATCCTGTCCCTGTGCTATGTATGCTAAATTTCACAGGTGGAGGGCACAGTTGGCAAACAAACAGAATATGCATAAAAGTATGTTAAGCAGAATATAATGTTCATTATAAAAAATGTCTATTTTTGTTATTCAGTTACATAAACATTTTGCTAATCTAGCACATTTGTGGAAAAATCCCATGAACTTTTTGAAGCCCCCTCGTATAGACTGCAATGACTAAATTATCAAATTTATTTGTATATATCTTAAGTAGTAAAATTAAAATTTTTCTATGATGCAGATATAAATAATTCCTTTTAGGTATTTACAATACCTTCCAGGTTCATTCCAGCTTGAAGGCATTTTCGATAGCGGCATGCTGGGCAGTTTTTTCTTCGAATTTTATCGATGATACAGTCATTTCTTCCAGCACAAAGATAATTGTGCTGTCCTATATGAAAAATAAGAGCATAGTTAAAACTTCACAGGTTTTAAAGTTACTTATACAGAGGGCTTCTTTGTTTTTGTTTCGGGTGATATACAGCCAAAAGCCAAAGGCATCGATTAAGGAAGGTACACTGTACTTTTCTATATTGTCCACATTATAAAATCCTTATTCTGTTCAATAAATTTAGTTTATTAAAAATCAAACGTTTAATACAGTATTTGTATAGAAAAGGATACAGTGATTTATAGAAAAGGATACAATAATTAAGTATATTGTTATTACAGGCAGTTGAGTCGGTTCTTACCCATAGTGACCCAGTATAGGGTTTCCAAGAAGCATCTGGTGAGCTTGAACAGCTGACCTTGTGGATCAAACCAACTTTGCATTAGCCCACAATGCCATACCAGATGGAACGCCTTATGTAATCAGCAATCAGATCAGGAAACAGCAGTACCCCCCAGTCTTCCCTTTGAGCAATTTTCCTCACAGGAGAACCACTTCCTTGACTAATTTCATTTTACAGTTGTTTTTTTTTTTTTTTTTAAAAAACATAAAAGACTAGTATTGTCTGTCTAATGTTATTTAGTACCCAAAGTGTGTGTCTTTTTATATATAAAGAAGATTCATGAATGAATATAAGGATTTTAATTTCCCCATATCACATGCAAAACTTTAAAGTCCTTCATATTACTTTAAAATTAAAGATGAACTTAGTCTTCCATCTGTTACAGAAGATGTTTGTCACCACACTTTTATTATGACTTCTGAATACATACAGAGGAGGACATTAAAGGACGAGAACACTAGTTTACAACTACTGTGGGATTCCCAAGGGAAAATGACTCTAATTCAACATTACACCACCACATGCAAATAAAAAAGGAGTCCTGGTGTGGTGCTGTAGGAAAAATACTGGACTACTAATTACAAAATTGGCAGCTCAAACCCACCAGCAGCAGCTTCTTGGAAACCCAATACAGAGTCACTGTGAGTCAGAACCAACTTGACGGCACTTAATAAGAACAACGCAAATCAAATGTGCTCCTCTTCTCAATTATAAATGAAGTGATATTTAAACAGCAATATTTAATCTTGCATGTTAAGGCTGCCAAGTGAATTACAGAGTTTCAAACTAGTGTATGTGTTGTTGTTCATTGTTAAGTGCTGTAGAATTATAGTGACCCTGTGCACAACACAATGAAACACTGCTTGGTCCCACACCATTCTCAAAATTGTTATGTTTGAGCCCATTGGTGCTGTCACTGTGTCAATCCATCTCCTGGGGGTCTTTCTCTTTCTTTGCTGATGCTCATTTTACCAAGCATGATGTGCTCTCATCCCTCCTTTTAATATGTCCCAAGTATGAGAGATGAAGTCTCACCATGCTGCCTTCTAAGGAACATCCCAGCTGTACCTCTCCTAAGACAGATTTGTTTGTTCATCTGGCATCCATGGTACTTTGAATATTCTTCTTCAACACCATAACTCAAAAGCATTAATACTTTTAAGGTCTTCTTTATTCATTTTCAACTTTTACATGCATGTGAGGCTACTGAAAATACCATAACTTGGGTCAGGTGCACTTTAGTCCTCAAACTGATATCTTTGCTTCTGAACACATTAAAGAGGTTATGCTACAGATTTGCCTAATGCAATACATCATTTGATTGGACTGCTGCTTCCACGAGTGTTGATGGTGGATTTAAGCAAAATGAAGTCCTTTACATCTTCAATCTTTTCTCCATTTATCATTACATAGAATTAAAAAAAGTCAACAAAATTCACATGTTTATAGAACATACGAATGTTTAAATTCATCATTGAACTCTACTCCACATTTGAAGATCTAATTTACTATTTGAAACCTTCTGGTGTCCGGTGTTCAATAATGGGTTAAGAGACAGAATTGCAGTTCTAGACTAAAGTTTCAGGGAAAAGACTAAAAATGTCCTTTCGCCCAAATGCATATACATACATACAATCTTATTTTTCAATCTGATTGGCGAATGTTGAAGAAAATTAGCTGAGGATCTTCCTTGGCAAAAACTAAGAGAACTCTCATAAACAAGATTGATGTGTCTGAACAGCTACACTGACTTAGAACACTAAGAGTGAAGTACCCTACATTAGAGGGGATGACTGCCACAAGATTCTACAGAACAGATACAAGAAAAGAAAATTGTAATTATAAATTTACTGGCTTGAAAAGTAATAGCTGTTTTTAGGAAAGGATTCTATTCATAGGACAAACTATAAGTGCTGTTTCCTACTATTTGCTCTTTTAAAACCAGTTTTGGGGAGATGGTTAATAGTGTAAAGCTCAATTCCTTGTGAGGGATAGGCCACACGTTGAGTAATGGTCTATAGTTCAGCTTTGTTCCAGAGTTGCTCACCAATGCCAACTGTCTGTACCAGCTATTTCAATTCCTTTCTGTATTGTCTTAAGTTTCTGAGTTTTTTTTACTTGGATGTGAAATGGAAGCACGAACCTATCCCTTATCCTGATGTAACACTGTGGATCAACACTGGACTGAGGACCACAGGTCGGCAGTTCAAACCCACCAGCTGTCCTCAGAAACCCTATACAGGGTCTCTCTGAGTCAGAATCGACTAAATAGCACTTAACAACAGCAACGTAAAGTAAAAGGAGAAACAACAGATACATCTGTAATTGAAGCAATTACAAATACTTAAGAATATTTTAAAATCACTGTCCTACAATTATTGAGATAATTGAAAAAAACATTTACTGCAAAAAAAAAAAAAAAAAAAATCCAATGTTTATGATCAACCAAAATATCAAAATGTGCTACAGATAATGAATACAGTTGTGATTATAGAACAAATTGTTGCCTGAACCTGTGTCATCCTCACTATAGTAGGGATGTTTGAACCTATTTCATTAACAGTCTTCCTCTTTTTTGCACATCCTCTGCTTTACCAACCACGATCTCCTCCAGAAACAGATCTCTCCTGATATTGTGTCCAAACTAAGTGAGATGGCACCTCACCATCCTCACTTGTAAGGAACATACATTCTGGTTGTACTTCTCACAAGAATGAAGATTTCTTCATTCTTCTAGCAATACATGTCATTGTTAAGTGCTGTCAAGTTGATTCTAACCCTTAGCGACCCTGTATAGGGTTTCCAAGGAGCAGCTGGTGAGCTTGAACCACCAACCTTGCAGTTCAAATGACTTTGCAGTCTGACGCATTAACCCACAGCGCCACACCAGGACTTGTACATAGTATGTTTAATATTATTTGCCAACCCATAATTCAAATGTGTCAATTCTTTGGTCTTCCTTTTTCATAGTCCAGCTTTTACATGCATATGTGGCAACTGAAAATACCAAGGATTGGGTCAGGTTCACCTTAATCAGCTTTGCTTTTTAACATTTTAAATAGAAGTCTTTTGCAACAGATTTGTTTGATAGGTCATTTGATTTCTTGACTACTGTGCTTCCATGATTGTTGATTTTATATGCAAGTAAAATGAAATCCTTGAACCATCAATATTTTCAAGGTGTAATCCATACTGAATAACTGATTTCTTTTATCTTCATTAGTAAGTGGTGCAAACCAAGTTCTTCCCTTTCATCAAGCAAGTTTGTGTTATCTGCATATCACAGGTTGTCTGAGTCTTCCCCTAATCCTGATGTCATGTTCTATCTTCTCAGATTATCTGTTCTGCATACAGGTTGATTAAATGTAGTTAAAGGATATAGCTGTGGTGTATATCTTGTCCAATTTTAAACCACGTAGCATATCCCTTTATACTACTGTAAAACCGCTTCTTCATTTATGTATAGTTTCTATATAAACACAATGAATTGTTTTGGAATTCCCATTCTTTGCAATGTTATACACAATTTGTTAGGATACTTGAATGCCTTTTCCTAGTCAATAAAATACAAGTAAACATCTTTCTGGTATTGCCTGCTTTTAGCTAAGATCCATTTGACATCTTAGTAATAGTAAAGTTTTATTTTAAAGAAAGTAATTAAGTTTTTTAAAAGTGAGTCAAAACATTGTTCTACATTGTACTTTGGTAAGTAGCTACTGGGATACTTTAGAATCATGAGCAGCCATCTAAGTTGCAACCATTAGTGTCTCCCTGTCCAAAGGAAAGTAGAGTGATAAAAACCAAAGACACGGGGAAACAATTAGTCCAATGGATTAATGAACCATGGGAGCATTATTATCTATGAACCTGAGATAAGTACAACTAGATGCTACCACTACTACCTGCTCAGAAAGGGATCACATTAAGAAGGTCCTGTACAGAGTGAGAGAAAAAGTGGGAATAAAACTCAAAATTAGAAAATAGACCAGGCTTACTGGTTGAATAGAAATTGGTAGAACCCCTGTGAATATGACCCTTAGTAACTCTTCAGGTCTGGAACTGAACCCACCCCATGGATCAATTTTCAGTCAAATAATAGATTTATAAGAGGAAAAAGAACATTAGTGAGATATGCAGACCTTAGAATAATCAACTTTTAGAGATCAAAAGGGTAGAATTTACTTAAGGACAAAATTCAGAAAGGTTAGGGAAGAATGAAAACAGGAAGTGGGATAAGTGATATTATGCTATCACTTAGGTGTCTGCAATCAATGAAACAAAATGTGTAAGAATTTTTAAATGTAAAACTGATAACTGGCTCTGTAAACCTTGACAAAATTCACAATAAAGTTAAAAAAAAAAAGTCAAGGAGAAAAAAAATTAAGAAATTAATAGAGCAGACATGTGTGGCTATGATAAACATCATGAAACTGGTGCAGGAAGTGGCCAGTACTGCACAAGGTACATTCTAGTTAGTGTCTTCTGCAGTTTACATACTCTATCGATGTTTCTAGTGATCAGTGAGAACTGTGACTATCAGCTTAAATTATTTTCTTTATTTACATGTGGTACACTGAGGAGTACACTGGTAAGGTGCCAAAGAGTCCTTGATCTGAATCCTGGCTCTATGTGCTAGCTTTGTGAGCTTGGTAATATTTAATAACCTCTGAACCTCTGCTTCCCATCTATAAAGTTAGAGGTAATTTTACCACTCCCTCTTTTTGCTTTGTAGTGAACTTCATTATAAACTGATATCTCTGATTCCTTATTTTCAGTCTTGTAGGTTAATTTTACTTTAAATACTTCTATATCTAGATTGAGTTTTGGGTAGTGTTATAATGTATATTAATTGTTGTTGGTAGAAGTAATTTTTTGTAGGCTTTTATTGTGAATTGAGTCATAGTTTTACATGGCAGAACATGAGTTTTGCACTCAACCAATTGTATTTTGTTTCAACACAATGATTACAATCCCCTCCGTGCACCATCGATTAACAATATTTGTCTTTCTTTTTTTTTGGTGCACACAAAAACTTAGAGGAATATATAATCATTTAAACAGCCAAAGGGCACATTTTGCAAGCCAGTCTTCAGTCTGCCAGCACACAGTCTTTCTCTTTCCTTGAGTCCAAGAGTTCTCAGATGCTCTATCGGTAAGAGGTAATTTTACAGAAGCTCTTAACACAATCTGCCATTTTGTCATACTGTGTTGCCATGGTTCTGGAAGCTATACCACTGGTATTTTAAATACTAGCAGGGCCACTCATGGTGGACTAGTTTCAGCAGAGCTTCCAGACTAAAACAGACTAGGAAGAAGGGGAGAACATTTTTGCTGAAGATAATTAAAAACTGTAGCAACAGTACATTGACAGGCAACTGACAAAAACTCAAGCCAGATGCAGAAGAGGATATGGAATGAGGGATTATCATTGCTGATGTTAGGTGGACCTTGGCTGAAAGCAGAGAATATCAGAGATGTGTAATTGTGCTTTATTAACTATGCAATGGCTTTTGATTATGTGGGCCATGACAAACTTTGGACAACATTGCAAGGAATGAGGAACTGGTACATATAGACCAAAAGGCAATTTTTAGATAATATTGAATTGTCTAAAAATCAGGGAAGGTATGCGCCAAGGTATATCCTTTTACCATACTTACTCAACCTGTATGCTGAGCAAATAAACCAAGAAGCTCTATTATATATGAAGCAGAATGTGGCATCAGAATTGGAGGAAGACTCAAAAACTAGCAATATACAGATGATACAACCTTGCTTTCTGGAAGTGAACAAGACTTAAAATATTAATGAAGATCAAAGGCCACAACCTTCAGTATGGATTGCAACTCAAAGTAATCAAAACAAAAATCCTCACAAGTGGACCAACAAATAACATCATGATAAACAGAGAAAAGAATGAAGTTGTCAAAGACTTCATTGTGCTTGGGTTCATAATCAACACTCATGGAAGCAGCTGTCAAGAAATCAAATGACACATTTCATCAGGCAATCTGCTGTAAAGGACCTTTTGAAAGTGTTCAAGAGGAAAGGTATCGGTTTGAGGACTACAGTGTGCCTGACCAAAGCCATGATATTTTCAGCATCCTCACATGCGTGTGTGCAAGTTGTACAGTGAATAAAGAAGACCACAGAAGAATTGATGCACTTAAGTTACAGTGTTGGAGAAGAATATTAAAAGTCCCATGGACTGTCTGAAGAACAAACAAATCTGTGTTATAAGAAGTACAGCAAGAATGCTCCTTAGAAACCAGGATGGTAAGACTTTGTCTTTCATATTTTGGACATGTTATTAGCAGTAACCAGTCCCTGGAGAAGGACATCATACTTGGTAAAGTGGAGGTCCAGTAAAAAAGAAGACCTCCAATGAGATGGACTGACAACAGTGGCAGCAGCCATGGGTTGAAATGTAATAGCAATTGTGAGGATGATGTAGAACCAGGCAGTGTTTTGTTCTGTTGTGCTTAGAATTGCTATTAGTTGGAACTAACTTGATGGTATATAACAACAACAAAATGGGCAAAATATTGACTGATAATAAAATCATCAAAAGAAAATGGAAGGAATACACAGAATCATAGTATCAAAATGCAGTGTTCAATGTTCAACCATTTTAAGAGGTAGAAAGAGTCCTGGTGTGGCACCGTAAGTTAATGTGCCAGACTGCAAAGTCTTTTGAACTGGAAGGTTGGTGGTTTAAGCTCACCAGTTGCTCCTTAGAAACCCTATAGAGAGTTGCTATGGTTTGTAACCGATTCGACGGCACTTAAAAACATCATCATTAATATACATGCAAATAAAATTTTTCTAAAGATAATTCAAAAAGGGTTGCAACAGTACTTTTGACAGGGAACTGCCAAAAACTCAAGCTGGATTCAGAAGAGGATACAGAATTAGAGATATCAATACTAACATCAGTTGGGTCTTGGCCGAAAGCATAGAATACCAGAAAAATGTTTACTTGGTTTTTATTGACTATGCAGAGGTTTTCCACTGAGTTTATTATGATGAACTATGGATAGTACTGCAAAGAATAGGCATTCCAGAACACTTTGTATAAATCAGGAGGCAGTTGCTAAAAAACAAGGAAATACTGAATGGTTTAAAATCAGGTAAAATGCGTACCAGGCCTGTATTCTTTCACTATACTTATTCAATCTGTATGCTGAATAAATAATTTGAGAAGCTAGGTTATATGAAAAAGAACGTGGCATCAGGATTGGAGAAAGACTTAATAACAACCTGCTCTATACAGATGCATAGTAGAAAGAGCTCTGGTAGCATAGTGGTTACGAATCGGGCTGTGAACCACAGGGTCAGCAGTTCGAAACTACCAGCTGTTCCGTGGGAGAAAGATGAGGCTTTCTGCTCCTGTAAAGATTTACAGTCTTGAAAACCCTGTACAGGGTTGCTATGAGTCAGAACCAACTCCATAGCACATAACCACATATACAGATGAAGGACTTCTTGTGTGGTGCTGTAGGGTAAAGCACTGGACTGCAAACTATGATGCCAGCAGTTCAAACCAACCAGCTGCTCCTTGGAAACCTTTATAGGGCTGCTATGAGTTGGAACCATCTGGACAGCACTTAACAACAAACAGTAACATATGAAGATGATGCTAAAAGTAAAGAGGACTTAAAATACTTTCTGATGAAGATCAAGGACCACAACCTTTGGCATGCATTGTACCTCAATGTAAAGAAAACAAAAATCTTCACCAATGTACCAATAATAAACATCATGATAGATGGAGAAAAGATTGAAATTGTTATATATTTCATATTGCTTGGATCTAATGCTTATAGAAGCAGTAGTCAAGAAATCAAACAAGACCTTTCTAACATGTATAAGAGGAAAAATACCGGTTTGAGGACTAAGGTGCGCCTGACCCAAACCATGGTATTTTTAGTCGCTTCTTTTGAAAGGTGGACAATGAATAAGGAAGCCAGGAGAAATTTTGATGCATTTGAATTGTGATGTTGGAAAAGAATACTGAAAGTTCCATGGACTGCCAGAAGAACAAATAAATCTGTGTTGGAAGAAATACAGCCAGAATGAATGCACCTTAGAAGTCAGGATAGCAAGTCTTTGAATCTCCTACATCAGACATGTTATCAGGAGGGACCAGTCCTAGGAGAAGGACATCACGCTTGGTGAAGTGGAGGGTCAGTGAAAAAGAAGAACCCCAATTAACTGGGTTGACAAGGTGGCAGAAGCAATGGACTCAAACGTAACAATTGTGAAGGTGGCGCAGGATAGGACACTGTTTAATTTTGTGTGTGTCGGGTCAGGATGAGTCGCAACACACTTGAGGCCACCTAGTATCAGCAACACAACTTAGCACAATGTGAAACACACTGTAAACACTCAATAAATGCTAGCTAGTTAGTTAATTGGAGTCCAGGTGTAGCGCTGTAGGAAAATACATTGGATTTCAAGGTCGGTTTGAACTGCAAGGTCGGCGGTCCAAAACTTACCAGCCACTCCTCAGAAACCCTATACAGGGTAGCTATGAATCTAAACTGACTTGACGACACTTAACAACAGTTTGTTAATTACCTTGTGATTACTTTTGTCTTCTATGTAATTAATTATACAGTTCCAAGTAGTAACAGTTTATCATATACTTTTTAAGAAGTCTGTAGCAGTGAGGTTGAGTTTGCTTGTGGTTTGTAGACAGCTATGTTTGACTATGTTTGAATCACAGCCCTGCCAATTGAAGTCTCTGAGCTTTAGTGTTTTAGTCTATCAAGTGCAGATAAAGAGTTCACAGAGCCAGTCACTCATGAAATGTTCCGAAATACAAGGGGGCTTTTAAAAGTTCGTGGAAAAGAGAATAGAATTTTCCACAATCTTTTGAAGCCCCCTTGTATATGTAACACAGTATTTTCTATGAGGTAAACTAAGGGTTATTGTCAAGTGCATTACTTTTGACTCACAGAGACCCTGTGTAGCGTTTCCGAGGAGCAGCTGGTAGCTTTTTATTTTTGAAGTTTTATTGTGAATTGAGAGTTTACACAGGAGAACATCAGTTTTACACTCATCATTTCATTGCAATGATTACAACCCCCTCTGTGCATCATCATTCAAATCTAATCATTTGCTTTGATTCCCTCTTTTTTTTGGTGGGGGGAGGGGGGATGCACACCAAAACACTCAGGAATATATATAATCATTTAAATAATCAAAGGGCACATTCTGTAAGCCTGCCTCCTGGCCACCAGCACACAGCCTTTCTCTTTCCATGAGTCTAGAGTCCTCAGCTACTGTATCTCTCCATGTCCTCATTTCTGCCTCCATCTCTAGTGTTGCTGCTTCTCTGGATAGGGTTCCACATTCCGCCCATGCTCTTCTCCCTTGATGGTCCTAGGATCCTCTGTTCCTGGACTGTAAGATTAACTACTTCCCCCTTTATGTTACAAAACTTCTACCTTTACAGTTGTGACAATCACAATTAGTCATGATAACAACTACTCACTAGTGAATCGTAAGACTCTTATACCCATATCTCCTTTCACCAGACCCATCTAGAAAGATGAAAACTATTCAGTGGGGAATCTACCTTCCCCGCACACTGTGAAACTAAACTCCCTCTTGAAAACTTGTAAGCCAGCACTTTGTGACTTTATAGCACCCCCCATTTTAGGTAGTCAATGTTTAAGTTGCCCGTCCCTATCACCCCTGTGTAAAGAGGGGGTAAGATAAAGACTTCTTCCCTCTCCGTTGGTATTTTGAGCTACCATATCCATAAGTGTAGGTCAGTTAATCAAATTGTAGCAATTTACACTTGTTTCCTTTATCAGATTTTTTTTATCTTCTTCTAGTCGAGTTGTGATCTTCAGGTTATCGAAGCTGGGTCAAATGGGTACTATCTGCAAGACTGGGTGTTCTTGTGAGTCTCCCCTCACGTCATATCAGCTGGATGCCCCAGTCTCAGCTCTAGCCATCAGTGGCTATGTCCTTGTCCATGGGCTCAGGAGACACCAGGTCTCACCATACTTTAGACCAACCAGCCCTTCCTCTTCTCTCTCTTGCCTCCAGGTCGATGGGAGTCTATGAAACGTGATTGAACTCAGTCTATATCTTCATTGTTACCTTTCCCTCACTTTCCACTCACCAGTAGATCAATGTGATCAAAAACTTCATGACAACCAATCCATCTGGGTTACTTGTATGCTACATCCCAAATTGGCTTAGTATAATTTCTAGATGGTGTTAAAACTGTAGTAGTAAAAATTTCCATCATGCATAGATAATTGGTGATTTTATTTATTTATTTTTTTACAGCTTTCTGAAAACGTGTTTTTCACACACAAAAAAACTATTGGTCTTGACTAGTCAACCCCATATTCACCTTGCTACCAACAGAAAGCTGTCTGAAAAGATCTAAGGGACAATAGAAGAACTCCCATAAGTTAGGCTATCAAAAGATTACAGAATTCTACATTGGGGAAGGACCTTTAAAGAATATTAAATCCAATACATTTAAACTATTTTAAATTGACCATGTAATCAAACCATCATCATTTACTGAAATACTTAAATGATAAACATTTTGAAAGAGTGTTGTTGTTAAGTGCCAATGAGAGTTGACTCTGACTCACAGCCACCCTGTATAAGGTTTCTGAGGAGCGGCACATGAGCTTGAACCGCTGACCTTGCAGTCCAACCCATTAACCCACAGTGCCACACCAGAGTATGGCAAATATTACAGTTTACATAATAAGCATAAGAATTTCATTTTAAAGAGGAATTATACATGGAGGGCATGTGACCTGCAGTGGCAGTGTATCTTGGAGGTAAGCGTTTTTCCTTTTAAGTTTTGTGATAGTTAAACTTTTGTGTCAACTTGACCTGGCTCAGGATTCTCAGTGGTTTGGCAGTTAAGATGTAGTAATCCCCCATGAAGAGATCTCTGTGTGATCATAGCCAATCAACTAACTGAAAGGAAGTTTCCTTAAGGCTATTTGGCCTTATTGAACACTTGGGGCAAAGCTTGCTTGCTTTCTGCTGGGTCTGGATTCTATATCTGGTTTGCCATCCAACTGTTTGTTTTTTTGGCCTGCTCTATTTTCCTGTTGATCCAGGGAGTTGTCAGTAGCCAGTAAACTACCTGACTTCTATCTGACCTACTGATCTTGGTTCTACATGAGTCAGAAGCCTCCATCCAGCCTGACCAACAGACTTGAGAATTACCCATCTCTACTCTACATCTGTGTAAGCCATTCCTTGATATAAAGCTCTCTCTCTCAAGTCTTGCTGGCTTCTCTCTCAAGTCTTGCTGGCTTCTCTCTCTCTCTGTGTATATATACACACACACACACACACACATATAAATTTCACTGGATTTGCTTCCTACCCAGCCTAAGACAAACCGCACATCTAGATATCTAGATGTCTTTAGGTAGTGCATGCATGTGGTCTTTAGTATCACTGATTTACATATGGACACAATGACACCTACTTGGCCCCTGTAGGCATTTGGAGACCTGCTTCAAAATGGAGAGATGAATTTAAGACTCATTCTGAATTACATTTTCAATTTGTCCATCTTATTTTTTACATACAGCAATATCATATCACTATATTTATATAATTGGAAACATTTAAGCCATTAAGAAAATTATGAATAAAGCCATTAAGAAAATTATGAATAAAGTAAAACAGGGGCAAAAAATGGCTTCTTCTCATGTATCTACGATAAAATCCATCTATTTTGTTAGAGGCACCTCACTAGGCAGGGGTGAGTTTTACTTATGACCCTATTTCACCATTAGGGTGTTGCTACACTGGTCAAAGGACGTGCATCACTGTGACCTATGTGAGGTAATATGAGCTGTTTTCTAGTAAGTTTTGTTGTTGTTAAGTGCTGACAAGTAGGTTCTGACTCATAGTGACCCTGTACAGGGTTTCTGAGGAGTGGCAGGTGAGTCTGAATCACTGATCTTGAGGTTAGCAATCCAGTGCTTATCCTACATTGTCACACTAGCACCCCCAATTTACTAATACACTAATATATTAAAAAGTAACGTACACAAAACAAAATAACTTGTCTAACTCTTAAGGATAAACTTTATGTCTTTAAAACTGAATATAACCAGAGCTTTCGGTTACTCAGGCCATAGTGCCTTCAAATGCTTTACAAATAACACAAATAATTAAAAGTACATAATTATCTTTAAAATTTTAGAGTTACTTCCAATAATAATTTGTAATGAAAATAATTCCTCCTTTTTTAGGGAGATGAGGCTACTGCCCCTGTAAGTAGGCTGTCCACTGAGTAATTCCCTAGAAATAATAAGGTTTACACTAATCTATTCACATAGCAGAGTCCTGGTGTGGTACTACAGGATAATGTACTGGACTGCAAGGTCAGTCTGAATGTCAAACTCACCAGATACTCCTCAGAAACCCTAAACAGGGTCACTATGAGTTGAAACTAACTCAACGGCACTTAACAACAATAATTATATAGTAAAATCAAACTTACTAAAATACCTTCTTTACTAACTTCCTCAGACCGGGTATAATCACACACTCCTCTATATTAAAATTCCTATACCTTGTAATTAAAACTCATCTTTCTCTTCAATAGACTATGAGCCCCCACAAAGAGCAGGGATCAGATCTTAATTTGTATTCATACCACTTAACATCATACTCTGGCTCAGCAGGAAAGAAAAAGGTTTAATGAAATGGTTATCTTTTTTTCCCCTTCACAGTTCTTGTCATTCATTTTTATGAGATTGAAATTAACAAGTTTATGGGCATTAAATCCATAATTCTGGATTATTATGTTCACAGTTCATAGCATCATATTTCTGCCTAAATTGATACCAGAATTTCACATATTAGTATTTTCTTGCTCTTTGATCACACTCCCTCCCCTTAATTTATTATTTTTGCCTATTTTCTGTTCTCATTCCTTTTTTTAAACACCTCCTTTCCATTGAGGATGTAGGTAGGAGTTACTTCCCTCCCAAATTTACAGATTTCTAGCCTTAAGTCCTGCTATGGTACTGAAGGATAATGCACTGGACTGCAAGGTTGGTTTGAACTGCAAGGTCGGCAGTTTAAACCCACCAGCTGCTCCTCAGAAACCCTAGACAGGGTCACTGTGAGTTACAACCAACTTGGTGGCACTTAATAACAAGAGCCTTAATGGGCTTGGCATACAGTAGAACTTTCGAAGTCCACTTTGAGAAATAGGAACCAAATGTAGGGAGAATAAAACTCTTCAAAACACACACTACCTTCCACTGCTCTTTTGAAGAACACTTTACAGCTTCCACAAGTCAGGACTCCATAATGACATCCAGAAGCTTCATCAGAGCACACGAGACAGAGTTTAGGAGGTGGTCCCATAGCTGTTGAGGAGCTGGATGGAGGAGAGCTTACATCTGGTCTCATTCCAGGGCTAAAGGAAGAGAAAACAGTGTTATGATGTAGTTGTCATTCAGGACATCAAAATACAGTTATCTTTTCATTCCACAGTCCACGGGTTCACACTGAACTGAGGCTTCAAAAACTAGCAGACATTATTTAATGTTATATTTCTTTCTAAACAAGATTAAGAATAAGGTAGCTTCTTTTGGAGTGTCTCCCTGAATTCGAGTAGTGAAATGTGGTTCACTTAGCTATTATAATGTTTAGTTAGGTATCATTTACATACAATAAAATCTACCATCTTAAAAGTATACAGTTAATGAGCACATTACATGTATTGTCATGTTAACTACCACCACAATCAAGAGATAAGACATTTTTATCATGGGGAGGGGAAATCCTCAAACCCCTTTAATTGTTTAGAGCATCAAATTAAAAAAAAAATTAATTAAGATCTAGCATAAGCATCTTTCTATAGTCAGAGACCAAACCTTTCACAATCTTAAAAGAGACTGGCTTACCTCTCATTCCCATTGTTACTCTAGCTGAAACTACTATTTCTCCTGATTTAGAAAAGACTGATCCAGGAACATTACTTTTTTATTACCTTTCTGCCTATCTTGCAGTAAGACTGGAAAAGGCACTGGACTTATAAACAATGAAGGTAATTCTGCCTTTCTCTCCACTCAATGAAGTTATTTATGCCCCAGAGAAAAATATGGAAAATGTAAATTAGACTTTACTCACTAGATCTCACTTTTTTTTTTTAATTTTGCAAACTTCCCATTATATTGAGTTTAAAGATATATATTTTCTCTTATTTTGAAAAGTCTGAAACTCTCTAAGTTGAATGAGTAGTAAGACAGATATATACCTATACCTATATTCACTAATTCCTAATATTTTCCCACATATACTTCTCAAATCGTATTTTTATCAACCAAAGATAGTGATCCTTTTAATGTTGGAGGAAAACCAACTATTATTGCACATAAAAATAAATGGTATAATTGTTTACACTGCATTTTCAAACTAAGTGTGCAGCTAAAAATATCTAGCCTTTTGCTTATAATTAAATTTAAGTTTTTATTGTGAATTATGTGGGTTTACATGGGAGAACATCAGTTTTATATTTATTCATCCTATTGTATTTTGTTCCATTGCAATGATTACAATCCCCTGCAATTATTACAATCCCCTGCATGCATCATGAAATAACCAAAGGTTACACCCCACAGGCCCATCCCCGTGGCCGTAAGCACACAGTCCCCCCTCCCTCCCTGAGTCCAGTGTCTTCAGCTGCTCCATCTGTCCACGTCATCTTCTCTGTCTTCACCCCTGGCATCAATGCCTTTCTGGGTAGGGTCACACTCTCCATTCTTCTCACTTGATGGTCCCAGGGACCTCCTTTCCTGGGCTGCAAAATCAATCACTCCCCTTCCTTTTGTCAAAAAACATCTACATCTATATTTCTGACCCTCACAGTCAGTCCTGATGGCAATTATTCACTATTGTACCACAAGAGTGTTATCTCCATTTCCTTTCATCAGCCTGGTCCCAACAGACTGGAAATCATTCAGTGGAGGTTCTACCTACCCATGCCCCATCAGGAACTAGGCTTCCTCTTGAAAGTTTATAAGCCAGTCACTTCTTGCCTTTATAGCTCCCCCAACCCCCACTTTGGGTAGCCAATGTCTAAACTGCCCATCCCTGTCAACCCTGTATACCAAAGGGGTGGGAGTGATTCTTGCTGTAAAGACTTGTTCCCTTTTTGAACTACTACATCCATATGTATAGGTAAAGTTCATCAAATTGTAGTGGGTTACTCTTTTTCATTTTTTTTCTTCCCTCTTCTTTCTTCTTCTAGTCGAGTTCTGATCATCCAGCCATCAAAGCCAGGTCAAGTGGGTACTATCTTCAAGTATGGGTGTTCTTGTGCATCTCCACTTGCTTCATATCAGCTGAACGCTTCACTCTCCACTCTAGTTCTTTGTGGCCATGTCACTGCCTCTGGGCCCAGGAGTCCCCAGGTCATGAATTAGGCCATTCCTTTTATGATTATATGTTCTCAAACAGGCTTTCAAAATTATTCATAGTAGCCACTTCTTGATGTTGGGTGTGGCACTGGACTGCAAGGTCGGTTTGAACTGAAAGGTTGTCAGTTCTAACTCACCAGACACTCCTTGGAAACCCTATACAGGGTCTCTGTGATACAGAATGGACTCCGACGCACTAAAACAACAGCAGTTTATTAACAGACACCTAGTAGTACAGTGGTTAAGTGCATGGCTGCTAACCACAAAGTTGGTAGTTTGAACCAACCAGGTGCTCAGTGGGAAAGAGATGTGGCAGTCCGCTTCCATAAAGATTGTCGTTAAGTGCAGTCAAATTGGTCTGACTTCTAGCAACCCTGTATAGGGTTTTCTGGGAGTCCTGGTGTGGCGCTGTGGGTTAATGTGCCAGACAGCAATGTTGGTTTGAATCCCAAGGTTGGCGGTTCAAGCTCACCAGCCACTCCTTGGAAACCCTATA
>NW_006408750.1:2170189-2171655 GCF_000296735.1 Chrysochloris asiatica
GAACAGGAACCAGACAAGGATGCCCTTTGTCACCACTCCTATACAATATTGTGCTCTAAGTCTTAGCCAGAGCTAACGGCAAGATAGGAAAATCAAGGGCATCCAGATAAGCAAAGAGGGAGTAAAACTCTCTTTATTTGCAATCGATAATCAAGCTCTCCAAAATCAAAGACAAGGAGAGAATCCTAAAAGCAGCCAGGGTAAAGAGAAGTGTTACATACAAAGCCAAGCAATCAGATCAAGCTCGGTTCGCTCAGCAGAAACCATGAAGGCAAGAAGGCAATGGGCAGACATATATAAAACCCTGAGAGAGAAAAAAAAAAAAAAACAACAACCAAAAACTGCGAACCAAGAATACTCTATCCAGCAAAGCTGTCAATCAAATATGAGGGTATAACCAAAACATTCCAAAATAAACAGAAGCTAAGGGAGTTTTCCAAAGCCAACCTAGCACTGCAAAGTATCCTAAAGAGAGTTTGTGGAGTGAGAACCAACAAGAACAGATAACAACCAGAGATTGACATATGTGGCGGCACCACCCAAAACTCAATCAACAAAAGACCTTAAGAACAGAACCAAACTATAAGAACAATTTCAGAGGATCTGAGAGGTCAGTCTATGATCAAAACAATTACAATGTAAAAGAAGGTAAACACAGAGGAACAGCAATTCAGGTGGTGAGAAGGTCAGGTAGATTACAGGATAAAATAGACTGTCTGACTTGGAGGCAAAAGTTAATGGAATATAAGGTAACCACAATGGTGGGGTTGGGGGGTTAGGAGGAGGTGGAGGGAGGGGAAGTGGAAGGAGGAGACAGCAGAGCACAGGGTAGGGGCAGACACATCATAGTTCCGGTGTTGGGGAGGGCAATAAAAGGAGGGGGAAGTGGTGGAAGAACACAGTAGATAGAGGAACACTGAAATAGGTTTACATGGGCTAAATAGGACAGAGATAAATAGTCATGTATTGCTCAACCTTGGAACAACAGGGCTCTGTGATACAGGTATCTAGGCATAATTTTGAAATAATATTAAGATGCCTGCCCGTCTTATTGAATATTGGTTTCCCTTGCCTACTACTGTAAAATAGACGAGTGGGATAGAAAGGAATGTCAGGAAACATGATTACATAAATCTTGTAAGCCTGTCTTTAGCCTATAACTGATTGGAATACCTAAAAGGAGTTCTAGAACATGCCCAGTGAAATAGGCCTCTTGTTGAGCCTTACACTGTATAGGACCTTAGGTGGAATCCTGAGCCCCATCCAGAACCTTCTGAGGTAGGACATTCCCACTAGGAAGGACAACGAGCAGACCAGTCTGGAACAGCTAGAGTGACAGAAGATACATCTTCAAAGTATCATCAGGAAAAACCCAAAACAAAAATGGCAGTATGATTGGCTACTACAAGAACAAGCAAGCTGTTTGCCAGGAAGCCATCAAGGCAAACAATCAAATTCCTTCAGGA
>NW_006408750.1:2171755-2178027 GCF_000296735.1 Chrysochloris asiatica
GAAACACTGGCTGGGCCTGCACCATCCTCAGAACTGTTTCTATGCTTGAGCCCACCGCTGCTGCCACTATGCCAATCCATCTTGTTGGAGGGCTTCCTCTTTATGCTGACCCTCCACTTTACCAAGCATGATGTCATTCTCCAGGGACTAGTCCCTCTTGATAATATATCCAAGTATGAGATATGAAATCTTGTCATCTAGACTCCCAAGGAACATTCTGGCTCTATTCCTCCAACACAGATTTGTTTGCTAGTCCCTGGAAAATGTAGGTGTATGAATATTATACTATCACAGTGTTTTATTTCTAGATCTTTAAATGTTCTTTTTGATGATGAGTACAACACCATTCCTCTTGAATTTGTTGTTTCCAGCCAAGTAAACCATATGATTGTCAGATCCAAAACGGTCAATACTAGTCTATTTCAGCTCCCTAATGAAATGGTGAACAAACTTTATGAGTTCCATTTTGTTTTTGTTCCAAGTTTCCTAGATTCATACTTTGTTGTTGTTATGTGCTGTGGAGTCGGTTCTGACTCATAGCGACCCTGCACAGTGTTCCCAAGGCTGTTAATCTTTATGAGCACAGAATGCCTCATCTTTCTCCCGCGGAGCAGCTGGTAGTTTCGAACTGCTGACCTTGAGGTTCGCAGCCCAATTCATAACCACTATGCTATCATAGCTCCTAGAGTCATGCTTTACACATCCATTATTACTGGATGTTTGTAACTGTTTCTCCTCATTTTGAGTTGTGCCCCATCAACAAATGAAGGTCCCAAAAGCATTACTCCATTTGTATCATCACGTTCAACTCTACTATGAAGAGGCAACTGTTTCTCAGTTACATTCTGAGTGACTTCCAACCTGAGGGGCTCATCTTCTGGCACGGTATCTGACAATATTCTGGTACATTAATAAGGTTTTCAGTGGCTAAACATTCAGAAGTAGTCCATCTCTCCTTCTTCTTCATCTGTATGAATCTGGACGCTCCACTGAAACTTGTCCACCATGGGTAACCCTGCTGGTATTTAAAACAGTGGTGTGGCATAGCTTCCAGCATCACAAAAACACACAAGCCATGAGAATATGACAAACTGATGGATGAATGGTGACCAACAGTTCTGAATCTCAATGTCAGCAAACTAACTTAGATATTGTTTTGATTATAAATATAAATTAAGTGCAACATCCTTTTTTTTTTTTTTGTTATTGGAATAAAAACTAATAGGTATTAATTTTACAATGACAGTTTTGTGTAATAAATGTTAATATAACTAATTAGGTCAGTAAACTCCAAAGCGCCTCCTAAATTCTATCTTCAAAAGCAGTTTCCCCTCAGCTTAATTAATTTTTGTTAGGGAAACAGTACATTTTACTATTATACATAGCTGGATCAAGAAGGTAAAACTGCTTGTCAATGTTAGAATCCATTCTATTATATTGTTAAATTCTGTTGAGTTAGTTCTGACTCATAGTGACCCCGTACAGATATAGTTCCCAAGGAGCAGCTGGTGGATTTGAACCACTGACCCTGCAGTTAGTAGTCCAGTGCTTATCCTACAGTACCACACTATTGCCTTCAACTTCCTAACCCTTTTAGTCAACTGAACAGTGTTCCCATTGCCTCAATTCTAGGAATAGGCCTCAGGGCTTCATGCTGTTCTCTGAACACTGTCAAAAAGACTATCTGGATGATTTTGTATCACAAGGCATTGATACTCTGCTAGAGTTGGGAAAGTAGACTGAGTGCATGTTGAAAGTTTACAGTAAAAGAGGATAACCTGAAATGACTCTGCTGTAGGTCTGGCAGGAGGCACCTTTGATTAATGGAAACTTGTGACTAATGCAGAGGAGCTGCTCTGGGCCAGAGTTTTAAAGAGAAGTGGGTATGTCTTGGAGTGAGTGAACAGAGCAATGTGTTGAACAAAGCAAAAAATTCTCTGGCTTCTGTTCTGAACGTGTGCCCATTCCTGCTCAGCCAATCTCTGTCACCTGACATCTAATTTTAGGGACCAACCAGTTGTTTGTATATTTAGATTATGGAACGTGAGAACAATGTTTAAAGATATGAAAGATTAACTAGAATGTTTCCTCAGTTATGTATGTATTATATATGTGTATACTTTTAGAATTTTCAATAGCTCTTTGTAGTGCTTTATAATTTTAAAACACGTTCATGAATAATACAATTTCATTCATACTTCTCCACAGCACTGTGAAAAGGATACCATCAACCCCAGATGAGGTCATATAAGCAGGTGGATGGTCAGGGAGCCAATATATGCTCAAACTGACTTTTTCAGATCCCAACTATACCACATTACAGCTTGTGTGACATCAGGTGGGTATCTACTACTCTGAGCCTCATTTTTCTCACTAGTAAACTGGAAAGGACACCACCTGTGTTTGTGTTGTATATATAAGATAAACCACATAAAGTATGGGGCATAGTTTTCTGCATCTATTCAATAAATACTAATTATTTTTTCTTTTAGGATAACTGAAGATTTTACTAAAAGCAGTATATAAATATTGCTAAATAAGTGGAAGAATTGATACATCTAAGTTATGATCTTAGAGAACAAACAAATCTGTGTTGGAAAAAGTACAGCCAGAATGCTCCTTAGAAGCCAGATGGTGAGACTTTATCTCTCATGCTTTAGACATGTTGTTATCAGGAGGGACTAGCTCCTGGAGAAGGGCATCATGCTTGGTAATGTGAAGATCAGCAAAAAAGAGGAAACCCACCAATGAGATGGATTGGTACCACGGTAGCAGCAATGGACTCAAGTGTAATAACAATTGTGAGGATGGTACAGGACTGGGCAGTGTTTTGTTCTGTTGTGCATAGGGTCACTATGACTTTCAACCAACTCAACAATAACAACAAAATAAAGAGAAGTAGTATTATTAAGTTTAAAACCTAGGACGGTATTCCCAGACTCTTACTTATATACACATTCAGGCCACTGACTAAAGGGAAAGTTAAAAATAAATGAATAAATAAGACTAATATAAGTAAGACAGTAGCTAAAAATCTGGAACCTAAGTGAGAATTTGGCATCCCTTGATGCAGTCAATCTGGATTATATCAGATAATGAGCACATAGAAAGTTGCTAGGTGTATTATAGACCTCAGTGGAAAGAATCGATTTTTCACACAAATATGAAGACTATAATGGCTTAAGGAAGCCTGGTAGTGTAATGGGTTATGTGTTGGGGCTTCTAACTCCTAGGACAGCATTTTGAATCCACCAGCTGCTTCTTGGGAGAAAGATGAAGCTTTCAGCTTCTGCAAAGATTTACAATCTCAGAAACTCTACACAGGGACACTGTGAATCGGAACTGACTCCATGGCACACTATTACCATCACCTCCACCATGATGGCTTACAATGAATGCTGCAGAGGGGAAAAAAATTAAGGAATGTAAAATGATATTTAATCGCAAATGTGATCCTATGACACTGTTGAAAGGAGGCAGCAAAATGGTTAGAACTCAAGTAAAAAACCCACATGGAATTGCCACCTTTTATAAGGCTACATAGCAAAAAGGAATCAAAAGTACATTATAATCAGAGTGCACATTATACCACCTTTGAGTAAGAAAGCTGAAATGTCCCAGTCTTAAGGACATCATCATCAGTAATAGTTATTGATTCCTCACTGTGTGTTTACAGTTGTACCATGCATTCTGAAGATGTTAAGAGGTTCTATTATGAAATGACTAAACCAAGAGTACTTTATTTTAAGTGAAGAGTCATGGGAACAAAATGCCTTGTTCCAGGTGAATGTTGTTTCCCAGTAAGAATGGAGAGTATGCTGGACACCAAGTCATTCCTGAGGCTATTGAGTTTGCTATTAGAGTTAAGAGAGGAAAAACACACATAAAGCTTTATTATTATGATTCTGTTATCCCTATCTAATTCTCCAGCCAGAAAAACAACTGATAAAGGAGAATCATGCATGGATTCTAAGAGTTAATCACACACCTTGAGAAGCATGTGAAGTATATAAAACATGTACAGCTAAGTTACACTGATCATTCAGCAGAAACTTCCTGTATCTGAATGGCTGCCACTGTGAGGCTACGGAAGTCTCCTTACTTGTGAGGTACCACTGCTTGGTCTCATGTCATCTGGACAATTGTTACATTTGAATCCACTGTTGCTGCTACTGTGTCAATCCATCTAGCTGAGTGTCTTCCTCTTTTTTGTTGAACTCCACTTAACCAAGTATAATGCCCTTCTTCAGGGACTGGTCCTTCTTGACAACATGTCCAAAGAAGAGATTATGCGGCGCCATGGGTTAACGTGCCAGACTGAAAAGCCATTTGAACTGCAAGGTCAGCGGTTCAAGCTCACCAGTTGCTCCTTGGAAACCCTGCATAGGGTCACTATGGGTCGGAGCCAACTCAACGGCACTTAAAAACAACATTGTCCCTTATAAGGAGCATTCTGGTCATACTTCACCAACACCATAATTCAGTTATTCTCTGGTCCTCCCCTCCTCAAGCAGTGATTGAACATACCATGGCGCACCTTAGTCTTTAAGCTCACATCTTTGCTCTTTAAGACTTTAAAGAGGTCTTTTGCAGCAGTTTTGTCCAATGTAATACATCATTTGATTTGACTGTGGCTTCGAGTGTTGATTGTGGATCCAAGCAAAATAAAGTCTTCGACAACATCAGTCGTTTCTTCATTTATCATGATGTTATTTATTCATTTAGTTATGAGTTGAGAACTTTTGTTTTATTTACATTTTGGTGCAATCCATACTGAAGAGTGTAGTGTAGTCTAATTTTTATCTGTAAATGCTTCAAGTCCTCTTCACTTACAGCAAGCAAAGTTGTGTGCTCAGCATACAAACTGAGTAAGTAAAATGTAAGGACACAACATGGCATACACCTTTCCTGAATTAAACCATTCAATATCTCCATGTTCTGTTCTAAAGACTGCTTCTTGGAACAAGTTCCTCATGAGCACAATTATGTTTGTTTTGATCTATATAGTTGAATGCCTTTTTGTAGTCAATAAAATACAAGTAAACATCTTCCTTAATATTAGATTTATATAAAGAACTGACATATGTTTGGTGATGATCACACTATAAGTCCCCTACCTTGCTAAGGATTCTTTTTTGCCCTCTCCTTATGAGCTCTGGCTGTGCCACTGTAAGATAAGCACTTAAAAAGTAGCCACAAGGTTGATGGTTCAAATCCACCAGCCACTCCTCAGAAACCTGATACAGAGCTGCTATGAGTCAGTATAGACTTCACAACACCTAACAACAACAAAGGATCTCAAAGAGTCCTGGTGTAGAGCAGGAGGATAAGCATTGGACTGCTAACTGCAAGGCCGGCAGTTCAAATCCATGAGGTGCTCCTCAAGAGAAAGATGAAGCTTTCTGCTCCCATATATATTTATTAGCCTCAAAAGCAGGGTTGCTTTGAGTTGGAACTGACTCAATAACAGTGATTAAGTGAGAGGATCCCAGGGTAAGAGGAGCACCACAAATGTCCTGCTGAGCCAGAGAAGGATTCATGGTCTCCTAGAAGCTCAAGTTCAGGTAACTGGTGATGCTGTTGATGTTGTTAAATACTGTTGAGTTGAGTCCGACCCAGAACGACCCTGTATAGGGTTTCCAAGGAGCAGCTGGTGAGCTTAAACCACTGACCTTTCTGATCAAGCAAACTTTATACTTCAATACATTAGCCCACAGCAACCCAGCAGAGCTCCCTGGTAACCATAGATATCCTTTTTTTGATAAGACACTATAATTCCAAAAAACACTAAGCAAAATTAGTTTCTTAAAAGTACATGTTGAGAAGGGGCTTGATGGCAATCAAAAAGCATAAAAAATACTGAAACACATAATCAAGTATTAAGGCCACAGATAAACACTAAACATGTTCAAGAAGAAAAAGCAGATGACCATATCAGCACAAGTCCAGAAAGAAGATAAAATGTCTGAGATAAATGACCTACAGGTAGACCTGGACTACATTCTGGAAGAAGGACAGGCCTTGGATATGCCTGAGAAGGAATTCAGAAAAATAATTATAAAATATTTCAAAACACTTTACAAAGGAATTGAGAAAAAATAAGGAAGAAGTCAGGAAAGCGCTACAGGAACAATCAAGTAAGATAGATACAGCATTGGAAACAATTCAAAACCTACAGAAAGAGGTCCAAAAGAATCAACAGAATATCAGAAATCGACAATACAGTGAAAGGGCAAAGGAGTAAAATAGAAGAGATGGAAGGCAGAACCAGT
>NW_006408750.1:2184113-2191210 GCF_000296735.1 Chrysochloris asiatica
AGCTAAATTGAATAGAGAGAAATACTGTTATTGGATGTACACGGAAGGAATTATAATCATTGTAATGAAACAAGGTGTATGATTTGTTGAATGTAAAAGTGATGATCTGCCCTGTAAACTTTCATTCAATTCACAATAAAAACTTTTTTTAAAAAGTAAATATTGCAACGTAGAATCTGAAATTATATTAAAATCCATTGATCTATGTTGTGCTTTTACTCAGGCATGATTTTAGAACATTATGCATTAATCATTTGGAAAATATTGGTTCACTGAATTATGTACATGTTCCAAATGTTGACAAAGTTTATGATAAAAAAAAAGTCACATTTTTCAAATTTATAATAGCAGAGATAAGTCTAGGCACCAAATCTTAGGCACCAAATACTATGGCAGTTTTCTTTGAAGTGATAAGGCCAATCAAGTTTATTTCACGTTATTCCATGAAAACTAAAAATGTGGCTTGTTTAATCACAAACAATCTCACACATACTTCTGGGAACATTATCAAATTGTATTTTGAGCATAAGTGGTTTGTACACATTTTACATTTTGTCACATGGACTATCAAACATATATGTATATTCAAGGACTGAAATATCACAAAATTAATCATTTTAGTTTCCTCAAGTATATTCTTAAATGGAACTGGCTGTCCTTTTTTTTTTTTATTAAACTGGAAGTGCATCACAGTGAATACGACTGTGCAGCTATAACACTCATAGTTCTACTTGTCACTGCTTTAGTGTCATCAGTGCAAATTTCAACACAGCAAAAAAGGCAAATAAAATCTATGCATTATTATGTAAACAGTTCTAAAAGAGACTTGAGAATTACTGGGGGTCCAGGGACTACATTTTTAAGAATTATAATGGTAATAAAAATGGGTGCTCTAAATCCTAGAGACTAGGATTCATAACCTAACTTTGCAGTAAGGAGGTGACCTTTTAATCTGTCTAAAACTCAGTTATTCTGTTTCTAATAGTGATTTAAAAAGGAAGGTAATGTGCTTAACACAGGGTCTGGCAAAATGATATAGTGCTATTTTCTAAATTAGAAGCCTTCCTCAAAGAGAAAGTTAGCAGAGATGATACATCACTATAAACCCAAATGGTGTGGCTGGCTTAGTCTTCTTCAATTTAAATTAATTTAATCAACAGTTTTCCAATGTAATACAAGAAATCGATTTGGAAGAAAAAAGAATATTATTTCCTTAGAAAACAAGTATTAATTAAGGTGGGGGAAAATCCTACAAGTGGGTTAATTTTTTAACAAATACCAAAGAAATAAGATCATCCCCACTGGCTCATCAGTTTTTGTCCAGACACCATAAAGCAGCGATTGTCAACCAAGGATGTTTTTGCTTCCTAGGGGGCATTTGGTTACGAATTGGGCTGCAAACCACAAGGTCAGAAGTTTGAAACTACCAACTGTTCCGTGGGAGAAAGATGAGGCTTTCTACTCCCATAAAGATTCACAGCCTCGGAAACCCTGTACAGGGTCGCTATGAGTCGGAACCGACTTCATGGCACATAACAACAACAACAACAAGAGAAATTTGGATTCCTGGCGTGGCACTGTAGGATAAGCACTGGACCTCAAGGTCGATTTGAACTGCAAGCTGGCAGTTCAAACCCACCAGTCGCTCTTCAGTCTCCCAACAATGTTCAACAGCACTTTAACAACAACAGAGACATTTTTGATTATCACAATTAGGGAAATTGCTACTGACGTTCAATGAGTACAGACCAAACCAAATCATCAAGTTAATTCTGACTCAAAGCTATTAAACAGAACAGAATTGCTCTTTAGGGTTTCTGAGACTAAATCTTTATGGGAGTAAACAACCTCATCTTTCTCTCAAGCTTATGGGTTTGAATCAACAACCTTGAGGTTAGCAGTGTAATACTTAACCCACTGTGCCACCTGGGTTCCTTGAGTAGAGATCAGGAATGTTGGTAAACATCCTTCAATGCACAGGACAGTACCCATACAAACACTATCTAGCTTCAACTATATAAATAAGGCCAAGGTTGTGAAATCCTGCTCTAAGACCTAAAGCAACTAAGTGGAGAATAAAAGAAAATCCAGTAAAGACGAGAAACATGTTTTTAAATCTTCAAACCTATCTTTAAAAGTGGAGCAACAACTCTACTGAGGTAGCCCTAAATATGTACTCCTGATTCAAAACAAATCCAAAAAGAGACTCTAAACTGTGGCCTAGTAATCAATGACAAGGTTAGTCTGAGTCAGAGATTTATTTATCCCTCCAGTGCTAGCCCTAAAAAGATGTGTGTGTGTGTGTGTGTTTTTTTTTTAAATCCTTAATGTCACCTGTACTTATCTTTGTTAGGAAAAATGAGTTCTGGTGTGGCTCTGTAGAGTAAGCACTGGACTGCAAGGTCAGTTTGAACATCAAAGTCAGTGGTTCAAAACCAGCAGCTGCTCAGAAACCCTATACAGGATCACTATGAGTCAGAACCAACTCGACGGCACTTAACAAGTAGTGCTAACCCTAAAAAGATGTTTTTGTAAACCCTTTAATGTAACTGTACTTTGTTAGGAAAAATATAAACACTCAGCTGCATATATAAAGTTATAATATTTTTTCACCTGTCCATTTATCCCTGTATAACCTAAAGAATTAACTATTTGTACCATAAGTTATAGAAAAGTTTTCAAATCAAATAGAGAAATACACTGAGGGGAGGTTTTCACAATATTTCTGTTAAATGGTTTCAGCATAAAGTATTTTATCTTATTTAGCAAGCCCAAGAAAATCGAACTATTCTCTTTGCTTTGCATTTGTTGATGGTAAGAAAGAAGTTTCTACCTTAGGTGCGTATGAACAATTCCTCCAAACTAGGCATCATTTACATTCGCCCATTTTAGGGAGAGGGTTACAGCAACAAAACTTATCCAGTAACCATAGTCTGGGAGTGTTTTCAGTGAAGGAGGATGGAAAGAAGGAAGGGATGCTTCTCAGCGCTCTGAAACATATTGGCCTCTCCTTTATCATCTCTGGGCTTGAATAAATAAACTCCAGTAAATTGGCCAAATTTCCCAAAGTGGTAGAGATGGAAAGAATATACTTGGGCTTCGTTGGATCGGTAAATATGTTTTTATTAAAGAGAGACTTTGATCATATTTATTTATGTCTCTTAAAAAATAAATACATTTCTCAATTAGTATGTTTCACAGAAAAAAAACCACTGTTTCTTTTTTAGTGGAAGTAACAAACCTCAGTCAGATCACTATGTTATGTTACTTAGTCCATGTCTGTTTTATCCTTTACTCTTTAATCCCCCACAAATGCTGCATTTCAAGGCCATTTATGTTTTTAATTTCCTCAGGCCTACATTGGGGACACATGCGTTTTAAAGAAAACCAGTATCGTTTATTGTGGTAAGCAGAATCAAAAGTGGAAAGAACAATGAGTGAAAACTTTTTTCACTGGATGGTTATATCTAGAATAAAGACCTGATTTTATTTCTACATGATGTTTGTTGACTCTTAGAAGCACAAAGGGTAATGTATCGTTTGGAACACCCAGAATTATAAATATGACACCTTCACAGAAGACAAGAATAGCTTGGTGCTTGAAGTACAGTTATTTCCTTTTCCAACTAGAGATCTCACACATCATTGATATGCCATGCAGTTCCACCTAAGCTACAACAGTACAGAAAAGAGTAATAGATAAGATGTTGGAAAGGGTTGGAATTCACAAATTCCCTGAAATTAAACCTGGATTACTAAGCATAGTAACAGGAATCAAGTCTCTTTTCAATAATAGAATAAGATATTTAGAAATAAGTTACTGTTGTATCACTACCAACTAATGTACATATCATACTGCACTATCAGAACAATTTATGAATCCCAGCAAAGATGTTTGTAAAGGTAAAGTGAAATACAGGACAGTTATGTCTATATTAATATGTATAAACAGAGAAAAAAGCTTCAGAACCAACCTCAACTTGCTCTAACATTCCATACTCCTTTCCTTCTCTGAAACACCAATGCTTAATTCTTCCACATTAGCATAAAAACTTCTTGGTTTCCCTGACATGCCAGTCTACCCAATGAGTATCTTTGCTATATAAATCTCCCTCCAATTTTGGTGATGTTGTTCTCTAAGCATCTACTGAAACAATTTAAAAGAATAATTTTAAGTGTTTAATAAATATTGAAAATGTGGATTAAACTGTTCCTAGAGGAGGAAGGAGGAAAGAAATAGCAAACAGTCTTCAGAGATATGTAAAAGTTACTTTGAGGGCATCTGCAATACGGCTATTTATATGAAAAAAATTTAGACTGAAAGTATTCTCAGCAAGTGCAAGAAAATGCCCCATTATATTGTAAATTACAAATCTTTAATCTTATATGCCAAATTTCATAGCTATGTACTTTACATATTACGTAATACAATAAATATTACCTAAAATAATCCTTAATACTGTACTTTACTAAGTCCTGGTGTGGCACTGTGGGTTAACGCTCCAAACTGCAAAGGAGTGTGAATTGCAAGGTAGGCAGTTCAAGCTTACCAGATGCTCCTTGGAAACCCTATACAGGGTCGCTTTGACTCAACAGCACTTAACAACAACAACTGTACTTTACAGATAAGAATAAAGAAATTAAGTTCTCCTATCTCTAGCATACATGGATTTGAACTCAGTACTGCAAGATTCAGTATCTATGTTCTTTATCCTCCTGGCTGTGTTGCCTGGCAAGGACATGCAGGGTGGTATCCATTTAACTAGATATCATTTAAAAGATTATGTGGATCATCAACTAGATAGTCTTGACATATAATTAAGCATTAAAAATAATAGCTGTATTCTCCATTTTATGACTATACTTTGTGACACAAGAGAGTAGAAATTATAATTGTTGTTAGGTGCCATCCTGCAGATTTTCAACTTATAATGTGACAAAGAAGAACTTCCCAATGGGATTTCTAGGTAGACTGTACTGTTGAAAATGAAATGGAACATATAAAGATCAATATCCTACGCATTACTGAGCTGAAATGGACTGGTATTGCCATTTTGAATCTGATAATCATATGGTCTAACTATACTGAGAAGGGTTAATTCAAGAGCAGTGGCGTCACATTCATCATCAGAAGTAACATTTCAAGATCTATCTTGAAGTAAAATGCTATTATGTAGTAGAATAATATCCATATATACCTAGAAGACCAGTTAATACCACCATTATTCAAATTAATGCACCAACCACTAAACGCAATGATGATGAAATTGAGAATTCTACCAACTTTTTCAGTCAGAAATTGATCAAATATGCAATCAAGGTATATTAATAATTACTGCTGACTGGAATGCGAAGGTTGGAAACAGAGAGGAAGGATCAGTAGTTGGGAAATATGGCCTTGGTGATCAAAATAATGAAGATAGCATGACAGAATTTTGTAAGACCACTGATTTGCAAAATGAAACTATCTTTTTAAAACAACAACATAAAGACCATTATACACATGGACTTCATCAGATGGAATACACAAGAATCAAATTAACTACAGTGTGGGAGAAACATTGGAAAAGCTCAATATCATCTGGCAAAACAAGGCCATGGGCCGAATGTGGAAAATACTCATCAATCACTCATATGTAAAATCAGGATGCAGTTGAGGAAAATGAAAACTACTCCATGAGAGCCAAAATATGGCTTTGAATATATCCCACCTGAATTTAGAGACCATTTCAAGAACAGATATGATGCATTAGACACTAATAATCAAAGATCAGAAATGCTGTGGGATGATATCAAAAACATCATACAGGAAGAAGGGAAAACATAATGAAAAGACAAAAAAAAAAAAAAGACGAAAATGGATTTCAGAAGACTCTGAAATTTGCTCTCCAGATGGAGATTCTAAAGTAGTTTATGAAGCAGTTTCAAAGGGCAACTCAAGAAGAGAAAGTCAAATATTTTTTTTAAATGTGCAGAGACAAGGAGTTAGAAAACCAAAAAGGAACACCTCGCTCAGCATTTCTCAAGCTGAATGATCTTTAGAAAAAAATCAAGCCTCCACTTGAAATATTGAAAGATTCTATGGGAAAAATAGTGAACGATGCAGAAAAGCATCAAAAGAAGATGGAAGGAATATACAGAGTCACTGTACCAAAAAGAAATGGTCGATGTTCAATCATTTCAAGAGGTAGCATATGATCAAGAGTCAATGATCCTGAAGGAAGAAGTCGAATGTGCATTGAAGTCATTAGCAAAGAATAGGCTCTGGGAATTTAAGGAATACAAATTGAGAACTTTCAACAAACTAAGGCAGCACTGGAGGCACTCACTCATCTATGCCAAGAAATTTGGAGGACAGCTACCTGGCCAACTCACTCAAAGAGGGCCATATCTGTCCCCATTCCAAAGAGAGGTGACCCCACGGAATGCAGAAATCATTGTACGATATCATTAATGTCGCATACAAGTAAAATTTTGTTAAAGATATTTTTTAAATGGCTGCAATTGTACATTCATTAACAGAGAACTGCCAGGGATTCAAGCAGGATTCAGATGAGGATGTGGAATAAAGGATGTAATTGATGATGTCAGATAGATCTTGGCAGAAAGCAGAGAATACCAGAAAGTTGTTTACTTGTGCTTTATGCACCCATGCAAAAGCTTTTGACTGTGTGGATCATGATAAGCTATGGACAACAATGTGGAGTATGATTATTTCCAAACACTTAACTCTGCTCATGAGGAAGTTGTACCTAGACCAAGAGGCAATTGTTCACACAGAACAAGGGAACGTTGAATGGTTTAAAATCAGGAAATATTTGTGCGACAGGGTTGTATTCTTTCACCATACTTATTCAATTTGTATGCTGAGACAATAATCCAAGAAGCTGGATTATGAGAAGAAGAACGAGGCACTGGTATTAGAGGTGAACTCATTAACAACTTGCCATATGCTTGCTGAAAACAAAGAGGACTTAAAAAGCTTACTGATGAAGATCAAAGACCTCAGCCTTTGATTTGGGTTGCATCTTAATATAAAGAAACAAATTCTCATTATAAATGTAGAAGACTGAAGTTGTCAGAGACTTAATTTTGCT